>NC_046331.1:46909249-47209249 GCF_009819535.1 Lacerta agilis
AGCCATCTGGCACACACACACAGAGAGAGAGAGAGAGAGAGAGGCCAGTTGTGTTTCAGCAAGAGGAAGGAGATCTCCCTGGAGAGCTTTTTTCCCCTTTTAGGCTGCCGATCGCTAAGCAACCCAAGATCTACCTGCGATCGACCAGGAACTTGCTCACGATCGACAGGTAGATCGCGATCGACCTGTTGGCCACTCTTGCTCTAGACGGTCCAGAAGGATTTCATGAACAAACTTAGTTGGTCTCTAAGGTGCTACTGGAAGGATTTTTAAATTTTTTTATTTTGTTTTGACAATGGTGTCAAAGGCCACTGAGAGATCCAGCAGAACTAGGAAACAGCTTTCACCTTTGTCTCTAGCCCACCGGAGATCATCGACCAGTGCGACCAAGGCAGTATGAGTGCCGTGATAAGGTCTGAACCACGACTGGAAGGGATCCAAATGGTCCACTTCTTCCAAGTTAAGATTTAACTTACCATATATACTTGAGTATAAGCCTAGTTTTCCAGCACATTTTTTTGCTGAAAAAGCTGCCCTCGGCTTATACTCGAGTGAGGCAGGCGGTGGGGGCGGCGAGAAAGAAGCCCTTTCTCTCCGCTCTTGCCGCCACCCGCTCTCCCCAGTCAACCATTCCTTAAGAAGTGTACAAGAATGACGGTTCTTTACTGTCCCCAGGCAGCTTGTTCCATTCCTGAACTGCTCGCATAAATGCAAACTTGGCAAAGGAAGAAGAGGAAGGAGCAGCCCAAAGGGTTGCTTTCGGGCTGCTCGTTCCTCCTCCTCCTCCTCCACAGCGGCAAAGGTGAACCGGCTTATACTAGAGTCAATAAGCTTTCCCAGGTTTTTGTAGGAAAATTAGGTGCCTCGGTTTATATTCGGGTCGGCTTATACTCGGGTATATACGGTATATGTTTTTAGCTGCCGCTTTATCCGTATTGTCCCTGTTAGATCCAATTGCCATTCAATTGCCCTAACGTGTTTTCATGATTTTCCTGATATTGTAAGTGAGCCGGAACTGGTCTGTGACTGTAATAATAAATTCATTCATTCACTGGAAGGCCAAGTTGGGCCATGCCTGCAGAGGGTTTTGATTCTTGCCATATTTTCCCATGTATAAGACTAGGTTCCCCCCCCTAAAAAATAATGTCAAAAAATTGGGGGCGTCATATACACGGATATATCTCCCCCCATTTTCTTAAACCGGAGTCCCCCAAAATAGGGGGTGTCTTATACATGGGGCTTAGAGACCAACTAAGTTTGTTCTTGGTATGAGCTTTTGTGTGCACGCACACTTCTTCAGATACACTTCTTCAGCACATGGAAGCTCATACCAAGAACAAACTTAGTTGGTCTCTAAGGTGCTACTGGAAGGAATTTTTTATTTTATTTTGTTTTGACTATGGCAGACCAACACGGCTACCTACCTGTAACTTATACATGGGGGTGTCGTATAGATGGAAAAATACGGTATACAGTGGTACCTCAACTTACGAAGTTAATCCGTTCCGAAGGCACGCTTGTAAGTGGAAATCTTCACAAGTCGAAGCCGCCATCTTGGAGCGGGGGGGAAAATCGTACCTCGAAAAAAGCGCATTAAAATCTTCGTAAGTCGAGGTATCGTGCCACCGCTCTCACTTCGGAAGTAGAAAATTTCGGCAGCAGCGGCCATTTTTTCGCTTCTAGAGGTCATTCGGAAGTTGAAAAATGCGGAAGTCGAGTTGCTTAAAAGTTGAGGTACCACTGTATATGTATGGGAAAGCAGAATGCAAGTTGAATAAATAAGTCATGGGTTGGTGGGCATCTGCCTGTCTCTGGAGATGAAGGAAGAGTGCGCTGCCTTTGGGAGTAAAGTCAAACCCTTGCAGTCATTGCCCAACATTTGGGGGGGGGAAGCTAGGGTGGTTTAGCTTTTTTTAGGGAGCAAATGAATGAATGAATGAATGGAACTGAATGAGCATTGTGAGATGCACAAAACACAATTAGAAGTTGATTATATAAAACACAGTGGAGGGTCTTGAATCCCCAGTCCAATAGTGGAACTTAATCTGATGGCCCACTTTTTTGCTAGGAAGCCAAAGTTGGTGAGCTTTTATTTGGAAAGCCAATGTTCTTGAGCTTTTTTAGGAAGCCAACATTTTTGAACTTTTTTGGGGGAAGCCAAAGTTATTGAGCTTTTTTTGGGGGGGGGAGTAGATCACTGAGGGGTGAAATAAGTATTAAATTCCCTAGAAAGGGGACCTTGCCTCGTAAGGAGGACCAGACCCTCGGAGAGAGCACATTGCTGTAGGTCAGGAATGACAGAGACCACACCAGGAACTTCAACAGCAAAGTCTGATCTTTGTTTCCAAGAACAAAAATAAACTGTTGCAACAGGGCTCCCCCTCATGCACAAAAGGACAGAATGAGAACCCGGAACAAAGGAACTGCCTTTACTTAGACACCTTTTCATTTCCATGCAGGTCAATGATACAGAAAAACGACAGAATGGGCTTGAAGAGAGGATTAGCATAAGGTAAGTAGGTCGGTGAAGATTCACTGGGCAAAAGACTTTGGATATAATATCATGTTAGAGGACAGGGAAAAACTGTGGAAAGAAGTAATGAAATTTACTGCATGCAGTGCATTAAAGGAAAATATGTTAAAAATTATGTATAGATGGTACATTACCCCAGTCAAGTTGGCAAAGATGTATAAGACTGATAATAAGTGTTGGAAATGTAAAGAAAAGGTTGGTACCTTTTACCATATGTGGTCCCCTTCATGGATCACTGCCTTGTCGTGGCGAAGGGGCTTGAATTACTCAGGGAAGCTATGGACAGGTCAAGATGGACAGGTCATAGTGGAGAGTTTGGACCAAACGTGATCCACCTGGAGTAGGAACTGGCAACCCACTCCAGTATCCCTGCCAAGAAAACTCCATGGACAAAGACAACAGGCATATAAAAGATATGACGCTGGAAGATGAGCCCCCCAGGTCGGAAGG
The DNA here is from genome assembly GCF_009819535.1 of Lacerta agilis. Lineage (NCBI taxonomy): Eukaryota > Metazoa > Chordata > Lepidosauria > Squamata > Lacertidae > Lacerta > Lacerta agilis. The sequence continues at coordinate 46,912,233 of NC_046331.1, forward strand.
CGTCCAACATGCTACTGGGGAAGAGCGGAGGACAAGTACAAGTAGATCCAGAGCTGATGAAGCGGCTGGGCCAAAGCCGAAAGGACGCTCAGTTGCGGATATGCCTGAAAGCGAAAGGAAAGTCCAATGCTGTAAAGAAAAGTATTGCATAGGAACCTGGAATGTAAGAACCATGGACCTTGGAAAGCTGGATGTGGTCAAAAATGAGATGGCAATAATAAAGATTGACATCCTAGGCATCAGTGAACTAAAATGGATGGGAATGGGCGAATTCAGTTCGGATGACTATCACATCTACTACTGTGGGCAGGAATCCCGTAAAAGAAATGGAGTGGCCCTCATAGTCAACAAAAGAGTGGCGAAAGTTGTACTGTGATGCAATTTCAAAAATGATAGAATGATCTCGATACGAATCCAAGGCAGACCTTTTAACATCACAGTAATCCAAGTTTATGCACCAACTACCAGTGCTGAAGAAACTGAAATTGACCAATTCTATGAAGACTTACAACACCTTATAGAAATGACACCAAAGAAGGATGTTCTTCTCATTATAGGGGATTGGAATGCTAAAGTAGGGAGTCAAGAGATAAAAGGAACAACTGGCAAGTTTGGCCTTGGAGTTCAAAACGAAGCAGGGCAAAGGCTAATAGAGTTCTGTCAGGAGAACAAGCTGGTCATCACAAACACTCTTTTCCAACAACACAAGAGACGACTCTACACATGGATATCACCAGATGGGCAACATCGAAATCAGATTGATTATATTCTCTGCAGCCAAAGATGGAGAAGCTCTATACACTCAGCAAAAACAAGACCTGGAGCTGACTGTGGCTCTGATCATCAGCTTCTTATAGCAAAATTCCAGCTTAAACTGAAGAAAGTAGGAAAAACCACTGGGTCAGTAAGATACAATCTAAATCAAATTCCTTATGAATACACAGTTGAAGTGAAGAACAGGTTTAAGGACCTAGATTTGGTGGATAGAGTGCCTGAAGAACTGTGGATGGAGGCTTGTAACATTATACAGGAGGCAGCAACGAAAACCATCCCAATGAAAAAGAAATGCAAGAAAGCAAAGTGGCTGTCTAATGAGGCCTTACAAATAGCGGGGGAGAGAAGGCAGGCAAAATGCGAGGGAGATAGTGAAAGATACAGGAAATTGAATGCAGATTTCCAAAGAATAGCAAGGAGAGACAAGAGGGCCTTTCTAAACAAGCAATGCAAAGAAATAGAGGAAAATAACAGAATGGGAAAAACCAGAGATCTATTCAAGAAAATTGGAGATACAAAAGGAACATTTTGTACAAAGATTACCACAATTAAGGACAAAAGTGGAAAGGACCTAACAGAAGCAGAAGACATCAAGAAGAGGTGGCAAGAATACACAGAGGAACTATACCAGAAAGATATGGAGGTCTCATACACCCCAGGTAGTGTGGTTGCTGACCTTGAGCCAGACATCCTGCAGGGTGACGTCAAATGGGCCTTAGAAAGCCTTCCTAACAACAAAGCCAGTGGAAGTGATGATATTCCAGCTGAATTATTTAAAATCCTAAAAGATGATGCTGTTAAGGTGCTAAACTCAATATGCCAACAAGTTTGGAAAACTCAGCAGTGGCCAGAGGATTGGAGAAGATCAGTCTACATCCCAATCCCAAAGAAGGGCAGTGCCAAAGAATGCTCCAACTACCGCACAATTGCACTCATTTCACACGCTAGCAAGGTTATGATTAAAATTCTACAAGGCAGGCTTAAGCAGTATGTGGACCAAGAACTCCCAGAAGTGCAAGCTGGATTTCGAAGGGGCAGAGGAACCAGAGACCAAATTGCAAACATGCGCTGGATTATGGAGAAAGCTAGAGAGTTCCAGAAAAACATCTACCGGTACTTCTGCTTTATTGACTACGCAAAAGCATTTGACTGTGTCGACCACAGCAAACTATGGCAAGTTCTTAAAGAAATGGGAGTGCCTGATCACCTCATCCATCTCCTGAGAAATCTCTGAACTGGATATGGAATAACTGATTGGTTCAAAATTGGGAAAGGAGTACGACAAGGCTGTATATTGTCTCCCTGCTTATTTAACTTACAGTGGTGCCTCGCAAGACGAAATTAATTCGTTCCGCGAGTTGTTTCGTATTGCGAAAAATTCGTCTTGCGAAGCACGGTTTCCCATAGGAATGCATTGAAATTTAATTCACATAGGAATGCATTGAAATTTTCGTCTTGCGAAGCATGACCATAGAAAAATTCATCTTGCGAGTCACCTAAAAAATCGCAAAACCCTTTTGTCTAGCAAGTTTTTCATTGTGCGAGGCATTCGTCTTGCGAGGTACCACTGTATATGCAGAATTCATCATGCGAAAGGCTGGGCTGGATGAATCCCAAACCAGAATTAAGATTGCCATAAAAGATATCAACAACCTCAGATATGCTGATGATACAACCTTGATGGCAGAAAGTGAGGAGGAATTAAAGAACCTTTATTTTTTATTCTTTGTAGTTGTTATAGATTAAAACAATAAAAACTACTTTAAAAAAAACATAAGGTAAGTAGGATGTTGTAAGATCTTGGCCGGTGTTAATGGAGATGTCCTATGCTTTGAGACTGGTTTTTCCCTTCCAGGGGATCTCGACTAACAGTTCTGTATCTGCTTCATTTTTCAGGAAGGAATTCCGGAACCTTGGGGCGATCAGCATGCAGATTACATGGCTGGATACTTGGGAAATGGTTTCAGTGTTGGTGTGAAGTCCTGTTCTGCATAATTATCATTTCTGGTGTGACATACTTTTATTAAATAAACTGGTTTCTTTATGTTGCAGTTTGTGTATTCACGGTGTCATTTGTAGACCCAGTAGGTGGCGATGTGGCGCTGGAAAGTACTTTGACAGCTTGTGAACGGCAGAAGGTGGGAATATTGACGGATATACAGTAGGGTATAAAACAGGAAGGAATAAAAAATACATTCTTCTAAAATACATTCTTCTAGCTACATATTCTGGTAGGAGAAAACACTTCTTAAAAGCTAGAATACATTGGATACAATCATTGGTTACCGTTACACTACAGCGATACAGGTCTGGAGATATAGAAAGGCACGTTTTCAAGATACGTTTTCTTGGAACTGAGAAAAGTGAAGGGGTACATTCTTTAGTGAAAAGATACATTCAGATACATTCTTGAAGTCCTAAGTACATTGTAGTAGCATATGATTGCAAAATACGAAAGAAACAGAAATATTGACAGGGTCATTTCCCAACTCCCCTCTCTGGCCATGGTTTTTCTTATGACAGGGGGCCAAAGATCTACCAGTAGATCGCGATCTACCTGTTGGACGTGCCTGTTTTCGGAAATGTTTTAGGGCGTGCGCTGCTCTTACCCTAAGGCTTAGAAAGAACCCACAGCTCACACTAACAGAAACCAGAGTCATGGAGAATTTTTAATTCTTTGTCAAATATTTAGACAGAGTCCTCTGTAAAACAGGATTGTAGTGTTCATGCAGGGTTAAATAAGAGATCATAAATTGTCTAAAGACATTGTGAGGGTGAGCGGGACATTCCAGTACCCATATATGCGGTTATGTTGAGTGCAAAGCTCCCTGCTGGTCTTGTTGGCAAAATATGATTTTCTATGATAAATCCTACATGACCTGAATCTGGCTGTATCAATTGGCTGTGTTCCTTAAGCTTCCATCATTGGGAAGCACAGAGTCACGTCTCTTCTTTCAATTAAGTTGCTGGGTTAATTCACAACTACATGGCAAAGAAGTGTATCTTTGATAACCTCAGAGCATCTGTCCCTTTTGTCTCTTTGAAGTATATCTGCTAACATCCTGGAGGCCTGGGAAGTGTCAATATGGCCAGGATGCTTGTTCTTTCACTTCCTCCTATCAATCTTGTGTCTTTCTTCTACCTGATCTTTGCAATGCTAATTACCTGTAGCCTAGGAAGTAGGGTTAGATCAAACCAGTTTTCTGCTAAGTTCAAAGATTCTTTGTTCTCCTCATGGCCACATGGCCTGTGGTGGGAGTTTGCTCTGGACACTGTGATTGGCTGATTTGAATCTTGGAAGGCGGGTTTTTGTGTTCAATAAAAGTTCCTGGATGAGAGGAAGGGGAAGCTCTTTTCTTTCCCCCATTCTCTCAGACAGGTTGTTCCTTCACTTTGAAGGTGACATGTGAAAGTTTTCAGCCCTGCGAATGCAGAAAGCAAAAGGTAACAAACCTACAAGTTCAAAACCTTCCAGCTTTGCTCACTGTCTCAGCTTGTTCTTGCAGCCGCTGGGAGAGATCACCAGGGGGGTTGGGGGTGGACGTTCATCAGTATGCGGAAGTAACCAGTAAAGGCAGTGACGGTCGTATGTCTGGAGGCGGTTGGAGGACGGGTGGAGGCCAACGGGTTGAGGTTTGAATCCTGACAACAAAGAAGTCCTGTTGTGAGTGGGCAGGTCGGGGTGGGGGACTCCCTGGTCCTGAATGGGGCAGCTGTGCCCCTGAAGGACCAGCTGCACAGCCTGGGGGTCATTTTGGATCCATGGAGGCGCAGGTCCATTCTGTGTCCAGGGCAGCTTAATCTGGGATGCAGGATGAGACCCTCCAGGCCCACGGACTGTCTCACCAGAGTGGCACATGCTCTGGCTATCACCTGCTTGGACTACTGCAATGCACTCTACGTGGGGCTACCTTGGAAAGTGACCTAGAAACTACAACTAATCCAGAATGCGGCAGCTAGACTGGGGACTGGGACCACTGAGACCACCTAACACCAGTCCTGAGAGGCCTGCATTGACTCCCAGGACATTTCTGGGCACAAGTCAAAGTGTTGGTGCTGACCTTGAAAACCCTCAACAGCCTCAGCCCTGTATACCTGAAGGAGTGTCTCCACCCTGGACACTGGGGTCTCTCTCCCCAGGGCCTTTTGGCAGTTCCCACCTTGCAAGAAGCAAAGTTACAGGGAACCAGACAGAGGGCCTTCTCAGTGGTGGCGCCCGCCCTGTGGAACGCCCTCCCGTCAGATGTCAAGGAAATAAACAACTATCTGGCTTTTAGAAGACACCTGAAGGCAGCCCTGTGTAGGGAAGCTTTTAATATTTGATGAATTATTATTGTATTTTAATATTTTGTTGGAAGCCACCCAGAGTGGATGGGGAAACCGTTTCCTGTTCTTTCCTGTTGCAACCGTTTGAGAAAAATCTGGCTTCCTAGCTGCTTTGCTTCTCTATATTCTCTGGTTGGCATCTTGGATACCCCATAAGGGGAAAAGAGCAGATTTTGTTTACAACAATAGCAAAGGTGGTGCCACCGCTGAGAAGGCCCTGAGTAGCCCTACTGGGCTATGCTCATTTCCTTTATGGGGTACCCAAGAGCCAGTCTAGAGTCCTTAAGTGGGTTCCCTATCGGTTGGAGAAAATGACAGAGGCCAACCGGAGAATATTGAGAAGCAGAGAAGCTAGTAAGCCTCATCTTTATTAAACAGTTGCAACAGGGTCCTCACTCACCACACACAGGAGGGAGGAGGAACCCAGAAGATGGGTGTACAAGCTCTTATATAGACTTTTGAAATTGCCCACCCTGTATCCCAGGCTTCCTCAACCTTGGCCTTCCAGATGTTTTGAGACTACAATTCCCATCATCCCTGACCAGTGGTCCTGTTAGCTAGGGATCATGGGAGTTGTAGGTTGAGGTCCAAGACCACCACCCCCAATCACAGAAGTGGTGGTCTCCTGTCTGCCAGGGTACCTGAAAATGGTCACTGATTGCTTTTACCTGGGCAGCCTGGCCATTCTTTTGTGATGACAAATCCTTAATTTCCAAGTCCAAGTCCCAGGCTTGCCCTATTCACATCGTAAATGTGCCCTTAAGGCGGGATTCGTGAGCACAGAGACAATGGGTAGGTGTTCGCCATTGCCTCCCTCCTTGCAGAAGAACATTTGAGGACAACTGGGGAGAATGGTTTCAGGACGGTCTTCCCGTGCTGTTTCAGACACGTGGTTTATATCTTTATGTACATGTTTGCCTTGTACATTTAAGAACATTGAATTTATATCTTGGAGACTTTCAGTTCTTATAACACTCTGAAGGAAGTAGTAAAGGAGATAAATATAGGGGAGAACTGGCTAACGTATGATGATTTATTAGTAGAGACTGAAGCAGGATGGAAAATAAAATCATACGAACAGATTGCTAATAAACTGACAGGTTGGATACAGTACCACCAGGTACACAATTTATTCATCGAAGAGAAAAGAAAATGTAATTTTGATATAAGGAAATCTAAATTCCAAATTGAGATATTGGAAGGAAATAGAAAATTATTATCAAAGATGTACAATTTACTCTTAGAATGGTACACAAAAGATGAGGAGGTGAAGGAAGTTATGACGAAGTGGGCGATTGATATAGGATATAACATACAATTGGATAGGTGGGAAAAATTGTGGAATCATCACATAAAATTTACGGCCTGTACAAATCTAAAAGAGAATCTAATGAAAATGATGTACCGCTGGTACTTAACACCAGTCAAAATAGCCAGGATGTATAGGAAAGGCAGTAGTAGATGTTGGAAGTGTGATCAAAAAAATGGTGATTTCTACCACATGTGGTGGTTGTGTGACAAAGTTAAAGTTTTTTGGGAGGCGATATATAATGAGTTAAAGAAGATACTGCAATATACATTCCCGAAGAAACCAGAGGCGTTTTTAATTGGCTTGGTTGGTGAGGAAATCAGAGGGAAAGATCAGAGAATTTTTTTATACGCCACCACAGCAGCCAGAATTTTATTGGCTCAGAATTGGAAATTGAAAAGCTTACCAACGGTAGATGAATGGAGAATAAAATTAATGGAGTATTCGGAATTAGCGAGATTAACTGCAAGGATAAGAGACCAGAGAGATCAACAAGTTCAGGACGATTGGAGTAAATTTCTGAAATATTTAGAAGTAAATAGTCATGTAATTCACTAACAGGTGGAACAGAATTCTTGCAACCTAGCAGAAAAGGACGATTAAAAATGGTGAGACTGTAATAGGGGACATAAAATTGGAAACTTATGGGAAAGCGGACGAATGATGTAGACTAACAAAACTGGAGTAGTTACAGGTGGGTAGACGTGTTGGTCTGCCATAGTCAAAGCAAAATCGAAAATTCTTTCTAGTAGCACCTTAGAGACCAACTGAGTTTGTTCCTGGTATGAGCTTTCGTGTGCATGCACACTTCTTCAGATACACAGTGTGTATCTGAAGAAGTGTGCATGCACACGAAAGCTCATACCAGGAACAAACTCAGTTGGTCTCTAAGGTGCTACTAGAAAAAACTGGAGTAGAGTAGGAGGGAAGTCAAAACTCGGCGGAGTTCATGTTATATTGTAAAAAGTATATCTGACTAATGTATGTATGTTTATGTTCATTTTTGGAAAATAAAATATATTGATAAAAAAAAGGAAGTAGACAATTCCATGTTTGGCGTTGAGGAGGAGCCTTCTAAGCAGGCGTCTCTAGGGTGAAAGTTGTCGCCTTCTTCCAAACATGCTAAAACCCTCCCATTTTGTGTTCCAACATTTCCAAATAAAGCTTTCTCTCCCCACGGCTTCTTCTCCAATGACTAATGCACTGGAAACCTCTTCCGAGGCCCCATGCTTATACTTCATTCCCATTTGGGAAAGCGAGCCAAGTCTCCATTTGTCTCCCTTTTATTATGCTTGCCAGGATCTGATACACACCCGACAAAATTTGTTTTATTTCCTGTTGGGCAGCGCCGTAGACACAGTGCAGGCTCAGGATTCTTTCCCAGCTGATGTGAAGCAATGCAGCCTTTTCTGAAAGTGAGCCTCCATGGTTTTAATAATAATGATGATGATGATGATGATAATAATAATAATAATAATAATAATAATAATAATAATAATAATTTATTTGTACCCCGCCCATCTGGCTGGGTTTCCCCAGCCACTCTGGGCAGCTTCCAATGAATATAAAAATACATTAAAATTGTTGTTGTTGTTGTTCAGTCGTTCAGTCGTGTCCGACTCTTCGTGACCCCATGGACCAGAGCACGCCAGGCACGCCTATCCTTCACTGCCTCTCGCAGTTTGGCCAAACTCATGTTAGTAGCTTCGAGAACACTGTCCAACCATCTCATCCTCTGTCGTCCCCTTCTCCTTGTGCCCTCCATCTTTCCCAGCATCAGGGTCTTTTCTAGGGATTCTTCTCTTCTCATGAGGTGGCCAAAGTACTGGAGCCTCAACTTCAGGATCTGTCCTTCCAGTGAGCACTCAGGGCTGATTTCTTTGAGAATGGATAGGTTTGATCTTCTTGCAGTCCATGGGACTCTCAAGAGTCTCCTCCAGCACCATAATTCAAAAGCATCAATTCTTCGGCGATCAGCCTTCTTGATGGTCCAGCTCTCACTTCCGTACATTACTACTGGGAAAACCATAGCTTTAACTATACGGACCTTTGTCGGCAAGGTGATGTCTTTGCTTTTTAAGATGCTGTCTAGGTTTGTCATTGCTTTTCTCCCAAGAAGCAGGCGTCTTCTAATTTCGTGACTGCTCCTTCCGATGTTTTCTGAATATCAGGTAGTTATTTATCTCCTTGACCTCTGATGGGAGGGCATTCCACAGGGCGGGTGCCACTACCGAGAAGACCCTCTGCCTGGTTCCCTGTAGCATTGCTTCTCACAATGAGGGAAACACCAGAAGGCCCTCAGCGCTGGACCTCAGTGTCCGGGCGGAACGATGGGGGGTGGAGACGCTCCTTCAGGTATGCAGGACCGAGGCCGTTTAGGGCTTTCAAGGTCAGCACCAACACTTTGAATTGTGCTCGGAAACGTACTGGGAGCCAATGCAGATCTCTCAGGACTGGTGCTATGTGGTCCCAGCGGCCACTCCCAGTCACCAGTCTAGGTGCCGCATCCTGGATTAGTTGTAGTTTCTGGGTCACCTTCAAAGGTAGCCCCACGTAGAGCAAATGGCAGTAGTGTTGCATTACTAGCCTCGATTTTCCTTGGTGCCTTGTCCCCTTGACTTAGTCTGCCACTTGGTTTCTGATACACTTTCCAACATTGCCCCAAAGCAGTTGCTTTTGCAATAATAATAATATTTAATAATATTTATTATTTGTACCCCGCCCATCTGGCTGGATTTCCCCAGCCACTCTGGGCGGCTTCCAACAGAAACCAAATACAAAAATATCAAACATTAAAAACTTCCCTAAAAAGGGCTGCCTTCAGGTTTTTTCTGAATGTCAGGTAGTTTTGCTTCTCGCAGTGAGGGAACCGACAGAAGGCCCTCGGCGCTGGATCTCAGTGTCCGGGCTGAATGATGGGGGTGGAGATGCTCCTTCAGGTATACAGGACCGAGGCCAACTGCCCCAAACAGAGAGTCTTGATGAGTTAATCTTGCACCTTTAAGCTTGAAGGGGGGGGGTCAGATGTGGTGCTGGCCCAAAGGGCCAAAATAAATTCAAGAAGTTCAAGAAGGATACTGACAAGCTGGAACGTGTCCAGAGGAGGGCAACCAAAATGGTCCAAGGCCTGGAAACGATGCCTTATGAGGAACGGCTTAGGGAGCTGGGTATGTTTAGCCTGGAGAAGAGAAGGTTAAGGGGTGATATGATAGCCACGTTCAAATATATCAAAGGATGTCATATAGAGCAGTGTTTTTCAACCACTGTTCCGCGGCACACTAGTGTGCCGCGAGATGTTGCCTGGTGTGCTGTGGGAAAAATTGGAAAGTAATTATAAAATACTTTCTTTGTGTTTATTTGATTCCTATTCAAGAGAATTACTTTATATATAGTCAATATAGGCACAGAGTTAATTTTTTTTAACATTTTCTAATGGTGGTGTGCCTCGTGATTTTTTTCATGAAACAAGTGTGCCTTTGCCCAAAAAAGGTTGAAAAACACTGATATAGAGGAGGGAGAAAGGTTGTTTTCTGCTGCTCCAGAGAAGCAGACACAGAGCAATGGATTCAAACTACAAGAAAGAAGATTCCACCTAAACATTGGGGCAGGAATACAGCTGTACCTCCGCTTACATATCCCTCTGGATATGTAATTTTCGGGATGCGAATGTGGCAAACCCGGAAGTATTTTTCCCGGTGTCGCTGTAGGCGCATGCGCAGAAGCAGTCCTCCAGGGATGAGGCCAGACCTCCAGAACCCTCCAGATATTTTGGACTACAATTCCCATCATCCCTGACCACTGGTCCTGTTAGCTAGGGATCATGGGAGTTGTAGGCCAAAAGCATCTGGAGGGCCGAGGTTGAGGAAGCCTGATGTAAGAGCACACAGTGGGAATCCAAGCTTAGTCGACAGAAATGGGTGAGAATCAAACCTGGCTAGTCCTTATTGCACAAGTGTATTAAACATAAAATGAGGTGATGATGTGCACCAGGCATAGGCAAACTCAGCTCTCCAGCTGTTTTGGGACTACAGCTCCCATAATCCCTAGCTAACAGGACCAGTGGTCAGGGATGATGGGAATTGTAGTCCCAAAACATCTGGAGGGGGCCAAGTTTGGCCATGCCTGATCTAGGGCATAGCGATATTTGTTTCTTATAACATCCAAGAGAAACTTTGCCACAGCCAGTTTAATATCATTTGACCTGTCTTCCGAAAGATATTTAATATGGGAGACTTTGGATTTTCCCGGCAAATTTGCCAAGAAGCGTTTGATCCCTTGCTTCCTCATACTGCCCACAATGCAGTATGCTTCATACAATCGGTGGAAACTGGAATCCATGGTTTGAAACTTGATCAACACCACTGCCAGAACCACTGGGCGGGGTTGCACTTTTGTGGAACAATCCGGCTGTAACCTATTGCTTTACAATCAACGTTGGACTTTTAACTCCTCAAGCTCCCGGGTTTTCATTGGCAGGATATAAGCCACTTTTGGTTTACAACATAGGGCATATTGCAGTCTAGAATTTACTTCACCGTTTTGTTTTAAATCCTGATTTGCACATCAGTAAGCAGGAAAATTGCTTTTTCCGTTTTTCTTCTAGCAAGCATGAAAAAGCCAGTACTCTTTCTGGTAGCAAAGCCATACTTTTCCAGAATAAAAAATCAGAGTCAAGACACTTTGCTTTCCTGCCTGCAACAGGGCAAGGTCTCCTCCTCCTCCTCCTTCTGCAATCCCTCGTAGCCAAGTAATATTTTCTTCCATAAATATGGATTTTAACAGTGAGTCCATAAGTGACCGTGGAGTCCAGTTCTGGATCCACAGTGGGGACATTGCTTACTTCCCGAGTTTGAGTGTCTTCAAAGACCACGACGCCTTTGGTCAAGGCTGTTCTCCCATTGGATCGCTCGCAGGCCAGTGTTTCCGAGTTGCTGGTGTTTGTACTACATTTTAAAAAGATTTGCCTTGAGATCTTTCAACCTTTTTTGGGGACCACAAAACAGACTGACCTCAGCTTAACACTCAAAGTGGAAGTGTGGCACTCAGATCAGAAGTGGAACCAGGGCCGTCTTGAGCACATGCGCCGCCGGGGTGCAAAGATCCGGCCACCGACCCCAAATTTAGTTTTGTTGTTGTTGTTGTTGATTCGTTTAGTTGTGTCCAACTCTTCGTGACCCCATGGACCAGAGCACACCAGGCACCCCTATCCTCCACTGCCTCCTGCAGTTTGGCCAAACTCATGCTAGTTGCTTCGAGAACACTGTCCAACCATTTCGTCCTCTGCTGTCCCCTTCTCCTTGCTCCCTCCATCTTTCCCAACATCAGGGTCTTTTCTAGGGAGTCTTCTCTTCTCACGAGGTGGCCAAAGTACTGGAGCCTCAACTTCAGGATCTGTCCTTCCAGTGAGCACTCAGGGTTGATTTCCTTAAGAATCGATAGATTTGATCTTCTTGCAGTCCATGGGACTCTCAAGAGTCTCCTCCAGCACCATAATTCAAAAGCATCAATTCTTCGGCAATCAGTCTTCTTTATGGTCCAGCTCTCACTTCCATACATTACTACTGGGAAAACCATAGCTTCAATTATACAGACGTTTGTTGGCCAGGTGATGTCTCTGCTTTTTAAGATGCTGTCTAGGTTTGTCATTTAGTTCAGTGTTTTTCAACCTTTTTTGGGCAAGGGCACACTTGTTTTATGAAAAAAATCACGAGGCACACCACCATTAGAAAATGTTAAAAAAATTAACTCTGTGCCTATATTGACTATATATAAAGTAATTCTCTTGAATAGAAATCAAATAAACACAATTTTTCCCACGGCACAGCAGGCAACATCTCGCGGCACACTAGTGTGCCGCGGAACAGTGGTTGAAAAACACTGATTTAGTTTTTTAGCCACCCCCATTTTTTAAGGGGGTGAACTCAAAGTTGTCAAACTTTTTTGGGGGGGGCAAACTCAAAGCTGTTGAGATTTTTTGGGGGGATTCGCTCACTTGTAACAACGGTGCAGCTTTTGGTTTCCTGACCCATCGGGAATATTTGCTGCCATGGAGTAACAGAGTGGCAGAGGGTGGGGGCAGGGACTTTCGAGCACCCCCCAGAATCAGGTGCCCGGGTGCCCCGCACCCCCTTGCATCCCTGGGTCAAGACGTCCCTGAGTGTGACGCTCAAAATGGAGCACGTTTGGCTTCTGGGAAAAGTCCGCCAACCGGAACACTTCCCTCCAGGTTTGCAGTGTTTCGCTTCCAAGTTAAACAAGGCGTTTGAGAACCAACGCTGCGCCATATAGTAGCATTTAGAAAGCACTTTGCTCCTTGCTTTCCAAAGGAGTTTTTGTGTCTCTCTCCTTCCCCTGCCCCACACTCAGTCTCCTTCTTGACGCTAAAAATTCCTCAGCGCTTCAGTCATTTCCCCTTTGTGCAGCTATCTAAACTGTGTACATATGCGGCAGGGAGATAATTTTGAATTACAGCAATGGAAAAAACCAGAAAGCCGCCTGGAGCTGGAATCGTGAACCGTATATGGGATCCAGATTAGTTTTCACAGGGTGTTGGCTGACTCTGGCTTCCCCAAAACAGCTGAACAACTCTGAATTCCTTTAAAAAAGCTCCACAGCTTTGCTTTTCCGAAAAAAGATCAAACAACTGGCTTCCCAGAAACAGCTCAACAATTCTGTCTCCCCACCCACCCAAGCTCAACTTAGCAACTTTGGTCCACCCAGCCGCGGAGGAAGCCTCTTGGCCACCTGGGGTCGCACGGAGGCACCCCCCTGGCGGTCGGGGCATCGTGACACGTGTGTCATGACATTACAACGCACGTTGGACAGACTGCGCATGGGCAGAAATGCCACGCATGCGCTGCCCATCTGGGTCAGCGCTGCTGCTCCCGTGGCGACCAAGCGAGCCACCAAGTGAGTGGCAGCTTGTAGGGCTGCCCCGGCCGTCCATAAAGCAGCACAGACGGGGTGCTGGGTGGCGGGGCTCGGCTTGGGGAGTGGCGGGAAGGGCCGCCGAGTGTCACCCCCCTCCCCTGCAACCCAGGGTGCCCCACCCCTATCACCCCCCTTGCTACTCCACTGGGTCCATCCAATGACAACAGGTAGATCACTGCTAGGTTTTTTTACACTGTGAGTAGATCGCAGTCTATTGGAAATTGGATATACCGTATTTTTCCGTGTATAATACTAGGTTTCCCCCCTAAAAAATAATGTCAAAAATTAGGGGGCATTTAATACATGGCATCATCTCCCCCCCCCATTTTCTTAAATCTGAGTCCCCCAAAATAGGGGGCGTTTTATACATGGGGGCATCTTATAGATGGAAAAATACGTGATATTTACAGAATGTAGAGGAAGAAATGTTGGAAGATTTTTTTTAATAAAAAAATGTAATACTGTAAGAAGAAATAATAAAAAATAAAAGGTATTCATCCCCCCACTCCTCCTTGCCCTCCCACCCCATGCTTCTGTGGGAAAGTTGGTTTATGCTTCTTTTTATCCAAAAAAATTCCTAACAGAATGTGGCAAAGAGGGGCAATGTTGTTGTCAGCAGGGTTCCTATGCATTGCAAATTAATGTGCCACTTTTCTTTCACTTTCTATGATCTTAAATGTTTGGCTTTTGCCCTTGAAGAAGAAGAAGAAGAAGAGTTTGGATATGATATCCTGCTTTATCACTACCCAAAGGAGTCTCAAAGCGGCTAACATTCTCCTTTCCCTTCCTCCCCCACAACAAACACTCTGTGAGGTGAGTGGGGCTGAGAGACTTCAGAGAAGTGTGACTAGCCCAAGGTCACCCAGCAGCTGCATGTGGAGGAGCGGAGACACGAACCCAGTTCACCAGATTACGAGTCCACTGTTCTTAACCACTACACCACACAGGCTCTCAGTGTGCAATGTGTTCCTTGGATGTGTGATGGAAGTGGCCACCTCTCTCGGATCCTCAGAATAGCACTGTTCTTTCTGTGCCCATTGGCAATCTCACAGAGAAGACCCCCCCCTTGTGTCACAACCAGCTGTGCATCTTTTTATGTTAGGAAAGGTTTTAAAATAAAAACAAACTAGCCATAGAAAAGAATTGCTAGCACTTTGAACTGGAGGTAAAGGTAAAGGGACCCCTGACCGTTAGGTCCAGTCACGGATGACTCTGGGGTTGCGGAGCTCATCTCGCTCTATAGGCTGAGGGACCTGGCGTTTGTCCGCAGACAGCTTCCGGGTCATGTGGCCAGCATGACTAAGCTGCTTCTGGAGAACCAGAGCAGCGCACGGAAACACCGTTTACCTTCCCGCTGCAGCGGTACCTACTTATCTACTTGCACTTTGACATGCTTTTGAACTGCTAGGTTGGCAGGAACTGGGACCAAACAACGGGAGCTCACCCCGTTGCTGGGATTAGAACCGCCAACCTTCTGATCAGCAAGCCCTAGGGTCTGTGATTTAGACCACAGTGCCACCTGAACTGGATATTGCAACTAGCCAAAACGCAGCAAAGACATTTCAATGAATGGAACAGTACCGGTATATTACTGGGGAGTGGGATGGTGGAAGGTTGGACTCTGCAAATGATCAGAAGATACGTCAGCTACAACTGCGACAACTGCGAAAGATGAAATGGATAAGGGAAATTACATTTTGCAAAAGAGAAGAAAAGGGGTGCAACCAGTTTGGTTTGCACCCTGAAGGAAAAGGATGCTCGGATGATCATCTGGCAAAATTTAAGACAAAAACAGAAGACTCCAAGATTGGACTCTTGGGCTCAGGCTTTAGTGAGGGTTGGAGTGGGTTAAAAAGGATATGCATCCCCCCCCATTTGTCTCATTATATGGTTAAGACGGACGGATCTGGATGCTGGTGTAATGGGGATATGTTAAAAATTAATAGCCAAAAATATTCGAGGCCGGAGGAGGGAAGGGTATAGAAAAAAGGAAAATTTAGGTGTAAAAAATTAGATTAAGTCTGGGAAAATTTGATAAGGATTTTAGGAAGTTTTAGAAGTATTTTAAGAGCCGAGGATGTGTATAAAATATTAGGAAATAAACTAGGTTTTATATGCTTTTGTTTAAATAGGTAATGGGAAAATTTGTGGAGATAGGTAAAAATTGTTTGGATTATGAAATTGGAAAACTGGTAAAGAAGTTAGATAATGAATTCAATGGGGGGGGGATCTGAGGAAGTCATTAACATGAAATGTTAATAGCCTCCAGAAGATCAAAAGTGATTATGAGGCTCTGGGCAGGAAGTTGAAGCAATTAAATGTACAAATTGTCATCTCATCTGTCCTCCCAGTTGTGTGGAGGAGGGCAAATGTTGTCCCTATTTTCAAAAAGGGGAAAAGAGAAGACTCAAAGAATTACTGCCCAGTCAGCTTGACATCAATACCAGGAAAGATTCTAGAGCAGATCATTAAGCAAGCGGTTTGTGAGCACCTAGAAAGGAACGCTGTGATCACTAAAAGTCAGCATGGGTTTCTGAAAAATAAGTCATGTCAGACCATTCTGATCTCAATTTTTGACAGAATTACAAGCCTGGTAGATGAAGGGAACGCTGTGGATGTAGCCTATCTTGATTTCAGCAAGGCCTTTGACAAGGTGCCAAATGATATTCTTGTAAAGAAGCTGGTAAAATGTGGGCTAGACAATGCTACCATTCAGTGGATTTGTAACTGGCTGACTGACCGAACCCAAAGTGTGCTCATTAATGGCTCCTCTTCATCCTGGAGAGAAGTGACTAGTGGGGTGCCACAGGGTTCTGTCTTGGGCCCAGCCTTATTCAACATCTTTATCAATGACTTGGATGATGGGCTTGAGGGCATCCTGATCAAGTTTGCAGATGACACCAAAATGGGAGGGGTGGCTAATACCCCAGAGGACAGGATCACACTTCAAAATGACCTTAACAGATTAGACAACTGGGCCAAAGCAAACAAGATGAATTTCAACAGGGAGAAATGTAAAGTACTACTACACTTGGGCAAAAAAAATGAAAGGCACAAATACAGGATGGGTGACACCTGGCTTGAGAGCAGTACATGTGAAAAGGATCTTGGAGTCTTGGTAGACCATAAACTTGACATGAGTCAACAGTGTGATGCAGCAGCTAAAAAAGCCAATGCAATTCTGGGCTGCATCCATAGGAGTATAGCATCTAGATCAAGGGAAGTAATAGTACCACTATATTCCGCTCTGGTCAGACCTCACCTGGAATACTGTGTCCAGTTCTGGGCACCCCAGTTCAAGAAGGATACTGACAAGCTGGAACGTGTCCAGAGGAGGGCAACTAAAATGGTCCAAGGCCTGGAAATGATGCCTTAAGAGGAACGGCTTAGGGAGCTGGGTATGTTTAGCCTGGAGAATCATAGAATCATAGAGTTGGAGGAGACCACAAGGGCCATCCAGTCCAACCCCCTGCCAAGCAGGAAACACCATCAAAGCATTCCTGACAGATGGCTGTCAAGCCTCTGCTTAAAGACCTCTAAAGAAGGAGACTCCACCACACTCCTTGGTAGCAAATTCCACTGCCGAACAGCTCTCACTGTCAGGAAGTTCTTCCAATGCTTAGGTGGAATCTTCTTTCTTGTAGTTTGAATCCATTGCTCTGTGTCTGCTTCTCTGGAGCAGCAGAAAACAACCTTTCACCCTCCTCTAGATGACATCCTTTTATATATTTTAATATGGCTATCATATCACCCCTTAACCTTCTCTTCTCCAGGCTAGAGCCTTGACAGCCATCTGTCAGGAATGCTTTGATGGTGTTTCCTGCTTGGCAAGGGGTTGGACTGTATGGCCCTTGTTGTCTCTTCCAACTCTATGATTTCTCCTCCCAAAGCTGCTGTCTTTTTACTTTTACATGCTTCTGTTCCCTCTTGATCCCCAAATGGCAACTTCCCCAATTTTCTCTTTTGCAAACTCCTCCCTGTTGTGTATTAAGTAAGATATTCTGTCAGCCGGGTGGAGTAATGTCATTGGTCAATTTAAAGAGTACAAGCACAATCCACAGCCTGATTGGGTCCCGCCGGAAAGTTTGTATATTATTGGTTCCCACCTAAATGTATCTTTCCTCTCTGTACCAGTGTGTCTATAAATAGAGATTCCCCTGTCCCCCTTTCCCCAGTCTTGTCCTATCCTTACAATAAAGAGCTGTTCACTAAGAAGTGTCGCTGGACTTATTGCTTCCAGAACCCAAGACACAACATACTGGCGACGAAGGTGGGATTCAGGCCGTCTGAGGGTTTTCGACCCTAGCGACCTGATTCTAGCGACAAGACTCCCTGTGACTGACAGGACAGATCAGTCCACTAAGATGGCTGCGTCATGGTTCATGGAACCATTTCATCCCGGAGCAACTGAGGCGTGGGATGCTTACCTCGAGCGTTTTGAATTCAGCGTGGCTGCCAAAGGGGTCACTGATGAGGATAAAAAGAAGGCGTTGTTCCTGAGTTGCTGTGGGGCAGAGACCTTCGAGTTGGCTCGGGCAATTCTGGCCCCCACAACACTGCGGGAGGCATCGTTCGCGAGTATCACGGAACACCTCTCGAAGCACCTTAACCCTACAGCGTCTAAAATGACATGGCGCATCGAATTCCATAAGAGACAACAACGACCTGGAGAGACGGTGGTAGTTTTTCTCACCGAATTAAGGAAGCTGGCAAGACACTGCAAGTTTGCCAACTTGGAAGAAGCCCTGCTGGATCGGTTTGTGTGCGGTCTTCGCAGCAGCAAGGGCCGCAGGTGGATTGCAGCAAAACAAGACATGGATCTCACGACAGCGCTCCGAGAGGCCATTGCAATGGAAAGTGCTGAGAGAGAGGAGCAAAACCCGGGCCAGCGAGCCGAAAAGAGAGCTGGAGAGACAACCCACACCGTGGACGACCAGGAAGTCATCCCTAACCAAAGCCCGGTGCGGAGAATAGAGATGGTGCGACAGGAGAGCACAGCAAATAAAGACCGTCGGGGGGTATGCCCTGGCTGTGGCGGAGCGCATGAAAGAAGGAAGTGCCGGTTCCGAGAAGCAACGTGCCATGTTTGCGGGAAAACGGGGCACATAGCAAGGGTCTGCAGGTCGAGTGGCACGTCGGGGTCCATGAAACCAAGGGGTCAGAGGACGTCCACAGCGATTCACCAACGCGACGACTGCAACTACCTCACACAGATCGAGGGCAAAACTGTGCCATTTCCAGCCCAAGGAAAACCAGCTGTGTGGGTCCTAATTGAAGGAAAGCCGTGTAACATGGAGGTGGATTCCGGATCCGGATTCTCCATAGTTTCGGATGACACGGCCAGATCATTATTTCCTAGAGGTAAGCTTCCTCTGTTGGAGCCTTTCCCGGCTACCCTACAATCCTATTCCGCCGGCCGCATAGACATTATGGGTATGTGCGCAGTTAATGTACAGTTCCGCGAGAGGCAGGCCGTTTTAAAGCTAGTGATCGCAAAAGGAAAGCGCAATAGCCTGCTGGGCACGGACTGGTTCCCGGCCTTAGGTTTGGGAATCTCAGGGCTCAACACGGTCCAGATAGCTCCCGAGACATTTGACACCCTGTACAAGGAATTTGGGGAACTATTCAATGGAGAGTTAGGATGTTATAAGGGGCCCCCAATTGACCTAGAACTGGATCCGGGGGTTGCACCAATCCGCTTCAAACCCAGGCGGGTGCCATTTGCACTACAGCCTAAAATAGAGTCTGAATTGGAGAAGCTAATACAGCAAGGGGTGCTTTCACCAGTGGATTCTGCAAGATGGGAAACACCCATTGTCACACCCCTGAAGGCTAATGGAGACATACGAATTTGTGCGGATTACAAATGTACGATTAATAAGGCCATCAGGGGCAACTCTTACCCAATTCCAGTAGTGTCCCAACTATTAGCGAAGCTGGCTGGGGGCAAGGTGTTTGCAAAGATTGACTTGGCACAGGCATACCAGCAGCTTCCAGTGACTCCGTCGTCCGCAGAAATCCAGACAATTGTGACGCACAAGGGCGCCTTTAAGGTGAATAGGCTACAATTTGGAGTTTGCGTGGCGCCTGGCATATTTCAAAGTCTAATGGAGCGCCTGTTAAGGGGCCTGCCAGGAGTCCTTCCGTATTTTGATGATGTGTTAATCGCGGGCAAGGATGCTCAAGAGCTACTGGGACGCATCCAGACAGTCCTATGCAAATTCAGGGATGCGGGGTTAAAACTAAAAAAAGAGAAGTGTAGTTTTGGGGTAGCAGCTGTGAACTTCTTAGGGTACAGAATTGATGCTGCTGGCATCCACCCCATGGAAGACAAGGTTAAGGCTATCGCCGCAGCACCGACACCTAGTAACAAGGCTGAGCTGCAGTCCTTCTTGGGCCTCGTCAATTTCTATCACGCCTTTGTGCCACACAAGGCATCGATAGCCGAACCATTGCATCGGCTACTACAAAAGAAGTGTGCATGGCGTTGGGGGCAACCGCAACAGAGAGCTTTTGAAACGCTGCGGGGCGTGCTGTCAAAGGAAAGTACACTTGCCCACTACGATGCTGCTAAACCATTGGTGCTGGCGTGTGATGCCTCACAATATGGCGTGGGGACTGTCTTGAGTCACAGGGAGGCGGACGGGTCGGAGCGTCCAATCTCATTCTATTCCAGAACCTTGAGCCCCACAGAGCGGAACTACTCCCAGATTGATAAGGAGGCACTGGCTATAGTCACAGGAATCAAGAAGTTCCATGACTACGTGTACGGCCATCCTTTCACAATTCAAACGGACCACAAGCCTTTGTTGGGTCTGTTCAGCCCGCATAAACAAACGCCCCAAATTTTGTCTCCACGCATGCTCTAATGGTCCATCTTTTTGAATGGATTTCAATACGAACTGTGTCATGTGAATGGTAAGCTGTTGTGCCATGCGGATGCGCTGAGTCGTCTACCACTACCTGGAGCAGCTGACAACGACCCAGCCCCAGCCGAGTACGTCATGATGATGGAGACACTTCCCGGGCCACCCGTGACAGCCGTTGAAATCGCTGCGAGAACAAAGAGGGACCCCGTCCTCGCCCGTGTCCTTGTGTGGGTAGGGAGGGGATGGCCAAGGGGGACTCAGGAAGAGAAATTTAAACCCTTCATGGCAAGACAAAATGAGCTGTCCCTCCATAAGGGTTGCATTTTGTGGGGTGACAGGGTGATTATTCCAAGCTCCCTACAGAATGAGGTGTTAGACACATTACACAAGGGTCATCCTGGCATGGTTCAGATGAAATCTTTAGCCAGGTGCTATGTGTGGTGGCCAGGCATGGACAAAAACATTGAACAATGGGTGCGCACCTGTCGAGCGTGCCAGGAGGTGCACCCAGAAATGCCCAGGGCACCAGTGCATTGGTGGGAGCGGGCCAAGAACCCTTGGAGCCGGCTTCATGTAGATTTTGCAGGGCCTTATCAGGGAAAGGTGTTCTTAATCGTAGTAGATGCCTACTCGAAGTGGCTTGAGGTTTCGATTGTTCCCAACATGTCTTCAGCTGCTGTAATCAGGGCCCTTCACATTTTGTTTGCGACGCATGGGTTACCCGAGACCATTGTGTCAGACAACGGGGCAGCTTTTGTGTCCCAAGAGTTCAGGGCATTCCTGGCCGATAATTTCATTAGAGGGGTAACTTCAGCTCCCTTTCATCCATCCTCGAACGGACAAGCCGAACGGATGGTGCGCACGGCCAAGGGTTCAATAGCACGCCTCTTGGAAGGGGATTGGTCTGCTCACATTGCAAGGATGTTGTTCCTGCAGCACACAACACCGTGTGCATCTACAGGCAAGTCCCCTGCAGAGTTATTAATGGGAAGGAGGTTAGCCACAATTCTAGACTTCGTCCACCCTGACAAGGTGCCAGGCCGCTATGCAAGAGAGCCACGGGCTGCCGAGGATGATAGAACCCGATACCTGACAACGGAGGATTTGGTTTGGGTCCGGAACTATGCAAGGGGGCCAGCATGGGTACCGGGGGTGGTCACCCTACCCAGTGGGCCAGTGTCGTATTTTGTGACGTTAGAGGATGTCAGAGTAATGCGCCGCCACATTGACCAGCTAAGGCGCCGGGTCCCAAGCAGGGTAAGCACGAGTGGGGAGGAGCCGCGCACAACTCTGCCGGCGTTCAGTGAATCACAGCAGTCTGGCCAGGAAGGCTCCGGGCCACAGGTGGTGGAGGGCTCAGAGAGTCAGGAAGCTGAGATCACCACAGGTGAACCTAACCCGGTGACAGCTGGTGAGCCTAGGGAGTCAGCTAGCGAAACGGTTCCTGTTGAGGTACCCGATGATATTGGGGAGGGAAGTCTGACCACGGATAGTCCTAAGAGTGACACACCGGGGGTTAGGCGATCCGGTAGAATTCAAAGACCTCCGCAGCACTTGAAAGATTACGTGCATAGTATCAACTGGGTGCGGGGGAGTGTTGTGTATTAAGTAAGATATTCTGTCAGCCGGGTGGAGTAATGTCATTGGTCAATTTAAAGAGTACAAGCACAATCCACAGCCTGATTGGGTCCCGCCGGAAAGTTTGTATATTATTGGTTCCCGCCTAAATGTATCTTTCCTCTCTGTTCCAGTGTGTCTATAAATAGAGATTCCCCTGCCCCCCTTTCCCCAGTCTTGTCCTATCCTTACAATAAAGAGCTGTTCACTAAGAAGTGTCGCTGGACTTATTGCTTCCAGGACCCAAGACACAACACTCCCCACATCTGCCTCCCACCCCCCACCCCACAAAGAAAAACCCCCTGGCGATTTAAGAGGTTTCTCTTAAAAAAAACGAAAACAAAACCTGATTTCAGGTGCTTGTAAAATGACAACTTTTGGGGGGAGGGGGTGGATTTGTTTGGAGCAAAGCCGGGGTAACGCGTGCTATTGGGGGGGTGTCTTCCGATTGTTTTCAGCCCTTGGGTGTTGGGGACCCCTCTTTTTTCAGGGGGTGGGGAGGAGAGGAGGTCCCTGCTTATTTCGACCTTGCAAAATACAGAGATCCTTTCCCTGAATTAGAGATTCTTTCTTTCCTGAATTAGAGGTCTCAAACCGGCTCTGCAGCAAAAGTCTCCTTCCACAATACCATGATGTCAGTGATTGGGAGCAACTGAGCTTCCTAAATCCTGACTCTAGCACTGTGTTCTGTTTGAGAAAATAAATCAGAAATTGTTTTATGACTTGTTTTCACAATTTTAAAAAAATAAATCAACAATTTCAAATTCTGTGCTTTTCATTCTTTCTATAATCCTGTATATATAGCATTAAGGTAAGAAACAATATATGCAGTGTTATATTTGTTTTAAATGTCACAATGGTTTTGCGGCTCCCAGTTTTTTTTTCCCTTCGGAAATGGGTCCAAATGGTTCTTTTTGTCTTAAAGGTTGCAGACCCCTGACATAGGAAAACAGCCAAGTGAACAGCTATTTTGGTGGAGGAGGGTCAAGATACTATGCATGAAATTTCATATATAGCTATATAATCCCTAGTATAGTAAGATAAGACCTTCGGAGCAGGCATTTTCAAAAGAAAATTACAAAATATTTTCAAAAAATAAAATTTCAAAAAATAAAATAAAAAAAAATCCTTCATAATTTGTCATCCCCTCCATTATGGAACTTGGGGCGGCCCGCCTTCGCCCCCCTTTGCTACTCCCCTGCTGCCTGTTACACAATCAAGGAAAATCTAACAAAGATGTGGCCCAGGTGGTACGTGACCCCAGACAGATGAGCTAAAACATATAAACTAAAATCAAATGCATGTTGGAGATGTAAGACAATGTAAGACAATGGAAGGAACAAGGTACCGTGTATGGGGTATGTGTGTGTGATAAAATCCAAAAGTTATGGAGTAATATCTATGAAGAACTTAAAAAAGAGGTTCAAAATAACATTTGAGAAAAGGCCAGAAGCATTCCTTCTAGGTATAGTGACAAAAGAAACCCCCACGATAAGAAATATATATATTCTGCCACTAGGATTTTAGTGGCCAAAAACTGGAAGGGAGATATAGTAAAATTTTGTGAATTGACTGAATTGGCCCAAACGACACAGCAATCGGGTGACAACCAAATCAAAAACTTGGGAAAGAATGGGATTGTGTAGAGGAGTCTATGGCAAAACATTGTTCCCAGAGTAACTGACTGATAGGCTGATGTTTGGAGAAGATTCTATGGGTTTCTATGTTGGAACAAGAAACTACAGTTAGAACTCATTGGTTCAAAATTGGGAAAGGAGTATGACAAGGCTGTATATTGTCTCCCTGCTTATGTAACTTATATGCAGAATACATCCTGCGAAAGGCTGGGCTAGATGAATCCCAAACCGGAATTAAGATTGCCGGAAGGAATATCAACAACCTCAGATATGTTGATGACACAACCTTGATGGCAGAAAGTGAGGAGGAATTAAAGAACCTTTTAATGAGGGTGAAAGAAGAGAGCGCAAAATATGGTCTGAAGCTCAACATAAAAAAAAACACCAAAGATCATGGCCACTGATTCCATCACCTCCTGGCAAATAGAAGGGGAAAAAATGGAGGCAGTGAGAGATTTTACTTTATTGGGTTCATGATCACTGCAGATGGTGACAGCAGTCACAAAATTAAAAGACGCCTGATTCTTGGGAGGAAAGCAATGACAAACCTAGACAGCATCTTAAAAAGCAGAGACATTACCTTGCCGACAAAGGTCCGTATAGTTAAAGCTATAGTTTCCCCAGTAGTAATGTATGGAAGTGAGAGCTGGACCATCAAGAAGGCTGATCGCCGAAGAATTGATGCTTTTGAATTATGGTGCTGGAGGAGACTCTTGAGAGTCCCATGGACTGCAAGAAGATCAAACCTGTTCATTCTCAAAGAAATCAGCCCTGAGTGCTCACTAGAAGGACAGATCCTGAAGCTGAGGCTCCAGTACTTTGGCCACCTCATGAGAATAGAAGACTCCCTGGAAAAGACTCATGAGAATAGAAGACTCCCTGGAAATGTTGGGAAAGATGGAGGGCACAAGGAGAAGGGGACGACAGAGGACAAGATGTGTTGTAAGAAATTACGGTCTTATATTTATTATTATAATAAATGTTCGAAAGTATGCCAAGCAAACATGGCCACATGTCTGAGGCAGACAGGCCTCACACCATTTTGACTCCCAACTTACCAAATGTTTCTTTGTCTCAGGAACAAAGTGGGGGTTGCCCCTCCAGCTACTCAGCAGCCCTCTGCCTGGGTTATAATCTCTGGCATCCTGATACCTGAGTGCCAGACAAAAGGGTGTGATTAACTTTGCTGGGAAACAGGGAAATGTAAATATCTCTTTTGTTTTACTTGACGGGCTTTTGGTGGAGGGCAAGAGGAGGGTCAAGGAAATAAGCAGCAAGGTCCAGGATGCTCAGATTACTGCAACCAGACCTCCACTTTCATGATGTAACCATAATGTATGGGGGTGGTGGTCTTGGGTTACACCCCTTCTGTGATGCATGTGTGAGATTTCTGGAGGTGGGCTGAACTCCAGCATGGGGGAAATTCAAATTTGTATTTAAGGGAAGGCAGCCCTTTGTTTGAGGTTATTCCCTGCTCACCTGTGTGTGAGGAAGGGACCCTGTTGCAACAGCGAAAATAAAGACTTTGCTTCTCAATCTTCTCTGGTTGGCATCTGTTATATTCTCCTACGGATGGAGAACCCCAAAGGGCTCTTGTGTACCCCATAAGGGAATGAGGGCAGATTTTTGCTTATTACAGATGGTTGGACAGTGTTATCAAAGCTACCAACATGAGTCTGACCAAACTGCAGGAGGCAGTGGGAGAAGGAGTGCCTGGCGTGCTCTGGTCCATGGGGTCACGAAGAGTCGGACACGACTGAACGACTTAACAACAACAACAAAATGTAAAGTAGCCCTAGAGATGTGAAGGCTGGGAAAAACCCGGAAAAATTCAGAAAAAAATAAATGTTAAAACAATACAGCATTAAATATTAAAAACATCCCTAAACAGGACTGCCTTCAGGTGTCTCTTAAAAATAGGATAGGTGCTTATTTCCTTGACATCTGATGGAAAGGTGTTCCACAGGGTGGGCGCCACTACCGATAAGGCCCTCTGTCTGGTTTCTAAAGTAACAGAATGACTTTCAATGAGGAAAAGAAAAAAGAAGTGCTAATGTAGCATTTTTTTTTTCAATTTTTCTGAAAATTTCTGTTTCCCCCCGAAAAAAATCGGGGGGAAATGGGTTTTTTCCCCAAGCTTCAAAATTTTCGAAAATTTTACATCTCTAAGTAGCCCCTTCATGGATCGCTGCCACTGGGCTAATATCCCTCAGCTGGAATCCCATTGTTCTCTCCCAGATAAGTGCTCAAGGTATCCTTGCCAGTACTTAACACCCATTCACACTTCTCAGGGCTATCTCCCCTGATATTGCTCTGTTTTCCCCATATGTTAATCTTGTTTTTCCTATATGTCAATCATGTATAACCCTTCCCTTTCGTGATGTAGTGATGATGTGGTAATGATGTTTCCAAACTGTATTCTGGGATATGATAGGAGTTTTTAAAAGTTCTTGTAACGCTGCTCTGGGTGTGCAGTTTGACTGTAACCTATTGCGCAATAAACCCTGTCTTGTCCTTGCTCCAGTGGCTGGACTTCTTTTATTTAACTCCACAGAAACCAGTGGGCTTATCCCTAAGGGCCAGGTGGCTGGGCAGTTCCACCCCTGCGATTTTCCGTTACAACAGAAGACTGCGCATGTGTGGAATGCCGATTATGCACAGTCTGTCCATGCTGCTGTCACGCACGGCAACCTTACGAGCCATCGAGCGAGCGGAACCGTGCAGATTTGCGAGCAAGCTGCGGAGCGACGCTGCCTTGCTTCTTGGCTTGCTTGCGGGGTTTGCCGTGGCGCCGCTTTGTAGCTTGAGTGCGTCGTGGCATCACGACGCATGACGCATGCGCACTACGGAGCAACACCTCACTCCCAGCAGGTGCCCCCACGATTGCCGCTCCAGGCGGCCAAGCAGCTCCGTTCGCCAGTGCCAAGAGTTTATATTAAATGTGATCCACTTGGAGAAGGAACTGGCAAACCACTCCAGTATTTTGCCAAGAAAATTCCATGGACATAAGAAAGGAGAAGCTTTAAGAAGAAAAGCAAGAGTTTCTAAGGTGTGCTCTGGTTCGCACAGTCACAGAGAGTCGGACACGACTAAGGTGTCTAAACAACAATGTAAAGTACCGTATTTTTTCGTGTATAAAACTTGGTTCCCCCCCTAAAAAACAATGTCAAAAATTTGGGGGTGTCTTATACATGGCTACAGCTCCCCCCCCAAAATTTTTTCTTTAACCTGAGTCCCCCATGAGTCTTATACATGGGGGCGTCTTATAGATTGAAAAATACGGCATATTGCTTGAACACAATGTTAAAAGAATATTATCTTAAATTAACTAAATTATGCTGAGCACTATTTAGGGGGAGGGAAGTCACACAGGAGGATGTACAATGATATATGGAGATATATTTACAGAATGTCAAGGAATAAATGCTAGAAGATGTTCTCTTTTTTTGGAATGTAATACTAAAGATTTTATTTTATTTTTAACTGTGCATCCCACCCCATGTGCCTATGCTCCAGCCAGCACACACATCTTGCACAGACCTTTGCTCTTTGCTGCTCAAGCATCTGCTGTGATAAAGATAAGGAGGTACATTTGTTGTCCAGGCAAACATCCCTGGAAGTAGTAAAGTCCCTCTCCTTTCTTTTTTCTTCCTTTCCTGCTGTAAATTACCTCCTGGGATTTGTTAAGTGGTTTCTGTTTACCTGCCTTCAAAGAAGGTTTGCATGCTTCAAAGCAGAAAACTTAGAAAGGGTTTCCTGTGATTTGACCAGTCCCACGTGGGGACTTCTTGAATCGCCAAGAGCAACTTTGATTGGCTCTTGCGAAACGGTGTATGAAAATTCCTTTGTTAATAAAACATCCTGGGTCCAGGGGTGTGGATTGCACTTCGCACGCACCTCCGCCCAGAGCCTTGATGGACAAGCCTCTGTGTGGTCTTTTACTCATTAATCAGAGTCCAGTCCTCCCTCTGCCTTCAGAACACAACACTCAGCTTTTTTTTATCTTCTGTTTTGGAAATGTACATCCAGTTTCTCCCCCCTTTAAGTTTTTTTTGGGGGGCCCAAGAGATTGAAGCCCTAAGCTATAGCTTGTTGATCTTATATGTAAATCCGGCACTGAGATAGATTGAGTGATAGATAGATAGAACCCAGCAGAGATAAGAAGATGCTTCCAGAAATACTATAAATAGCTCTTCATCTGCAGAAACTCATCTGCTCTGTCTCCACCAATGATTGTGAAGCCAAAGCCCATATTGCTTTTCTTCAATGATGTCCGCATGAGTGCTCCTATCAATTGGGATGGGTCTCGGGTGAAGAGAGACTTCACTGGTTCTGGATTTGAAGGGCCTCCATCTATCTGTCCTAGCTGTTTTTTCTGTTTGGCTTCCAAAACTGGATTTTCAAACTGGGTTTTCTGGTTAATATGATCAACGTAGTATGTTCCATACTGAGGATCTTCTATTTTCTCCTAACCATATGGAAGCTCTCCATCTTCACAGTCTTCAGGAGCTTTGGCTTTTTTACAAAGGTGAGGATCCAGCCAGGTGGTAGTTTTGGTGTTGTGATCAATGAAGTAGATCATGCCTGTGTCTGTGTATGCCATCTCCCAGTTCTTGGGTGGAGGCTCTAGATTTTCTTTCCTTGATAAATAGTTTCTGAAATCCATTGAACTACTTGTCTGACTGTAGGTAGGAATAGGCTTCATCCAGTCGGAAGAATCTGAATGTCTTTCTTTGTTTTATAAATAGCTCTATAAGAGAGAAAAAGAAAATATGGACAATGTGTGAAATCAAATGGACTGCATAAAATCCCTGACAATAAAAAGATTCTACTGGATGTACCAATCACTTCACAAAAAGTGGAGATGGCAATAAGCCAAATGCAAATCGGCAAGGCCCCAGGACCAGATGGTTTATCAGCAAAATATTACAAGATTTTGAAAGAGTGGCTTATACAACCTTTGATGGAAGTTTGCAATAAGATAATAAGGGGGGAGGGGGGGACAAAGCACCCGAAACCTGGAAAGAAGCTTATATAACTCTGCTTCCAAAACCAGGTCAGGATAGATCCAA
Source organism: Lacerta agilis (assembly GCF_009819535.1). Classification (NCBI taxonomy): domain Eukaryota; kingdom Metazoa; phylum Chordata; class Lepidosauria; order Squamata; family Lacertidae; genus Lacerta; species Lacerta agilis. The sequence continues at coordinate 46,940,767 of NC_046331.1, forward strand.
TGTACTGTAAAGAATTATAGACCCATCTCCCTATTGAATGTGGATTATAAAATGTTTGCAAGTATATTGGCGTCTAGATTGAAGAAGGTGTTGAATGAGTATATACATAAAGACCAAGCAGGGTTTCTGCCAGCGAGACATATGAAAGATAACATAAGAAATGTACTGGATATTCTGGAAAGATTACAAACTAAAATAAATTGCAAAGCTATTTTAATGTTTATAGATGCAGAGAAAGCCTTTGATCATGTCTCTTGGAATTTTATGAAGAAGAATTTTGAGAATATGGAGATGGGGAATAGTTTGATAAATGGTATCAAAGGAATATATTCTGAACAAAAAGCTAAGTTGATAATTAACAATGTGGTTTCAGAGGAAATAAAAATTGAAAAAGGAACCAGGCAAGGGTGCCCACTTTCCCCCCTACTTTTTATTTCAGTCCTGGAGGTACTGCTGAATAAGTTAAGGAATGATGAGGGGGTGAAAGGCATAACAGTAGGATCAAAACAATATAAACTAAAAGCCTTTGCTGATGACTTGGTATTGACTTTACCATATCCAGAATTCAGTGTGATAAGGGCACTGGAGATAATACAAGAGTTTGGGCATGTTGCTGGTTTCAAGTTAAATAAAAATATAGAAGAAGCAACTGGTCTGAATTTTGTCAAAAAGGTGAAGTACCTGGGTGTGAATATAACAAATAAAAACTTCAATTTATATAAGGATAATTATGATAAATTATGGAATGAGATAAAGAGAGATTTAGAAATATGGTCAAATTTGAAATTGTCATTGTTGGGTAGGGTTTCTGTGATTAAGATGAATGTACTGCCAAAGATTTTGTTTTTATTCCAAGCTATACCTATCGTTGATAACATGAAATGCTTCAAGGAATGGCAAAAAATATTGTTGGAATTTATCTGGCAGGGGACGACGACCCAGAATTAAGTATAAAATATTAACAGATGTAAAAGAGAGGGGGGGATTTTCCCTGCCAGATTTAAAGTTATATATATTTTTTTTAAATGAAGAATTTATTAGCATTTTCATAATACAACACAAACACAAACCCACACCTACAAATACAAAACAATTACAAATACACATAATGCCAGGATTCTTCTTCTTGTTTATACACCTAGCAAAAAAAAAATTCTATTTCCGAATCTTGACGTTTGACTCCCCCTGCCTTTTCACCTTCGGTTTTAAATCCATACTTTACTTTCTTAACACCTTTTCTCTATAAATTTTTTTTTTAACTTAAATTAAAGATAACACAATTATCTTCATCATCCTATTATATCATAAATCTTAACAGAATATTCTTACAAAAACTAAACTTATTTCTTCTGTCCATTATCATGCTGCTTTAACTTAAAATCCAATATCCCCTTACTTATTCAAAATAAACTTATTCTTAACAAGCTTCACTCTCCGGTTTCAGATACCATAGCAAACCATTTGGGTTTTACATTTAGTGCTTCATCCCACCCCCCCTCTATCCATTGTCTTTCTCTGTCTTTCGCCGGAACCAATCCTCGAGATGTCTTCTTTTACCAAGTGTCCACGGATCCAGGCAGTACTCACAACAGACCTTGCATCGAGTTTCAGGGTACACATCACATCTTTTCTAGGCTCCTCCGTTTCTTTGTACCATACTTCTTCTTCTTGTAAATATCTTAATTCCATGTCCCTTGCCCCCGAGCTCTCACCTCGGGGTCTGGATATTGTAAATTTTCCCGTTCCGGGGCTGCCACCCCCAGAAAACGGTTCCTTTTCCCGGAGTCGCCCAGCCATTTCAGACCATCCTTGAAGTACCCCTTCTAACTCTTTGCCAAGGTTTGCTTCCATTGTGTAAAACTTTTGAAAAGCCTCCTCTGTGGAAAGTAAGTTCTTTTTATTTATAATTTCACTCAAGACTTGCAATTTACGATTAAGCAGTTCCAGCCTCAAGACAGCAAGCATTTCTTCCTCCTTTAGACCAGAGTTCAAAACAAGTTCAAACACGTAGTCCAGCATTTTGGAGGAGAGGGTGAGTGTCAAATTTCAGTTCCTGTCTCTTCCTTCCTTTGTTTCAATTGTTTCCCACGTCAGACCAAATTTCCCATCACCATTTTTTCTGAAGCCAGAGTGTAAAGATCAAAACTTTAAAAGGAGATATTTTCTGCCCACTTAATCCCCAAAGGGAAATCTCAGCAGTCTCAGTTTTCAAATTCCAAACACTTTGTATCCATTATTGTAGCAGCAGTCACTCAAACTGGTTATTTTCTTTCTTTCCCGAAGGGAGGAAGGCAGGCTCCCTTTCCTCTTCCCCCCGGATCGTTCCAAAGATATAAAAGTCAATCAAAGTCAGTCAAATACTCACGACCACCGGGTTCTTTCAATTCGCTAAAGACAGGTAGAACTTAGACGCTCATCACAGGCTTTGCCGCCGCATTTACATCCCGGTTGGGGCATGTCCCCTATAGCCCGGCTCCGTCGTCCCTTCACCCCCACTCCCCCTTTACAGAGGGAGCGAGGGAAGGGTTCGGAGCCACAACGGGCACAGCCGGGGAGCCCAGGGTGCGGGACGCTCTTCCCGCACCCCACCGGAGCCCCGCTTTGCGGTAGCGGGGCTCCAAACCCCCGGGATGGACTGGGCGCTTCGCAGCCGAAGCAGCCCACGACCACCCGCAATGGCGTCGCCGCCGGAAGTCCTTAAAGTTATATTTTGAAGCTACTGCATTTTGTTGGATAAAGAATTGGATTACGGTATGTTAGAGAACACAGATATATTAGATTTGGAAGGTTTTGACAATGTATATGGATGGCATGCATATTTGTGGTATGACAAGATAACAGTTCATAAAGGCTTTAAGAATCATATAATCAGGAAATCTTTGTACAATGTGTGGATAAGATATAAAGACCTTTTAGAAAGAAAAACACCTAGGTGGCTATCACCTTTGGAGGCTAAAGCAAAGAAAAAGTTGAATATGGAGAGTAAATGGTTAAAATATGTGGATTTACTGGAGGAGAAAGAAGGTGGATTTAAGTTAAAATCCTATGACCAATTGAAAGACAAATTGAATGACTCGTTGCAATATTATCAGATAAATGAAATGTTTAAGCAAGATAGGAAAAATGGTTTTGCTATAGAAAAATCCAAGCTAGAAACGGAGTTGTTGGATGCAAATAGCAAAAATTTATCTAAGATGTATAATTTGTTGCTGGAGTGGCACACGAAAGATGAAATGGTGAAAACAGTGGTGATTGATTGGGCAAAAGATATAGGGCACAACATAATGTTAGAGGATTGGGAAAGGCTGTGGAAGGAGGGTGTCAAGTTTGCCGCATGTTATTTGTTGAAAGAAAATATGATGAAATGATGTATAGATGGTACTTAACACCTGTAAAATTAGCCAATAAGTATCATACACATGATAACAAATGTTGGAAATGTAAAGAGAAAGAAGGAATGCTCTACCATATGTGGTGGATGTGTCCAAAGGTAAAAGACTTCTGGGAAAAGATATATAATGAGATGAAAAAAGTATTTAAAATACGTTTATTAAAAAACCAGAAGCCTTTTTATTTGGAATAATAGGGGAAGAAATGCCCCCAAAAGATAGAAGATTCTTTTTGTATGCTACAACAGTTGCGAGAATACTGCTTGCCAAAAACTGGAAAACACAGGACATCCCAATGATAGAGGAATGGCAAATGAAGACGTTGGACTAGATGCAGCCCTGTCTTACCCATTGGTCCTACTGGCGCCGGCCCCCAGGGGTGCCCCTGCATGCCGCCAGATGGCCGGTGGGGTACAACTAGCCACCAAGCCCCACAGCTCCGCCACCACCACCCGGATTGGTGCCCAACCCTCCTTGACCTGCCCCTGCCCCCACTGGCAGCTGGGTGCTCGTGCGCCATCGGCTCCGCCACTCCCGCCCCTGCCGCTCCCGGGCGGGCTGCGAGCCGGCCACCCTCATCTCCCGTCCCATGCGGGGAGCCGCAACTGGAGCGCTGGAAGGGCACGCAGAGTCCCGCGCCACTCCAGCGCCGCGCCCCTCATCCCCTGCTCGCCCGCCCCCCCTCCCGAGGGGTGGCCAGCGCGGGAGGGAGGCGGCCCCAGAGGCGGAGAGGCGCAAAGGCAGCACACCGGACCTCCCCACTCCACACCCTGCGCTCCCCCCCAGATGCCCTGGATGCCACCCCCCCCCGCCGCCTGCCCATCACCACCACCACTCCCCGGGGCATAGGGGTGCTGGAAGGATGGCCGCGCCACAGCGGCTAATGTGCCTAAGACAGCCCTGACTATATGGAACTGGCTGAGGTGACTGAATGAGTCCGAGACCAGAAGGAGGAGACGGTGGAGGAAGATTGGAGTAAATTTAGAGTATATTTTTTAAAATTTGTAATATCTGATAAAGAGGGATTTGAAGAAGTCATGTTATCAAGTGAGGAAAAATATGATTATAAAAAGTTTATACGTGTGTTAGTGTAGTTGGTTATGTATCTTTAACCTTGTTACTGTAAGTATGTTTTAACTGTTTTGAAAATGAATAAAAATATATATTTTTAAAAAAGATAGATAATAGATAGATTAGATAGATAGATAGAGGGCCGGATTAATGTTTGATGAAGCCCTAAGCTCCTGAAGTTAATGGTGCCCTTTATATGTCCAGCTGTCCTTTGTCCACAACAAATTATCACTGTTTTTTGCGTTGAGTATATGGTATATGGTAATTGATGCACCTAATAGGTATCTAAAGCCATTTGCACATGTTTCCATGCAACCAGTTCATGCAGAATGTAGGCACCCTATATATAGAAAGGAGCAAAGCAGTGATATTTGAAGGAGCAGGCGGGGCCCATTAATAACATCGTAGGAGCCTACACAACACAAAACACTGTTGCTGTAGGTCGGTTTTATTTTATTTGTTTTTTTTATCTTCTCTTTTGGAAATGTACATCCAGTTTTTTCCCCTTAAAAATTTTTTTTGGGGGGGGGGCAAGAGAGTGGGGCCCTAAGCTGGAGCTTGTTTAGCTTATATGTCAATCAGGCACTGGCCCCACCCAGCCAGCACCAACCCTCTTGCTCAGATCTTAATTCCCCTTCCCTGCCTCCTGAGCAAAGCAGCCGCTCCAGAGCCTCTCTTCCTGGGCATCATCCAGGCAGCGGGTCAGTGTGAGTCTGTCTGTCTGTCTGTCTGTCTCTCTCCTCTAACACCTCTCCAAGGACATCTTCTAGCCAGAGGGTTAGAGGACCACTGTCCAAGCCTGGCTGGCGACTGACTGCTGCATGCGACCGTCTCTAACTGTTAGCAAGTTTCTTGTTAGCTTGGGGAAAATGTGTCTGCTTCTTTTTATGCAAAAGTTCCTAGCAGAACTTGAAGGTGGCTAGCAGGGTTCCCGTGGGTTGTGCATTAATGTGCCGCTTTTCTTTCGCTTTCTGTAATCTGAAATGCTTGGCTCTTGCCCTCGGCTGTGCAATGGTTCTCAGAATCGCCCCGTTTTTTCTGTGCCCGTTGGCAATCTCACAGCCGAGGGCAATGTTGTTATGTTGTTGCCGGCAGGGTCCCTGTGCGTTGTGAATTGCCGGCACATTCGTGTGCCACTTAATCCTTTCCCTTTCTGGGATCTTCAGTGTGACGGGAGCGGCTCCCTCGCTCGGACCCTCAGAATCGCCCCCTTCTTTCTGAGCCCGTTGCTGGCAATGTCACCATCGGGCAGGGCACCCTGGCTCAGAGTCAAAACCCTGGATACTCTTCCATCGCCTTCTTCAGGTGAAACCTCCAAACTAGGTGTAGATTCATGGTATAATAGGATTTAGGAGAAATATGGTGATGATTGTGGGGGTTGGGTTGATTGATTTGGTGGGTGTAAATCGTCATTTTGTTGAGCAGTTGGTTGTGTTTGGGGAAATAGTGTTGCAACATATGTTAAACGTATGTAGAATATTAAGTTACAGGTGGGTAGCCGTGTTGGTCTGCCATAGTCGAAACAAAATAGAAAATTCTTTCCAGTAGCACCTTAGAGACCAACTGAGTTTGTTCTTGGTATGAGCTTTCGTGTGTATCTGAAGAAGTGTGCATGCACACGAAAGCTCATACCAAGAACAAACACAGTTGGTCTCTAAGGTGCTACTGAAAATAATTTTCTATTTTGTTTAGAATATTAAGCTTAGTAGTGAGGTTAGAATCCCTGCAATGGGGTGAGCGCTCCCGTTGCTCTGTCCCTGCTCCTGCCCACCTAGCAGTTTGAAAGCACGTCAAAGTGCAAGTAGATAAATAGGTACCGCTCCGGTGGGAAGGTAAACGGCCAGGGCCGTTTTAAAGGGATCGGCCGCCGTGGCGCAACAATCCCTCGGCGCCCCCCGCGTGCCGCCTCTCCATCCGCCTCCCTCCTGCGCTGGCCACCCCTCGGGAGGGGGGGTGGGCGAGCGGGGATGAGGGCTGTGGCGCTGGAGTGGCGCGGGGCTTTGCGCGCCCTTCCCAGCACTCCAGCTGGGGCTCCGGAGGGCGGGCGGCTTGCAGTTCGGCCACCGGCGCGCGAGCGCTTGCCCGCCCGCCAGTGTGTGGGGGGCGGGTTGGGGAGGGGGCGCCCGGTATGCTGGCGGGCTCGCGGGGGCGCCCCGGCGCACCGCGCCACCCAGCATCTATAACGAGACGGCCGTGTAAACAGCGTTTCCGTGCGCTGCTCTGGTTCGCCAGAAGCAGCTTTGTCATGCTGGCCACATGACCTGGAAGCTGTACGCTGGCTCTCTCAGCCAGTAACACGAGATGAGCGCCGCAAGCCCAGAGTCGGACATGACTGGACCTAATGGTCAGGGGTCCCTTTACCTTTACCTTTAGTGAGGTTAGGGCAGGTGTAGTTGCTAGGGGGGTGAGATGGTTGATTGTTAATTCTGGTAAAATTCATCATTTAGGGGGGGAGGGGGGGAGTCCACCTGTGCTATAAGGGTCATTGTGGTGAGTGTTGGGGAGGTTCATATTGTTCCTAAGTCTTTGGTGGTTTCTGTTGTTGAAATAATAGGGATTAGGAATATAGAGGTAGTTATTAATAGTTAAACTGTTAGGGTAAAAGGTAGGAACTTTTGGGAAATAATTTAGATGGTAGTTATTCATCCTAGGTGTCCAGTTGATGAAAATGCTATAATTTTTCGTATTCACTTCCCTTTGGCTCCATCCCATGGGACCATCCTTGGAGCAGCAGGATCTGGCTCTGCCCCCCCCCTCCGGATCTGGCCCTGCATCCCCTCTCTCCCCTCCTCCTCCTCCAATTCTCCAGATCTTAGTTCCCCTTCCCTGCCTCCATGAGCAAAGCAGCCGCTCCAGTGCATCTGCTCTTGGGCACCATCCAGTCATCCAGGCAGCGGGTCAGTGTGAGTCTGTCTGTCTGTCTGTCTCTCTCCTCTAACATCTCTCCAAGGACATCTTCCAGCCAGAGGGTTAGAAGACAGCTGTCCAAGCCTCTGGCTGCTGCATGTGACCATTTCTAACTGTTAGTATGTTTCTTGCTAGCTTGGGGAATCCCCCTTCCCCAACTTATTCTGGAGGGGAAGTTGGTGCTTCTTTTTATCCCCAAAATTTCCTAACAGAACTAGGAGGTGGCAAAGAGGGCACAGGGTTCCTGTGTCAATTGCCAGAGAATTAATGTGCCACTTTTCTTTCACTTTCTGTCATCTGAAATGCTTGGCTCTTGACCTCGGCTGGGCAGTGGAAGTGGCTCCCTCTCTCAGGTTCTCAGAATCGCCCCGCTTTTTCTGTACCCGTTGGCAATCTCACAATCAGGCAGGGCCCGATGGTTTGATGAGGCCCTTAGCTCCTGAAGGTCATGGGGCCCTTGATCTGTCCAGTTGTCCTTTGTCCACAACAAATTGTTGCTGTTTTTTGTGCGCTGAATTGATGGACCTAATAAGTATCTAAAGCCAGGTAGGTAGGTAGCCTAGTTGGTCTGACGCAGCCAAAATAAATTGAAAAATTAAAAAATTGTCCAGTAGCACCTTAGAGACCAACTAAATTTGTGCACGGTAGAAGCTTTCATGTGCAGGCACCCTTCTTCAGATACCCGGAAACAGAAGTCCCCAGACCCTAATATATAGTGGGAGGGTGGGGCGGGGTTTTTCTCTGAGAGCCAGTGTGATGTAGTGGTTAAGAGCGGTGGACTCTTAATCTGGGGAACCGGCTTCGCGTCTCCGCTCCTCCACATGCAGCTGCTGGGTGACCTTGGGCTAGTCACACTTCCCTGAAGTCTCTCAGCCCCACTCACCTCACAGAGTGTTTGTTGTGGGGGAGGAAGGGAAAGGAGAATGTGAGCCGCTTGGAGACTCCTTCGGGTAGTGATAAAGCAGGATATCAAATCCAAACTCCTCCTCCTCCTCCTCTTCTCTGAAGACCTTCCTCTGCTTGTCGATATTGAGAGGATGCCAGCAAGGCTGAACCTTTCCGTAAAAAAGGATTACAGACCTGTGCCTCCATGATTGACATTTTCTTAATAATTGTATTCAGTGATAATAACACTTGGCTGTCGTGCTCAGGCAGACTTCTTCAGATACACTGAAGTGGAAGTCACCAGACCCTTATGTGGGAGGGGACCCCTGACCATTAGGTCCAGTCATGGATGACTCTTGGGTTGTGGCGCTCATCTCGCTTTATTGGCTGAGGGAGCTGGCGTACAGCTTCCGGGTCATGTGGCCAGCATGACTAAGCCGCTTCTGGTGAACCAGAGCAGCGCACAGAAACGCCGTTTACCTTCCCGCCGGAGTGGTACCTATTTATCTACTTGCACTTTGATGTGCTTTAGAACTGCTAGGTGGGCAGGAGCTGGGACTGAGCAACGGAAGCTCATCCCATCACGGGGATGTGAACGCTGACCTTCTGATCGGTAAGCCCTAGGCTCTGTGGTTTAACTCACACCGCCACTCGCATCCCCTTTCAATTGAGTAATAAGTTGTAATTCAGCAAGTCTGTTTCTGAAATTCTTTTGTAATAAGACAGCTACTTGGAAATCCTGTATTGAATGTCCCGGGAGATGGAAGTGTTCTCCTCCTGGCTTCTCTGTCTGGTCTGAATAGAGATATTGGATTATGGTCTCTCAGGTGCTACTGGACAATTTTTTTTTTTTAATTATTCCTTTGGCACATATCATAAAAACAGGCTATGTATCTTTCAGCAAGCATGTCTGGTTGCAGAAGCAAATGGCATTAGTTAGGTTCCATACAAACAGACTAGAAATACATTTCTAAGACTCCACACCCCCAGCGAAAGTCGCCCCCCCCGTTTCAAACGAGAAGAATAAACACCTCTTCGGTTTATCAGAAATTAGTCAAGAGAAGCCAGATGCTCAGCCAGATGTTGCAGGGCCTCTTTATTTCCCTTCCCACTTGGAGGGACGCAGTGGGGCATGGTGGTTTTGTAACATGGAGAGCACAGCACAAAAACTAAGTGTTTTCCCCATAGAGAAGGAAGTGGTGGAGATCACAGAATTCCAGAGTTGGAAGGGACCCTGACGATGGATTAGGCATTGGCTTCCTTCTCTCTTTGGCAATCCCTCGTAGCCAAGTAAGATTGTCTTCCATGAACACGGTCTTAACAGTGAGTCCGTAAGTGACCATGGAGGCCAATTCTGGATCCACACGTCCTTCCACAGTGAGGACATTAGTTTCTGGGCAGGAGTTGATCCCGCAAGCGTGCCTTCCTCTTAGTGCATTTCTCCCTCGCATCCTGAGTTTGAGTGTCTTCAAAGCCCAGGACGCCTTTGGTCAAGGCTGTTCTCCAACTGGAGCACTCGCAGGCCAGTGTTTCCCAGTTGTCAGTGTTTATACTACATTTTTAAAGATCTGCCTTGAGATCTTTTGTTGACCACCAGCATGACACTTTCCATTTTTAAGTTTGGAAGAGAGTAGTTGCTTTGGAAGACGATGATCAGGCATCTGAACAACATGACCAATCCAATGATGTTGAAGAATCGTGACTTCGACACTGGCGATCTTTGCTTCTTCCAGTACACTGGCATTGGTTCACTTGTGTATTCCCAATTTTTTTTGGAGACCCCATTGATGGAATCTTTTGAGGAGTTGGAGACAGCGTTGATAAGTGGTCCATGTCTCACGAGCAGACAGTCATGTTGGTAGTATCATAGCAAATTTGGGTTTCCCTGCAAATGTCCCGGTCCTCAAACACTCTGCCCTTCAATCGGGAGAAAGCTGCCATCGCAGAGCTCAGACGATGCTGGATTTCGGCATCAATGTTGGCCCTTGTGGAAAGAGAACTGCCCAGGTAGGAAAAGTGATTGACATTTTCCAATGTTACACCATTGAGTTGGATTTGTGGCTCTGCAGAGGGGTTGTTTTGTGCTTGTTGGTGCATGTCGAGCAACAGGCCAAGCTTTTCATAAGCTTCTGGGAAGACAAGCCACCTGAAAGCAAAGAGCCGAGTTCTAAATTTTAGAACCAAATATGGCTTGAATCATTTGAGGGTTGTGGCCGGAAGAGAAACAGATGTGTTTAGGGTTACAGTGGTGGCGCTGCAACAAAGAGTAACAGCTCCTTTCACATTCCTAAATGTGTCCAAGTTCCAAAGGCTTAGGCTGCAGTGAGTAAATATGCATAGGAATCAGATGATGGGATTCAACTACTAATTATGCCAGGAGAGGGTTAAAGAAAGGAATACTGGCCCTCTCCATCAGCTTGACTGAAAGATGAGAACCTTTTGTCTCTTCCACTCCCAGTTTGTCCACTCCAGCTGGCCTTTGCAAAAACTTCGTAACCCAAATCTAGTGCTCTTTTCTTCCTCCCTCCGCCTCACTTTTTCCTTTTGTGTCGTGTCTGTTAGAAGGAAACCCAGGTGTTTGTAAGTTTTTCTGGAAGCTTTTTTTTTTTTTTAGCCTAGTAATATTGTCTTCCATAAATACAGTTTTAACCGTGAGTCTGTAAGTGACTGTGGAGGGCAATTCTGGATCCACACATCCTTCCACAAGCGGGGACATTGGTTTCTGGGCGGGAACACACATACACCAACCTGTGGCAAGGTGCCAGTCCAGATTGGGGGGCCCTGCTGTGGCAGTTTAGTTTGAAAACCCCATTGGCACGAATTGTGAATTGCACAAACGGCGCCACGTCAATGTAGGCCTTGACACAAACCTTTTTTTTAGTACGGCATCAAAACCACTCCACCCTAGGCAGGAAAAGGGACATAAGGAAAGCAGCTATTTACAAGGAAACAGCAGTCAGAGTGTTTTAAGTCACCTGGGCTGTGCCTCTGTGTGCTCCAACTCTTGGGCAGCCTCTGCCAACCTGGTGCCCTCCAGAGGTTTTGGGCGGTAGTTCCCATCAGAGGCCAACAGCTGCTCTGGGATATATATATTTAGGGCGGTTCATAAAAAAACTTTTAAAAAAAATGCCTGCTCCAAAGGTCTTACTCTACACTAGGGATTATATAGCTATCTCTGAAATTTCATGCATGTCAGTTAATATATTGACTCTGCTCCACTGAATTGACATTTCAGCCTTCACGACATAGGAAAACGGCCAAGTAAACAGCTATTTTCATGGAGGAAGGTCAAGATATTAATTGATATGCTTGAAATTTCATATAATCCCTAGTGTAGTAATAGAAGACATTTGGAGCAGGCATTAAAAATATATATTTATGAACTGCTATCTATCTATCTATCTATCTATCTATCTATCTATCTATTCATATTGCAAGTCTTTATTTCATTTGATAATTACAACGTGGAATCTGTGCTCTAAGATATACAGAATATACAATATAAGATATGATATTGCTAAAGTTCATATTTTCCATTCTCCATTCTCCATTTTCCATTCCATTCCATTCCATTCCATTCCATTCCATCTTACTCTGTTATTGTGGCTTCCCTCCTAGGGGTGCAGCAAGGGGGGCGTAGGGGGCGGTCCGCCCCATGTTCCATAATGGAGGGGGTGACAAATTATCAATTATTGCCCTACTAGGGCGGTTCATAAAAAACTCTTTTTTTAAAAAAATATGCCTGCTCCAAAGGTCTTATCTTACTATACTAGGGATTATACCGCTATATATGAAATTTCATGCATATTGGTTAATATCTTGACCCTCTTCCACCAAAATAGCTGTTTACTTGGCTGTTTTCCTATGTCATGAAGGCTGAAATTTCAGTTCAGTGGAGCACTTACTGTTCCCAACCCTAACCCTGTGGAAAGCCATCTAATTAGACTTTAATTTGATTTTGAGATGTTTTTAGGAGGTAATTTAATGATTGTTTGATTTTATACCAGTGTTATGTATCTGATGTTAGCCACCCTGAGCCCGACTTCAGCCGGGGAGAGCGGGATATAAGTAAAAGTTTTATTATTATTATTCCTTTGTAAGAAAATATGAAATAATGTAAAACCATTTTTGCAGGGGGGGAAATCAAGGGGGGGTGACAAGAAATTTTCCTCACTGGGTACCACCTGACCTTCCTACGCCTCTGGGGGGGGGGTGACAATTTATTTTTTTGCCCCCGGGTACCAATTTACCTTGCTATGCCCCTGTTCCCTCCACCACAGCTAGACCTTCTTTGGTATATTTTAAACTACAGTAGTCATTGTGTTATACATATGTTGGTTACTTTAACCCCCAGAACGATCTTACAGTCTTACAATAATTTCCCCACACCTTTACGAACTCCATCCATACGTATAAAGAAATTGGAACAATGTTTTGTCATATATTCTTTTAAGACAGGGGTGGCCAACTCCTGAGAGACTGCCATCCGATCTACTCACAGTGTTAAAAACTGGTAGGGATCTACCCCCTTTTCAGGGTTCATGTCAAAGTTGTTGAACTTTTTTTTAGGGAAGAGGAAACCCCCGTTTTTGGCATTCAGGTCACAATCTGCCTGTTGGGCATGCTTATTCTAATCAGTTCCATCTTGAGTTTTTGATTTGACTGAAGTCTGATGGCCGCTGTCCTTTTATCCAGTTCTATAAATTCACATAATTTGTTTAACCATTCCTCTATTGAGGGGACAGTGTCCCCTTTCCAATTTTTAGCTATCAACAACCTGCTGGCATATAAAACCACACTTTCCATATCCCCCCCCCCCCATTTTTCGCATCCCTACCATATGGGAAACATTGTTCCTTGTGCTCTGTTGCATCTCCAACTTAAGTTGGATTTTAATTTGTACGTTTCGGCAAGTCTGGTTGGGGTCATGTCCAACCTGTGCATCAGTTTCATTCGGTTCTCCTTAATTGTGTTACAGGCGGTCAATCTAATATTTCACCTCCATAGCTTTCACCACTGCTCTGGGATATTCATGCACATTCTCTCTCTCTCTCTCTCTCTCTCTCTCTCTCTCTCTCTCTCTCTCCTCTCGCCTCCATCAACTGCCAAAATATTTGGGTGGCTGCCCCCTCCCTCCCTCCCTCTCTGGTTTCTTCGGCCCAGCTTGTGGTGAAATGTTCCTCTCTGTATCTTCTCTTGACGTCTGCAGCATCAAAGAATGAATCTATTGTAAACGGATGAGTCACTTTAATCTCGATTTTATTTTGGGCGGCTGGGGCAGCTGCCAAGGGCCAATTTAAACCACCAACCCACCCCTTGTACGGCCCGCAGGGCCTGATAACAAGAAAGGAAATTGGCTGCCAGCCGGGGTAGCAACACAAAAGAAGGATGGGGTCAGAAAGGATGTGGGGCCAGATTAACAGAGACAATTAGTGGACAACCTAGACAATAATTTCAAAAAGAATGGGGGAAATGCAGAGAATACTTTACCAGACAGTGCCCCAAATTTTACACCTGGACTTGTTTTGATTAATTTCTACAGGAGACTTTGTGGTTTTTTAAAGTCATAATTAGGAAAAATGGTACTTAAAGGTAAAGGTAAAGGTAAAGGGACCCCTGACCGTTAGAGGTCCAGTCGCGGACGACTCTGGGGTTGCGGCGCTCATCTCGCTCTATAGGCCGAGGGAGCTGGCGTTTGTCCACAGACAGCTTCCGAGTCACGTGGCCAGCGTGACAAAGCCGCTTCTGGCGAACCAGAGCAGCGCACGGAAACGCTGTTTACCTTCTCACAGGAGCAGGACCTATTTATCTACTTGCACTTTGATGTGCTTTCGAACTGCTAGGTGGGCAGGAGCTGGGACCCAGCAAAGAGAGCTCACCCCGTCATTGCGGGGATTCGAACCGTCGACCTTCTGATCGGCAAGCCCTAGGCTCTGTGGTTTAGACCACAGCACCACCTGCGTCAATAATCACATATAAAAGAAACAGTATATAAGAATAAGGAGGCCATTTACAGGATAAAGGAAGTCTTTTATTTTTATGTTATGTTTTCTTTGTGTAAGGGGATAGGAATTTAATTTTGATAATTAAATTGTCAATGGTGGTGGGTTTGTTTGTTTGTTTTATGTATGTATGTATAGAGTCATAGAGTTGGAAGAGACCACAAGGGCCATCCAGTCCATGAGTTGTTGTGGACTATGTTGTAAATAACGTATTTTTAAAAGAAAAAAGAAAGGGTGTGGGGCACAGGGGTGAATTCTTTCTGCCAGCTGTTATAGCGACACAGAAAAAGATGGGGTCAGAAAGGGACGTGGGGATCAATTATTTCTTTTTATTTTTCATCCCCCCTCCATTTTTTCACAATGTGTATTCTTGTACAGGGTTTAATATTTTAAAGAACAAGAATTCCACATTTTCAGTATCAGGACAGTAGCATTTGGATCCATAGTATTTCTTTAAAAAAAAACAAAAAAACAATCTAGCAGATAAAGTATAAATGAGAGGGCAGAAGCCAAATATTTAAATGGCCGGGGTGGGGGGATCCTTCTCAATCCTGCCTCATTACAGAGTCCAACCTCTCCATCGCCTTCTGCTTTCCTTCCATGTCAGTATAGCCGTCTGAATAGAGTTTTCAGGCTCTGCAACTTTGTGGTGCCTTCGCTGCATCTTTTCAAGGAATGCCTTTACATCCACACAGTTTCCTTCCCACTGCAGTTGCTTTCCACGCAATAGAACCACGGGATGGATCAGACTGGAATAAGGATGGCAGTCCCTCGATCCACCCACATCTTAGCATTGATGATACACCAAATGGGCGCATCCCCCAGGTTGTGTGTATTCTCGCATTACAGAAGCCAGGGCCGTCTTTCACATCTGCGCCGCCGGGGTGCAATGATCCGCCCAGCGCCCCCCCCCAATTTCCTTTAGCCCCCAAATTCACTTTGATTCTGCTAATGCCAGGCACCACACTTTTTTTGGGGGGGGATGATTTCTCCCAACGAATGTGAACTGTAAGCGATGGAATGAAAACGCCTTTGGCGAGGCAGATCTTGCGCGACTCGCACGTAGCCGGCAGGGTATAGCTATATCTGAAATTTCATGCATATCAGTTAATATCTTGACCCTGCTCCACTGAATTGACATTTCAGCCTTCATGACATAGGAAAACGGCCAAGTAAACAGCTGTTTTCATGGAGGAGGGTCGAGATATTAACTGATATGCATGAAATTTCAGATATAATGATATAATCCCTAATTTTGGTTTTTGGGAAGCGTAGCCCCAGTTTCAAATGGAAAATGGACCAGCAGAATCTCGAGCAGATACGCTCCTTTAGGTATCTGGGAGTCATTTTCACCGAGACACTAGCGTGGAAGGTGTGGGGTTTTGCATGAGGGCAAGCGAGGATGGGGTTTAGAAAGAAAAGCTCAGAAAGAGAGTCAGGAGGAGAATCCTCCCCTGCACTCCCCCCAGGGTATTTTATTCCATCAAGGCAAAAAAACGTTACAGGATTCAAACGAGCCAATCAAATTCATCAAGGATTCTCAAGTGGGATGGCATCAGGTAACAATGTCCATGGAGGCGCAGGTCAATTCTGTGTCCAGGGCGGCTGTCTACCAGCTCCATCTGGTACGCAGGCTGAGACCCTACCTGCCTGTAGACTGTCTCGCCTGAGTGGTACATGCTCTGGTTATCTCCCGCTTGGACTACTGCAATGTGCTGTATGTGGGGCTACCTTTGAAGGTGACCCGGAAACTGCAATTAATCCAGAATGCGGCAGCTAGACTGGTGACTGGGAGTGGCCGCTGGGACCACATAATACCAGTCACAGAAAGTGCAGAAAGCTTGTGGGGCATTAATGAAATTCTATTTTACGGTGGGTGGCCAGTTACTAGAACCTGTGTTGGAAATCTTTTCCAGTAAAGTGGTTTCCCAGATGCTTCAGTAGTAATAATAATAATAATAATCGGTGGCCCCGATCCTCTGGAGACTCGCCTCTCCTCCAGGCCAGGAGGCGAGCACTCCTCCTGTAAGCACTTAGCTCGCTTCGCCTCTCTGCCCTGAGCCTCTGCAGCTCAGGAGAGGCTGGTGGGTTGCTGGACCCAGAGTCCGCCTCAGCTTCCTCTGATGAGGCTGGGAGTGGAGCACCTGCAGGCAATGGGTCTTCCCTCCCATCAGGAGCCAGAGCAGACTCTGCTGATGCCTGCACCTGGGGATCCAGCACAGGTGGGGATCCTTCAGGCTCAAGCCCTGGCCCTGGCTCAGCTGGTTCTGGAGGCAGGGAATCCTGTGCAGTCTGGGATCCCTCAGGTTCAGTATCTGAGTCTGACTCCCAGGCCATCACATTCAGTCTCTCTCGGAGGAGAGAATCCCCGCTATGTCCCACACGGAAAAGGGAACAGACCAAATGTTGGAAGGATGGCATCTAGTTCCAAGATCTTCAGGTGATCATGAAGATATGGGATAAGAGGCACTTAAGAGATCGTCTCTCCAGGTCCGATGCAGAAAGGGATTTAACCATGATTGCCTCTACCAAAAGTTCACCATGGTTCCCACTTATGGAAACGGAGCACACCCGAGCTAGTTATTTGACAAAGCTCCCACTTGCCGTACTAAGAATCGCTTTTACAGAATTACGATTCCAATCGATGCCCTCAGTGGGGGTGGATGGAAGGTACGGCAAAGTACAGTACAAGGAGAGACCTGTACCACTATTTATTGGAATGCCCGCTATATCTATATAGACCAATTTATAAAACCCCTGCTCACGAATGGAACACACTCAAACAGGGTGGAAAGAGTGAAATGGCTGCTGGGTGATACTGATGACTTCATAACTTATAAAGTAGCACTATATGCGTTGGCAGCTAAGATCAGGAGAAAAGAGCTAGATAAAATAGCGGTCAGTTGCAAAGGCGATTAGAACATTTAAGCTGGCACATTCTACCCGAGAACCCCTTGCTATTCTATCATATGCAACAAATAATTATTAGGAGAAGTGATCATGGTTTATTGTATCTGCAGTGCCTGATGTTTTTGTGCTTATTGTTGCTTTTCTTTTTGTTCCCATTGTGAATGATGCCATGGCCTTTGGCTAGTGCAATAAAGTTGAGGAGGAGGAGGAGGAGGAGATGCACATATTTTGTAACTTAAGTCTGCCTTCTGGGATCCGATCCATCTGTGAACGGAAGATAATTTACTCACAACTATTGCACATGAAAGCTCATACCAATAACAAACTTAGTTGGTCTCTAAGGTGCTACTGTTGTCTTTGTCCATGGAATTTTCTTGGCAGGGATACTGGCATGCCAGTTCCTTCTCCAGGTGAATCACATTTAGTCTAAACTCTCCACTATGACCTGTCCATCTTGGGTGGCCCTGCATGGCAGAGCTCATAGCTTCCCTGAGTTATTGAAGCCCCTTCTCCACAACAAGGCAGTGATCCATGAAGGACCTTGATGGCAGAAAGTGAGGAGGAATTAAAGAACCTTTTAATGAGGGTGAAAGAGGAGAGCGCAAAATATGGTCTGAAGCTCAACATCAAAAAAACTAAGATCATGGCCACTGGTCCCATCACCTCCTGGCAAATAGAAGGGGAAGAAATGGAGGCAGTGAGAGATTTTACTTTCTTGGGCTCCATGATCACTGCAGATGGTGAGAGCAGTCACGAAATTAGAAGACGCCTGCTTCTTGAGAGAAAAGCAATGATAAACCTAGACAGCATCTTAAAAAGCAGAGACATCACCTTGCTGATAAAGGTCCATATAGTTAAAGCTATGGTTTTCCCAGTAGTAATGTATGGAAGTGAGAGCTGGACCATAAAGAAGACTGATCGCCGAAGAATTGATGCTTTTGAATTATGGTGCTGGAGGAGACTCTTGAGAGTCCCATGGACCCCAAGAAGATCCAACATATCCATCCTTAAAGAAATCATCCCTGAGTGCTCACTGGAAGGACAGATCCTGAAGTTGAGGCTCCAGTACTTTGGCCACGTCATGAGAAGAGAAGACTCCCTGGAAAAGACCCTGGTGTTGGGAAAGATGGAGGGCACAAGGAGAAGGCGACGACAGAGGATGAGATGGTTGGACAGTGTTCTCAAAGCTACTAACATGAGTTTGGCCAAACTACGGGAGGCAGTTGAAGATAGGGGTGCCTGGCGTGCTCTGGTCCATGGGGTCACGAAGAGTCAGACATGACTGAATGACTGAACAACAACAACAAAGGTGCTACTGGAAGGATTTTTATTTTTATTTTTTTACTATGGAAGACCAACACTGTAACTAGAACTATTTTATACTTTCATACAAGACGGTGTTGTGAGTATTCTTTTTAAAAAGGTAAAGGTAAAAGGGACCCCTGACCATTAGGTCCAGTCGCGGACGACTCTGGGGTTGCGGCGCTCATCTCGCTTTACTGGCTGAGGGAGCTGATGTTTGTCCACCGTTTCCCCTCTGGTCATGTGGCCAGTATGACTAAGCCACTTCCGGCTTCCTGGACAATCTGCCAGCTGGATTGAGAAGGCAATCGGGTCAGATCCAGCCTCCGGGCCTTAGTTTGCCTCCTCATGCTTTTAACTAACCAGAAAGGAAATCTGGAATCTGCAGGAAAAGGGCAGAGCTACAGATTGCCAGCCAGGCGCTCTCAGGTGCAGTCCTATATTCTATCTGGGCTTCCCAACTTCTGTACTGAAAAAAATAAAATAAAAATAAAATAATTGTCCAGTCGCACCTTAGAGACCAAGACCCAAGAACACTTCTTCAGATACACTGAAACATGCACACGAAAGCTTATACCCAGAACAAACTTAGTTTGTCTCTAAAGTGCTACTGGACGATTTTTAAAAATATATATATATTTTGACTGCGTCAGACCAACACGGCTAGCTACCTGATTCTGTACTGAAAGTCAACCTCACCCTATGTCAGAGCGGAAGTGGTATACTTGATATACGTCATATTTGCTATCTTATTTGGCCAACCTCCCTGATGGTTTATGTGTGTAAGCGGGAGGGGAAAGAAAGGAAGAGTATTTCGTTATTGTTATGATTATGGTCTAACTATCGAATTAACTGCGTGGAAATGATTTGTGAATTTGCAATTACCTTCAACGGATTGATAAAGAATAGACGGTGGAAATGCTGCGAAGGGGCAGGTTGGCTGTGGCTGCCCCTTCAATGCTGCTGCTGCGCAGGGAAATCCGTTAAAGGAATCCAGGGGCTCGCCATGCTTGTCCGTATTCCCTGGTCGGGGGCCAGGGCCCACGCAAGAGCCCCTGGGAGCATTAGGGGAGAACGGACACACATTCTCTCCCCAAAGTGTTTTCCCCTTTATTGACTCCACAGGCAGGTGGATGTCAGTTCTGTCCCCAGCGGGACAGATAGTCTGAACCAATGCCTAAGCAACCACTCACATATTTTGTATTTTAATAACGTTGTGGCCAAAATTATGCCAAAAACCTTAAACTTAAATTTCTGTGTGAAGTGTGTTTCATTTGAGGGTTGGTTTCGGGACCTCAACACGCAAATAGAAAGTGGAATGCCACGGAGAGACTGTCAGAGTACAAAGAAATAAAGAAAATAAATAAATATCCACACAGAAACATACCAGATTGGTCTCACCCGCTTGCCAGATGAAGTCAGAGGCTGCTAAAAATAAACGAAGGATCGAGATCGGAATGTTTGATTGGAACAACCTGGACTAATTAAGAGAAGCTGCACAAATGTGAAATCATCATCACACACACACCCTGAACCTCAGAGTATGGGAAGTCAACCAAAGACTTACCATTTGGTGTAAAATTCGGATCCTTTGGTGGTTTTAGAATTTGGAATGTATGTATGTATGTATGTATGTATGTATGTATGTATTTTAAAAATAGCTTTATTTAATTTCAAACATAAAATACAACCATATCAAATCAACCAATAGAAACAAATAAACAACAAAAAGCATGTAATCTAGACATAGTAATCCACAAAAAATAATATATGAAAAACCAAAACACACAGAAAAAAGCAAAGAATTATAAATAACGATTAAAAATTGGCTTCTAATTGTCTGTATATCGCTTCCCTTAATAATAAAACAAAACTTGCTATACCTTATACAATAATTGAAAAATAACTAACTAACTAAATAGCTCACATTTTAATATAAATCTCCCCACATATATCTCAATCTAAGCAAATCACCAAATCCGCTCTTATACCTTCTTTTTTTCAGATAGTCTTCCACATATTTCCACTCAGCCTTAGATCTTTGTTTTGATATATTTCGAATTGCTGCTGTCATCTTAGCCAAATTCATGAATTCCACCAATTTAATCAACCATTCTTGAATTGTTGGTATTTTCTCCCCTTTCCATTTTGGGCTATAAGTAACCTGGCTGCTGCGCACGCATACAAAAGAATTTTTTTTCCTATCCTCCGGAATGTTTTTGATGTGGTTTTAATTGGATTGTTAACATGGAAATTTAATCAATATTACTATAAAAAGAGAAGGAAAGAAAGTCCACCTCACCCAAAGTAGTGGGAGACCAGGGAATACCCATTTGCACAGCCAGCCTCCTCCCGAAGGCCTCGGTGACATCTGATAGGTGGTTGCTAAGCAACCACAGATGCCTCCCTGGTCTTCCATCTCCTGTTAACTGTGACATCTTCTCTCCTCACTGTTACGGAGAACACCCGAAGGAAAGCGCAGGATCAGAGGCTTCGCCTAGGTTGCCCACATGTGCGAGAAAAATGACAGGGACGGAAGCGGAAATCTGGAAATGGACGTCAACGATGAAGGCAATTTTTGGTTTTGTGGCTTGGGAGGAGATGGGCGGAGGGTCTCAGCTAGTAGTACCTGCCACCACCACCCCCCAAAAAAAGCCCCTCCATGGAGAGTCAGTTTGGTGTAGTGGTTAAGAGCGGCAGACTCGTAATCTGGGGAACCGGGTTCGTGTCTCCACTCCTCCACATGCAGCTGCTGGGTGACCTTGGGCTAGTCACACTTCTCTGAAGTCTCTCAGCCCCACTCACCTCACAGAGTGTTTGTTGTGGGGGAGGAAGGAAAAGGAGAATGTTAGCCGCTTTGAGACTCCTTCGGGTAGTAAAAAGCGGGATATCAAATCCAAACTCTTCTTCTTCTTCTTCTTGTTAAGAGTCCTGCTGCAGACAGAAAATTCCCTACCCCGATGTGATAAAATCAAAAAGTTCCGGGGTAATATTTACTAAGACTTTAAAAAGGTGTTCAAAATGACATATGGAAAAAAGACCAGAAGCCTTTCTCCTTCTTCTCTCTCTCTCTCCCCCCCCCACTTTATTCATTTTATGTACAATCTTTACAACAGAAGACTTCACATCCAAGACAAAACAGTATATAAAAAACCTTGAGTCTCATATTTTCGTTTGTACTGATTCTTCTCAGATTCCCTTATTTTACTATTCCTTCATTTTTGTCTCCTTCTTTTGGTTCCTTATCCTTAATCTCTTAGGTCCCATATAGATCTTTAACAATTTTTCAATTCTTGCCCTCACCTCCCTTCCCCTAAACCCGTTGCTTCTCTTCCTAACAGCTGTTTATATTTGTTGTTCCGTATTTGTTTTAATATCATCCCATAACCGTGAGTTCTTTAAACTATTGCATATTAATTTTAGGCTCCGAAGCCAACTCTTTTCATGTAATCCTTTACGCATTCTCATTCTTTTTTAAAAAAAATTATTAGAACAGCCTCTAACTTTGCCATCTCTGCAAATTCACAAATTTTAGCTTGCCAGAATTCTAGTAATTCTGGAATTTTGTCTGTTTCCCAATCTCTTGCCACTAATATTCTGGCCACTGCTGTTGCATAAAGGAATACATTCCTTTTATCCTTGAGGATGTCGCTAGATATTAAGCCCAGCAGAAACGCTTCTGGCTTTTTAGAAATTGAACTCCTAAGTATCTTTTTGAGCTCTTCATGTATCACAATCCAAAATGGTTTAACCACCTTTTACACACACACACACACACACACACACACACCCCACACACACGTGGTACATTGTCCCCACCTCTGTTTTACATCTCCAGCAGAGATTTGACTATTTTTTGTACATCTTTGATAATTTTACTGGGGTGAGGTACCAACGTTGGAATATCTTCATTATATTCTCCTCTAAAGTTTATATTGGTTTTCCATAACCTTTCCCATCTCTCTAAATGGATTGCCTGACCTAGAATCCTTTCTTCTATGAATAGGGACGAAGGACATCCCCAACGACAAGAATTTTTTTCCCCTTATACGCTGCCAGGATTTTGGTAGCAAAAAACTGGAAGGGAGATAAAGTACATTCAGTGGCAGAAGGGCAAATTGAATTTTGTGAATTCATTGAATTGGCCAAAAATGACAGTAGCAATCATAGAATCATAGAATCAAAGAGTTGGAAGAGACCAGAAGGGCCATCCAGTCCAACCCCCTGCCAAGCAGGAAACACCATCAAAGCATTCCTGACAGATGGGCTGTCAAGCCTCTGCTTAAAGACCTCCAAAGAAGGAGACTCCACCACACTCCTTGGCAGCAAATTCCACTGTTGAACAGCTCTCACTGTCAGGAAGTTAAGGTCATTTTGAAGTGTGATCCTGTCCTCTGGGGTATTAGCCACCCCTCCCAATTTGGTGTCATCTGCAAACTTGATCAGGATGCCCTCAAGCCCATCATCCAAGTCATTGATAAAGATGTTGAATAAGACTGGGCCCAAGACAGAACCCTGTGGCACCCCACTAGTCACTTCTCTCCAGGATGAAGAGGAGCCATTAATGAGTACCCTTTGGGTTCAGTCAGTCAACCAGTTACAAATCCACTGAATGGTAGCATTGTCTAGCCCGCATTTTACCAGCTTCTTTACAAGAATATCATGGGGCACCTTGTCAAAGGCCTTGCTGAAATCAAGATAGGCTACATCCACAGCATTCCCTCCTTCTACCAGGCTTGTAATTCTGTCAAAAATTGAGATCAGAATGGTCTGACATGACTTATTTTTCAGAAACCCATGCTGACTTTTAGTGATCACAGCGTTCCTTTCTCGGTGCTCACAGACCGTTTGCTTAATGATCTGCTCTAGAATCTTTCCTGGTACTGATGTCAGGCTGACTGGGCGGTAATTGTTTGGGTCCTCTCTTTTCCCATTTTTGAAAATAGGGACATTTGCCCTCCTCCAGTCTGGGACTTCGCCTGTTCTCCAGGAATTCTCAAAGATTACTGCCAGTGGTTCTGAAATCACCTCTGCTAGTTCTTTTAATACTCTTGGATGTAGTTCATCTGGCCCTGGAGACTTGAATACATCTAAACTAGCCAAGTATTCTTGTAGTACCTCCTTACTTATTCTGGGCTGTGTTTCCCCTGCTGAATCATCTGCTCCATATTCTTCAGGGTGGGCATTGTTTTCTTTTTTGGAGAAGACTGATGCAAAGAAGGCATTGAGGAGTTCTGCCCTTTCTCTGTCTCTTTTCTCTGATTACATTCAGAGATTGCATTCTAACCAAATCAGATTACATTCTAACCAAAACTTAAAGAAAGAATGGGAATGTGTAGATGAATCTATGGGGAAACAGTGTTCAAAAAGAAATTTTTTGATATGTTTAGACTAAAATCCACAAAATTACAATGAAAAGAAAGATTTTTGGGCTAATATTTAAAATACCATATTTTTCTGCACCTATTTTTTTCTGTCTATAAGACGCTCCCTATTTTGGGGGACAGATTTAGGAAAATGGGGGGAGATGTATCCGTTTATAAGACGTGCCTCCCCTAATTTTTGACATTATTTTTAAGGGGGGAAACCTAGTCTTATACATGGAAAAATACAGTATATTGTTTGAACACAATGAAAGGATATCAAAATACAGTCATACCTCGGATTACGGCCGCTTCAGGTTGCACAATTTCAGGTTGTGCCCCGCACCGAACCCGGAAATACCGGAATGGGTTCTGCATGCGCAGAAGTGCCGAATTGTGACCCGTGCGTGCGCAGACGCGGGGTTGCGGGTTGCGGACGCTGCTGGTTGCGAACGTGCCTCATGCATGGATCACATTCGCAACCCGAGCGTCCACTGTAAATCTAATGGGGCCAAGGGTGAAATTTCAGAAGGATGTTTGGATACATATACATACATATACTACACACACACACACACACACACACACACACACATATATATATATACACATATCGTACAGCAAAAAAGTTAAAAGGTGTTTTCTTTTGAATGGATCAATGTAGTAATGTGAGAAGCAAATAAAAGTTAATTTTTAAAAAGGGAAGACAGCAGAGGGGGTGGGAATCCCCCACCCCTGAATGATGGAGAGATGCAATAAAATATGTTTAGGGGTGCTGAATGAGACAACCAAGGTCCATAAAAGGGCAGGGCTGTGCCAGGGCCCCCAGTTGGCACACGCAGAGTGAGGGCTGCATGTTCACTGCAACGTGATGGAGAGCAAGCTGGCCAGACGAGCTATGTAAAAATAAAATGTGATTTATATCTCAGAAGCTTATGTCGTGGTCCCAGCCAAGCAGACACAGTTCCTGGCATGCAGTTAAAATAACTGCAAACAGGATGACAGGGAGAAGAATCTCCAGATTGAAAATGATGAAGTTTGGTCTGCAGCCTCAGAGGTGTGGGGGTCAGAACATGGCTTGCCTAGCTCAGTCTAATAATAATAATAATAATAATAATAATGGTAATAATAGTAGTAATATTAATAGTAGTAGTAGTAGTAGTAGTAGTAGTAGTGGTAGTAATTTATTATTTCTACTCTGCCCATCTGGCTGGGTTTCCAGATGGGCAGCTTCCAACAGAAGGTTCAAAATGCATGCACACATCTGAAGAAGTGTGCATGCACACGAAAGCTCATACCAATAACAAACTTAGTTGGTCTCTAACGTGCTACTGGAAGGAATCATTTTATTTTGTTTCAACTATGTCAGACCAACAAGGCTACCTACCTGTAATTAAAACACCAGTCATTAAAAACTTCCCAAAACAGGGCTGCCTTCAGATGTCTTCTAAATGTCCGGTAGTTGTTTATCTCCTTGACATCTGGTGGAAGGGCATTCCACAGGGTGGGCACCACCACCGAGAAGGCCCTCTGCCTGGTTCCCTGTTACCTCGCTTCTCACAGGGAGGGAACCTCCAGAAGGCCCTGGGGAGAGGGACCCTGGTGTCCAGGGTGGAGACGCTCCTTCAGGTCTACTGGGCCAAGGCTGTTGAGGGCTTTCAAGGTCAACGCCAATGTAGGTTTTTCAGGACCGGTGTTATGTGGTTTCAGCGGTCCCAGTCCCCAGACTGGCTTCTGCATTCTGGATCAGTTGTAGTTTCCGGGTCACCTTCAAAGGTAGCCCCACGTAGAGTGCGTTGCAGTAGTTGAAGTGGGAGAGAACCAGAGCATGTATCACTCCGGGCAGGTAGGGTCTCATTCCGCATCCCAGATAGAGCAGCCCTGGACACATAACGGACCTGCGCCTCCATGGGTCCAAAATGACCCCCAGGCTGCGCCCCTGGTCCTTAATGCTCTATTTTGAGTAGCAGCAACTGGGAGGCCGAACATTTGATCTCACTGCCTCCTTCTGTGTGTGCCAAGTTGTCTTCCAAACTCCATGGAAACTAAGCTCTAAGGTTGGCTGCGCGACAAAGGGATTAAGGCAATTCTTCAAGTTGGAACGAAATATTTGCATGTCCTTGCGGGGCTGTTTGGTGGCTCACAGCCCAGCAACTTATTTTTGAACACCATTTGGCTCGTGTCGGCTGCCATGCTGACTATTTGCAGGGTAACCTTTCCACTTAATCCTTCCCACAGGATCTCGCTGTTTAGGGCTCTCAAAAAGCTTTGTCCGCCATTGTAAAGAACGACAGACACGATGTGACCATTGCTATTCCAGTTGCCCCCAAAATATTCCTGCTGGTCTATTCCCTTGGGGTACGAGTGAAAATGATGTATTGGAGAGAGATGGATGATGCTGCAGCAGGCTGACATTGTTCCACACTTCTGCTTTGATACCCATGTGGAGAGTGGGAATTCCCCCCCCCCAAAAAAGAGCTGTTTGTACCCACTTTCCTCCCTTATAGAAGGGATTGAGGTTGAATCCTGACAAGACAGAAGTACTGTTCTTGGGGGATGGGGCAGGTGGGTGTGAAGGACCAGGTGCACAGCCTGGGAGTCATTTTGGACCCGTGGAGGTGCAGGTCCATTCTGTGTCCAGGGCAGCTCCATCTGGGATGCAGGATGAGACCCTCCCTGCCCGCCAACTGTCTTGCCAGAGTGGTGCATGCTCTGGTTATCTCCCACTTGGACTACTGCCATGCACTCAACGTGGGGCTACCTTTGAAGGTGACCCAGAAACTGCAACTAATCCAGAATGCGGCAGCTAGACTGGGGACTGGGAGCAGCTGCCGAGACCACATAACACCGGTCCTGGGGGGGGGGGACCCTAAGCTAGAGCTTTTTGAGCTTATACGTAAACCCGGCACTGCGATAGATAGATGATAGATAGATAGATATAAGATTATAGATTAGATCGTGGGTAGGCAACCTAAGCCCCGTGGGCTGGATGTGGCCCAATCGCCTTCTAAATCTGGCCCATGGACAATCCAGGAATCTGCGTGTTTTTACATGAGTAGAACACTCATTTCCTTTTATTGAAAATGCCTCCCTGGGTTATTTGTGGGCCATAGGAATTCGTTCATTTATTTCCCCAAAAAATATAGTCTGACCCCCCACAAGGTCTGAGAGACAGTGGACCGGCCCCCTGCTGAAAAAGTTTGCTGACCCCTGTATTACGGTCTCCGTCAATGCTGGATTTATGTCTAGGGGGCTAAGTCAGCTGAAGCCTAGGGCCTTAGATGCACTTTCTTCAAGAGATAAGTTTAGGATCAAATCCTTTCTTCCTATACTACAGGCACAACCAATAGGCAGATTGTGATCTACTGGTAGATCACTGGACATTTGTGATAGATCACTGGCTTGCCCCAAAGAAGCTCAACAGCTTTGATCGGAATCCCAAAAAGGGGGTAGATCACTGCCAGTTTTTAACTCTGTGAGTTTTTAACCCTGTAATATACCATCTATACAACATTTTCATATAATCCTCTTTTAGCAGTATGCAATAGGATGGTTCATTAAAAAAAACCTTTCTTTTTGGAAATGCCTGCTCCCAAGGTCTTCTCTTACTACAATAGGGATTATATAGCTATATCTGAAATTTCATGCATATCAGTTGATATCTTGACCCTCCTCCACAAAAATAGCTGCTTATTTGGCCGTTTACCTACAGCAGTGTTTTTCAACCACTGTTCCTGGTGTGCTGTGGGAAAAATTGGAAAGTAATTATAAAATACTTTCTTTGTGTTTATTTGATTCCTATTCAAGAGAATTACTTTATATATAGTCAATATAGGCACAGAGTTAAATTTTTTTAACATTTTCTAATGGTGGTGTGCCTCGTGATTTTTTTCATGAAACAAGTGTGCCTTTGCCCAAAAAAGGTTGAAAAACACTGACCTACAGTATGTTGCGAAGACTGAAATTTCAATTCAGTGGAGCAGGGTCAAGCTATTAAGCTGATATGCATGAAACTTCAAAGATAGCTATATAACCCCTAGTGTAGTAAGATAAGACCTTTGGAGCAGGCATTTAAGAAAAAGTTTTTTATGAACCACCCTAGTATGCAATCAGTGAATTTTAAATTCATTTTCCATAACTTTTCCCAACCCACCATTTGTATATGATGCCTTATATCTTGTGGCCGTTTCATCATTACCGATTTAACCCCCTCATTCGCACCCTTCAGCTTGACCCTCGGGTAACTCATCACGACTCTGTTTGGGGCAGTTACAGGTAGGTAGCCGTGTTGGTCTGCCATAGTCAAAACAAAAGAAAATAAAAAATTCCTTCCAGTAGCACCTTAGAGACCAACTAAGTTTGTCCTTGGTATGAGCTTTTGTGTGCATGCACACTTCTTCAGATACCTGAAGAATATCTGAAGAAGTGTGCATGCACATGAAAGCTCATACCAAGGACAAACTTAGTTGTTCTACTGGAAGGAATTTTCTATTTTATTTTGTTTTGTCTGTTTGGGGCAGTTGGTACTATTCCAAAAGCAACTGCTTTGGGGCAATGTTGGAAAGTGTATCAGAAGCCAGGTGGTGGACTAAGGCAAGTGGACAAGGCACCAAGGAAAACCGAGGCAGGGAGCGCTAGTAAAACAATGGAGGCTCACTTTTAGAAAAGGGTGCTTTGCTTCACATTGGCTGGGAGAGAATCCTGAGCCTGTAATGTGTCTGCGGCCCTCCCCAACAGGAAAAGAAGCAGATTTCTTTGGGTGTATATCAGTTCCTGGCTGGGTTTAACTATATGAATTCTTTATACATCATATAAACATAGTGAAATCTTGGGTTACAGACGCTTCAGGTTACATACGCTTCAGGTTACAGACTCCGCTAACCCAGAAATAACACTACAGGTTAAGAACTTTCCTTCAGGATAAGAACAGAAATTGTGCTCTGGCGGTGCAGCGGGAGGCCCCATTAGCTAAAGTGGTGCTTCCGGTTAAGAACAGTTTCAGGTTAAGAACGGACCTCCGGAACAAATTAAGTTCTTAACCCAAGGTACCACTGTACAGAGAAACAGTGGTACCTTGGGTTAAGAACTTAATTCACATTATCAAATTAAGTAGAAGCAATTAAAGACCAACATTTTCAACGGGAAATACAAATAGATCCGTTCTTACATACATAATGTCCAAATAGAAGTTTTTATGTGTGTTCCACATACGTCTTTACGAATACAAGTGTCAGACGCAACAACTTTAAGAAGCAGTACTCACAGAAAATGAACTTGTTCTTTGTAATGTTCCACATACGCCTTCGCAAAGTATAGATACAAAAGATCTTAACAGATGCCTTTGCAAAATATAGTTACTGTATGCAGATATCAGATGAAAGAACTTAAGACAAGGATTCCTGGAATAATACCTTGTTTTGCCCTGCCAGGCTTCGTCAGCCATGCATACTCTAAATAATACAGAATAATAATAATAATTATTATTATTTCTACCCCGCCCATACAATAGTCCATCAAACATTAAAAGCTTCCCTAAACAGGGCTGCCTGTAGGGTTTTGTTTTGTTTTTTTACAAATTAGGAAATACAACATATAACATGCATATTGAACAATGGATCTACATACCATATTTTGTGTATCAGAGACATGGCAGATCCCACAGTAAACAACCAGTAATCCTATGTTTACTTTTATAGAGAGACACCATGTTAATTCTAGTTACAGGTGGCAGCAATCTACAGCAAAGTCTTTTTTAATCTCTTCAAGAAAGCATCCCCAACCTTTCGGCCCTCCAGATGTTTTGAGACTACAACTAGCTAACAGGACCAGTGGTCAGGGATGATGGGAATTGTAGTCCAAAACATCTGGAGAGCTGAAAGGTTGGGGGTGCCTGTCTTAAAGTGACCCCTTTGAAACCACCAGATTCAACGTAGATTTTTAAGGTTATCCATTGTATATCAAGATATTAATGATGACTCATAAAAAACAATTACAATCTATTTCTGTATTTAAACCTGAGGGATACAAAGAATTGAACAGGAAAATCAATCTAGTTTCTTTCTGCAGAAGAGACTTTTGGGCTTGTGAGTTGGATTTATGTAACTACTGTATAGGTTTGATAGTGTTGTGCAGGCTTCCTCAACCTGCGGCCCTCCAGATGTTTTGGACTACAACTCCCATGATCCCTAGCTAGCAGGACCAGTGGTCAGTGATGATGGGAATTGTAGTCTCAAAACATCTGGAGGACCAAAGTTTAGGAAGACTGGTGCTGTGTATATCAGTTCCTGACAAGCAAAACAGAGACAAATGGAGACTTGGCTCGCTTTTCCAAACAGGAACGAAGTACCAGTATAAGCACGGGGCCTTGGAGAAGAAGCTGTGGGGAGAAAAAGCTTTACAGTATTTGGAAAATAATAATAATAATAATAATAATAATAATAATAATAATAATAATAATAATAATTTATTTATACCCCGCCCATCTGGCTGTTTTCCCCCCAGCAACTCTGGGCGGCTTCCAACAGAACATTAAAATGCAATAATCTATTAAACTTTAAAAGCTTCCCTAAACAGGGCTGCCTTCAGATGTCTTCTAAAAGTCTGGTAGTTGTTTATCTCCTTGACCTCTGGTGGGAGGGCGTTCCACAGGGCGGGCGCCACTACCGAGAGGGCCCTCTGCCTGGTTCCCTGTAGCTTTGCTTCTCGCAGCGAGGGAACCGACAGAAAGCCCTCAGCACTGGAACGATGGGGGTGGAGACGCTCCTTCAGGTATACAGGACAGAGGCTGCTTAGGGCTTTCAAGGTCAGCACCAACACTTTGAATTGTGCTCGGAAACGTACCGGGAGTCTCTCAGGACCGGTGTTATGTGGTCTCGGCGGCCGCTCCCAGTCACCAATCTAGCTGCCGCATTCTGGATTAGTTGCAGTTTCCAGGTCACCTTCAAAGGTAGCCCCACGTAGAGTGCATTGCAGTAGTCCAAGCGGGAGATAACCAGAACCAGGACCGGTGCTAGGGCTTCTGGCGCCCTAGGCAAGACCAATTTTCTGGCGCCCCACCCACAACCCACCTGCCAAAGCCTGCTGCCGGGCAGCGGGCACAGGCGGGCCAGCAGCAACCCCCTCCATTTTGGCGCTCTAGGCAGCTGCCTAGTTTGCCTAAATGGATGCACCGGCCCTGCATACACCACTCTGGTGAGATAGTCTGCGGGCAGGTAGGGTCTCAGCCTGCATACCAGATGGAGCTGGTAGACAGCCGCCCTGGACACAGAATTGACCTGCGCCTCCATGGACAGCTGTGAGTCCAAAATGACTTCCAGGCTGCGCACCTGGTCCTTCAGGGGCACAGTTACCCCATTCAGGACCAGGGAGTCCCCCACACCCACCCGCCCCATCCCCCCAAAAAGAGTACTTCTGTCTTGTCAGGATTCAGCCTCAATCTGTTAGCCGCCATCCATCCTCCAACCACCTCCAGACACACAGGGGACGGTTTGGGCCGCTTCGCTGCAAAGGATGTTTGGAAGAAGGCGACAACTTTCACCCTAGACCAGATCTTTGGACTACAGTTCCCATCATCCCTGACCACTGGTCCTGCTAGCTAGGGATCAAGGGAGTTGTAGGCCAAAGCATCTGGAGGGCCGAAGGTGGCCTATGCATGCCCTAGATCAGTGTTTTTCAACCTTTTTTGGGAAAAGGCACACTTGTTTCATGAAAAAAATCACGAGGCACACCACCATTAGAAAATGTTAAAAAATTTAACTCTGTGCCTATATTGACTATATATAAAGTAATTCTCTTGAATAGGAATCAAATAAACACAAAGAAAGTATTTTATAATTACTTTATTATGAAATAGTAAGTAAACAGAAATATGAAAAATTATAAAATACTTCATTCAGTGCACAACCAGGGCCTGTTTGGCTGAACACAAAGCTGATATTCTGGCTGGAATTTTTCCCATGGCACACCAGGCAACATCTCGCGGCACACTAGTTGAAAAACACTGCCCTAGATCAGTGGTGGCAGACCTTTACAACACTGAGTGCCCAAACAGCAGCCCAAAACCCCTTTATTTATTGCAAAGTGCCAACACAAAGTACCCAGTTGCTGAGCTTCTTTGGGGTGGGTGGGTGGTGGGCAGGGACGTCTCACCCATAGACGTTATTGGTGCAGGGTGCCACCGCGCAAGGTTCTGGGGGGCGCTGCGCCAGGCAAAAGTCTGGGGAACGAGCTGAGTCAGTGAGGGTTAGTTCGGCGCTCCTGCCAAGCGTCGGCTCAGTTTTTCCCCTTTTAGCCTGCAGGCACCGAATTCTGTGGGGCGCCAGAAGGCTAAAAAGGAAAAAAAACCAAGCCGACGCTCAGCTGGAGCAGTGCCCTCACTCGACGCAGGCCCGCCCCCCCCCCAACCCAGGCGCCTGGCTTTCCTCAGTTGCCACCTCATGCTCTGCCCTGATTCGAGGGACGCCAGTGATGCACAAGGGGGGCAGTGGGGTTGCCTCTCTTCTTCTTCCACAGCGGAAGAAGAAGAGAGGCGCCCCCCACTTGCCCCCTTTCCAGGGGCGTAGCAAGGGGGGCGGGTTGCCCCATATTCCATAATGGAGGGGGTGACAAATTATCAAGGAACAATTTTTTTTTAAAAAAAAAGATTGAATTTTTTTTATAATTTTTTTTTTGAAAATGCTTGCTCCAAAGGTCTTATCTTACTATACTAGGGATTATATAGCTATATATGAAATTTCGTGCATATCAGTTAATATCTTGACCCTCCTCCACCAAATTAGCTGTTTATTTAGCTGTTTTCTTTTGTCTTGAAGGCTGAAATTTCAGTTCAGTGGAGCACTTACTGTTCCCAACCCTAACCCTGTGGAAAGCCATCTAATTAGACTTTAATTTGATTTTGAGATGTTTTTAGGAGGTAATTTAATGATTGTTTGATTTTATACCAATGTTATGTATCTGATGTTAGCCACCCTGAGCCCGACTTTGGCCAGGGAGGGTGGGATATAAATAAAAGTTTTATTATTACTTGTTATTATTCCTTTGTAAGAAAATATGAAATAACGTAAAACCATTTTTGCGGGGGGGGGGCATGTCAATGGGGGGGGGGTTGACACCGGGTACTACCTGACCTTCCCATGCCTCTGGGAGGGGATGACAAAAAAAAATTTGCCCCTGGGTACCAATTTACCTTGCTACGCCTCTGCCCCTTTATTTCTCCAGCCGCTAAGCCTCCACGCTGGGTTTGCAGCCCTGCTTGCAGGGTCCCCTTGCCCGTCCTCTTCTATGTAGCCCGAGCTGTGAGTAGCAGCAGCTGCTGCCCTGGTTTCTCTCCCTGGAATCGTGTCCTGTGTTTAATGTTACAGGCAACTCTATCCCGGTGAAGGGAAGCCTCCTCCCCTCACTTTTCTTCTTCTTCTTCTTGGGGGTGGGCTCCTTATTTGCCCCCACCCCACCCCACCAACGTCCCTAGCAAGCCAGACCATTTAGCACCAAACCCATTCATTCCAGCAGCTGGCCATCACCCGCTCACTCCAATCCCCCCCCCCCCGTGAAAAATATCATCACCATTACAGTATTATTATTATTACTACTACTACTACTACTACTACTACTACTACTATTACTACTACTACTGCCCTCCACCCATAGATATCAGGGTGGCTCACTGCGTGAAACTATGGTACTAAGCACATGCTCAAAACTAGAACAAAAGCAAACCAAACCAAGCCAGCAACCCTCCTTCTCCCTTATTTGTGAAATGAGCCTGTTAATTGCCTATCCAACTAAAAAAAAAAAATGGCGCTGCAGGTTTTTAAGATCAATGCAAGCCAGGGCTGTCTTAAGTAAATCCGGCGCCCTGGCACAAAGATCCCTCAGGCACCCCTCGCACTCCGCCAGGCAGGGCCAGGCGCAGTGGGTAGCCAGAGGGTGCGGAGGGGCGGGTGGGGACGCTGCCAGCTGTGCTCCACCTCTGCCTGCTCAGCCGAAGCAGCGGCACAGTGCTGCTGTCCAGGGACCCCTGGCTGCAGCACCGACGGGAGGCTCGCCGACAGCCTCCCTGTGTCCACAGCCCGAGAAGAGGTGGGCAAGAGCGGCGCTGCCGGCGGGGCTGGAGGGTGCAGGCTCCCTCCTTAAGCCGTGGCGCGTGGCACCTTGCGCCAGTAGCCTCAGTGGCTAAGACGTCCCTGATGCAAGCTAAAAAGCATTGCAGGGGGTTGGGCTAGATGACCAGCAGGGTCCTTTCCAATTCTACGTTTTTCTGAAAAACACACACGCACAACCCAATTATGGTCCCTCGCCCCAAGGAACTGTGTGTGAGACTTGCTCCCCAGAAAGTGTGCCTTGTCTAGGGTTGCCAGGTCTGCTTCCAAAAAACAGTGGACAAGCGGGGGGGGGGGGTGTTAAATTAAATTAAATTAAATATTTTCTTACAAACATTTTAACACGTATTAAAATACCATTATGGTGAATTTTGGTGCTGGAGGAGACTCTTGAGAGTCCCATGGACTGCAAAAAGATCAAACATATCCATCCTTAAAGAAATCAGCCCTGAGTGCTCACTGAAAGGGCAGATCCTGAAGTTGATGCTCCAGTACTTTGGCCACCTCATGAGAAGAGAAGACTCCCTGGAAAAGACCCTGATGTTGGGAAAGATGGAGGGCACAAGGAGAAGGGGACGACAGAAGACGAGATGGTTGGACAGTGTTCTCGAAGCGACTAGCATGAGTTTGGCCAAACTGCGAGAGGCAGTGAAGGATAGGCGTGCTCTGGTCCATGGGGTCACGAAGAGTCAGACACGACTGAACGACTGAACAACAACAACAAAATACCATTTCATCATAAAGCTTTTGAATAAAAAAAATGTCCACTATTTTGTGGGAAAAAATAGTGAACATAATGTGAAAAAGTGGACTGTCCACTCAAATAGGGGACACCTGGCAACCCTACTTGCTACCTGTGGTTTTTGGTCTCTCATCAGCCCCCTCCCTCCCAATCTATTCATATTCCTTTCTCCCTAATCTCCAACATTACATTTTCCTCTGGTTGAGACTTAAAACAGAAAGCCCTAATTCCCAACTGTGTTTCTTGCTGCACTCCTACTGTCTACTCAGAAGTAAGGTCCTATTAGATTCGGCAGGGCTTACTCTCAGGTAAGTGCAGTTAGGACTGTGACCCAAGTTTTGGGTCCTTTTTAGGTTCAGTGTGTCACTGCTTTACACCCACCCCACACCCACAATGTCTGAAAAGTCAGCTTTGTACTTAAACACAAATTGGCCGGGAACTTCATTCTCTATGTCTATCAATTTATTTAAAGAACGACAAATTGGTGATTGCTTTAACTTTTTGATATGTGGTGATTTGAACCATGAGGATGAATTAGAAGAACTGCTGAGTCTTGAATGAGTCCTGCTTTGGAATTGAGGACTTAGTTAGATTTTCTTCTGCCTTTTCATTTCATTTTGTTCTAAGGGCTTGTTAGAGTTAAGTGTAAGCCTGTAAGTGTGGTGGCAGCTCTGGGAAAGGGGGGGGCGGCGTTGGATGGATCTTCGCACCACGGTGCCTGGTATGCTTAAGACGGCACTGGTGGTGGGATTCCCCAGAGTTGTTGTTTTGGGGAGCGGTTTTTGGAGGAGCAGCCACCGTTTGTTGCTGAAGGCCCGCTGCAGCCGGGGACCCTGCTCCAAGCGCTGCCCAAAGTTCTGCCGCATGGACTGGCTGGGCTTTTGAGGTGTCCTGCTTCGCTGTGGTGGCAAGACGTGGCTCAGGCGAGGGGCCGGGTGGCGCTCCGGCAGGCCCCCGGAACCTGGATAGGAGCCACGTCTTTGCAGCGCCCCGAAGGACAGGTTGTGTGCCAGGAAGGTTCCCGGGGCATGGCGCAGCCCCACTCTCTGGCTTGCTGCCTCTCAGTAAACATGGTGCATAGCAGTCAGTGGCACTTCCCAACTTGTCCCAGCAGCTGGGGCTGGGGCTGCCGTGGGGGGCAGGGGCTGGCCGTTTGCGGCCTGCTTGGGGAGCCGCTCCAGGAGCACCCGGCTGGCGGAGGAGCAGCCGCGCCGGCGGGAAACAGTGGCGGACACACATGCTGTAGGTTCACAACCGCTGTCCTAGACGTTTGCTTAGAAGGCTCCTCCTCGGCGCCAGACGTGGAAGAGTCAACTTCCACCAGAGTGTTATAAGAATCCAATGTTATAATAAATCCAATGGTCATAAAACACCAGTTTTGAACTCTGCAGTCTCTCAGGAGCTGGCCACCCCAGCATATACTGGATGCACTTGAAGGCAACTGTTTGCCGTTCTTGCTAATCTGACAGTGTCTAAGCAAGGAATTCAGCAAGGTGTTGAACTGTCGATAGAAGCATACCCACCTGCAGCTTCCCTCCGCTACAATTCGACTTCTTTAAATCACTATCTCCACACTTATCCTTGCATTCTCCAAATGTATTGTTATTTGTCCTGCTTTTATCACTTTTCTTTTTCTGTTCATACATATACTTTACAATTTTTATTCTAAGTGTATTAGCATAGCTTTCTTAGAACAATACTTTAACATATAATCTTCGAAACATTTCCATTCCTTTTTAAATTTTTGATTTGACTGATCTCTTATAATAGATGTTAGCTTTGCCACTTCTAATATTCATTTAATTTGAACATCCGCTCCTCTTTTGAGGGCAAGATTTGAGATTTCCATTTAGAAGCAACCACTACTTTGGCTGCTGTAGTTGCATATAGAAAGATTCTTCTTTCCCCCCCACTTGCGGTATATCTTTCCCTATCAAGCCTAGGAGAAATGCCTCTGGTTTTTTAACAATTGACATACCCAGAAGATATTGACCCGAAACTTATTGATGAACTTGGGCACTTTGCCCTGGACTTGGCTTCCAGCAGAGTCCTCTCTGCCTTCATCAAATTACTAGTGCTTTAAACCCGTTAAATTAACGGGCGCTAGAACATTCCTTCCAGTGTCTCTTCCGTCGCTCTCTCTCCTCCGCTGCATCGCTTCCGCCCGTGTTCCCTTGGCTACCTTCCAGTCTTCCGCCCGGCCGCACTCGCTCCCGCCATGGGTCCCCCCGGCTCCCTCGCTGTGCGGCCTTTCCGTTCCGCCTGCCGGCTCCCTCTCTGCCTCACCCGCCATGCTTCGTGGGTGGGCCGCCCCCAGGAAAGAGCCGCCTGGGGGTTTCTGCTCGATCCCTCGGAGATCCCGGGGCCCCTGAGCTACCACCTGGTAGGCGCCGTAGTTGCTCTCGGGGTCGCTGAGCGGCACGCGGCGCCCAAAGTCTCTGTGTTCCAAGTCCCAACGGCTGTCCGTGGGGCGCATGCGCAGTAGCGCAATCCCACGGACACAGGGACTGGATGCAGAGACACTTGCACTTTATTATTGTAGATAGTTGAGGGGGACATTCCCAATGCGGAAGTGACCTTGTGACATTTCTTCTCTTGGTGGTCACTAACCGCTCGGGAGAAATTCCCAAGAATTGAAAATGAATTCAGGGCCACGATGTCTCGAGAGAGAGAGAGCTTGTCCACGCTGAGCTTTCTGCACATTGAATGTGACCGACTTAGACAAAGAAATTTGGACGGAGTTTTCTGGTGTCCTTTAGAGGAGAGACGGCAGGATTTTCAACGCCCACCGCCATCCTTGGCTTTGCTCAGTGGCATTTATGACACCCTTCCATTTTCTTCTAGTTGTGAGGGGGGGCAGGATTTGAGAAGCGGAGTAGCTGAGGGCCGCTCTCCCTCGAAACCTGGCCCTGGTCTCTGTAACAACAAGAAGAACAACAGCAAATTATTATTTATACCCCGCCCATCTCAGTGGCTTCCCACAAAATATTGAAATAAAATAGTCCGTCAAATATGAAAAGCTTCCCTAAAAGCTTACATTGTTTTGGGTCAAAGCTGGAACACTTCCTGATCGCAGAAGTGAGCAGATTGGGGGGGGACGGCTTGTGTGTAAGATCCAATATCTTTTTGGCTGTGCAAAGATTCCCTCTACCTCTGTTTCAAATTGGAACCAGGGAAGGCGGCAAAGGTCTGGTGCAAGTGCCTGGAGGCGGTTGGAGGATGGATGGTGGCTAACAGGTTGAGGCTGAATCCTGACAAGACAGAAGTCCTGCTGTGGGTGGGCAGGTCGGGGTAGGGGACTCCCTGGTCCTGAACGGGACTACTGTGCCCCTGAAGGAACAGCTGCGCAGCCTGGGGGTCATTTTTGACCCATGGAGGTGCAGGTCCATTCTGTGTCCAGGACGCAGGATGAGACCCTCTCTACCCAGATCAGTGCATGCTCTGGTTATCTCCCGCTTGGACTACTGCAATGCGCTCTACATGGGGCTACCTTGGAAGGTGACCCGGAAACTACAACTAATCCAGAATGAGGCAGCCAGACTGGGGACTGGGACCATCGAGACTACTTTGGCTCCCCATACGTTTCCGAACCCAATTCAAAGTGTCAGTGCTGACCTTGAAAGCTCTCAATGGCCTCGGCCCAGTAGACCTGAAGGAGTGTCTCGACCTCGGAAACTGGGATCCCTCTCCTGAGGGCATTCTGGCAGTTCCCTCCCTGTGAGAAGTGAGGTTACAGGGATCCAGGCAAAGGGCTTTCTCTGTGGCGGTGCCCGCCCTGTGGAACACCCTCCCGTCAGATGTCAAAGAAATAAACAACTACCAGGCTTTTAGAAGACATCTGAAGGCAGCCCTGTTTAGGCTCCAGTGGGAAAGTAAACGGTGTCTCCGTGTGCTGCTTTGGTTCACCAGAAGCAGCTTAGTCATGCTGGTCACATGACCCGGAAGCTGTACGCCGGCTCCCTCAGCCAGTAAAGCGAGATGAGCACCGCAACCCCAGAGTCATCCACGTCTGGACCTAACGCTCCGGGGTCCCTTTTAACCTTCCGTTGGAAGCTGCCCAGAGTGGCTGGGGAAACCCAGCCAGATGGGCAGGGTACAAATCATTAATCATCATCATCATCATCATCATCATCATCATCATCAGCAACAACAACTAGTTCAGAACAAGAGTCCTGTCCCCTCCTGTGATTTCCAGCGGCTGGTGCTCAGAAACATTACTGCTTCCAGCCCTGCATTTTATTATTTCTGCAACCTCTTGGCCCTTTCGTTGGGCTGCCTCCCCATTAAGTAATTAATATGCCGATTCTGTATGAAACATTACCTCAAAGTGAGTTTCTGACGTTCTTCTTTGCTTGCTGTTGACCGAATTTCTCTGTTTGGCGATTGTGACTAATAGTTCATCCATGTCCGGGCCCTTTTAAAGCAGTGTTGAGTGACAGGAGGAAATATGAGAATGCCACCATCCATCCATCTTCCCACCCGCTTTCTGTTTATGGCAGGAGTGTTTAGGTTGAGGAAACACTTCAGGAAACACAACGCTTACTCACCGTGCAAAGCCACGGGCAAAGAGCTTCAACCTTGATGGAGAGCAACTTGTTTTGTGCGAGTTCAACGAAGCGCTCCGAATGAAATGTTCCAAGACCAAAGCCCAGAATTGGTTTAGACTGTAGGTCAGGCACCCCCAACCTTCGGCCCTCCAGATATTTTGGACTACAATTCCCATCATCCCTGACCACTGGTCCTGTTAGCTAGGGATCATGGGAGTTGGAGGCCAAAACATCTGGAGGGCCACAGGTTGGGGATGCCTGCTGTAGGTGAACACAGCTTTCTATTTAACAGTTTCAATACAAGATTTCCAAGCAGCTGTCTTCTGCCCAAAGAATTTCGGAAATAGACTTGAAAGAGAAGTGGCTGAATTGCAGCTTATCACTCAGCTGAAAACTATGGAGAGACCTGGTCTGAATAGAGATATTGGATTCTTGTCTCATTACACATGATAAAGCTATTTTGGGTCATCTGCATACCATCCCTTGCTTTTTCAGTTGTTCACTGTCACCAGCAGGTTGACCACACCCACTGAGTCCTACTACCCTTCGGAGAAAAACCCTGCCCCACCCTCCCACTATATATCAGGGTCTGGGGACTCTCCTCCCACTATATATAAGGGTCTGGGGGCTTCTGCTTCAGTGTATCTGCTGCCCATGACAGCCAAGTGTTATTATTACTGAATACAATTATTAAGAAGATGTCAATCATGGAGGCGAATTCTGCAATCCTTTTTTACAGAAAGGTTCAGCCTTGCTGGCATCCTCTTAATATGGACAAGCAGAGGAAGGTTTCCTTTTGGGTACTCTAAAATCACCCTTCTCCCACAACCCTTTGGAGAAAAACCCTGCCCCACCCTCCCTCTCTATATAAGGGCCTGGGGACATCCATTTCAGTGTAAGCTTCTACCCAGAACAAACTGAGTTGGTCTCTAAGGCGCTGCTGGACAATTTTTTAATTTCTTCCTGTTTAACAATTCACTTGGAAGAAATAATTCGGCGCACGAATGAGGGGGCAAATGGAAGACAAGTCTCCCCCATCCCTTCCGCACCTAGAACCCTGCCCCTCCGCTCCATTCCTTTTCTGCCAACCTGCTTGGTGGAAGGTGATTTTTATTTTTCCCCAGCTTGGCCACAGTTGCCCGCCATGCATTGGGAACCTCAAAGCTGGAGGCTGCAGCTGGAGCAGAACTTGGTGGCTAGGTTGTTTTAGGGGC
Source organism: Lacerta agilis (assembly GCF_009819535.1). Lineage (NCBI taxonomy): Eukaryota > Metazoa > Chordata > Lepidosauria > Squamata > Lacertidae > Lacerta > Lacerta agilis. The sequence continues at coordinate 46,981,196 of NC_046331.1, forward strand.
AAACTGTCACCAGCAGATAATCTAAATACTATTATGTATATAGTACATTAACTGATTTACCCCATGAAATATTATACATACATTATCCTATATATAAGACATAATACATATATGCATTAAATATTTACCCCATGAATATCCTAATATATCCTAATACCTATACAGTGGTACCTCAGGTTACAGACAGTTCAGGTTACAGACTCCGCTAACCCAGCAATAGTACCTCGGGTTAAGAACTTTGCTTCAGGATGAGAACAGAAATTGCACAATGGTGGTGCGGTGGCAGCGGGAGGCCCCATTAGCTAAAGTGGTACCTCCGGTTAAGAACAGTTTCAGGTTAAGAACAGACCTCCAGAACGAATTAAGTTCGTAACCAGAGGTACCACTGGTGAGGGAGGAAATGGCGGGCAGGGCTAGGAAGTGGAAGAAATAGGGACCCGGGCAAAGTGTATTTTTGTCGACCGCGCTGGCGCTGGAGGTGGGGGAGTTGAGGGAGGAAATTGCGGCCACGGCTCTTTTCTCCGCCTTTGCTCTTTATAGGCGGTGTTTACGTTTTTAGAAAGCCGCTGGCTGTGGAGGTGGGCGAGGGGAGGCAGCAAGTTGCGGTGGGGGGCTTGGCGATTTGCGCGCCTCACTTCGAAGACTGTGGATACATGTGAGCAGTGCTGTCAAGTATCCCGTTTTCCCCGGGAATCTCCCTTATTTCAAGCAGTTTCCCGCTGCTATCCCTTATTTTTTATATCCCTTTAATTTCCCGTTTTTTCGAAGGAAGCAGCTCCTCTCCCTCCCCCTGCTGGCCAGGGACTGGGAAGACCTCGCCTCCTTGCAGCCTCAAAGCAAGCGGGAGCCATTTCCTGTGCTTACAGGTGTCGTAGCCCACGGGCAGCATTTCCAAAATACAGTAAGCCGCCCACTTTTGCTTCTGGCTCCGCCCACCCATGTGACTGTCCCCGGGATAGGTGAGGCTGCTGATCCCTTATTTTCAAATCTGAAACTTGACAGCTATGCGTGTGAGCGGAGTGCAGAAATTGGGGAGGCACGATTTTCTGTCGGACTGGCTGTGTGCAGGCGGCGGAGGAAGCGGCATAAAGTGGGAATGGGGTAAAGTTTTGCTTTCGGCCCTCGGTTCTGCACAGGGGGTGGTGGGGACGCAATAAGCTCAGTCTGTGTAAAAGTTGCTGCCTGTTGTTACGGAAAATCCCAGGTGCGAGTCTACTCAGCCACCTGGCCCTTTGGGATGAGGCCCGTGGGTTCGACGGAGTCAAGGGCGAGGGTAGGCAGCAACTTGTAGATGGGGGCTTACCGGTTTGCGGTTTGCGCGCCTCGGCTCTACGCGTGGGCGACGCGAGGTCGGAAATGGTGGCTGGCGGTTTGCAGGTCCGCGCGGGTCGCGGAATGTCTTAGGACGATCTGTCTTTGTATTGGCTCTGCTGGCAGTGCTGGTCGAAAAAGAGGAGGAGGGGCTAGAAATGGGTGCACTGTGCTATACCTTCAAACGTCCACTGGAGGGGGGAAATTTTTTGATGTAAAATCATATTTCTACCTATGAAAGGTGTGGTATATTTGCAATCCAGGTATGCAAGATCACTCCCATATACCCATGGAATGTTGTGTCCAAATTCAAAGAGAATCGGTCAAGCGGTTATGGAGCATTGCGGCTACATCAAACGACCCATCTTGAACATTCTACAGTATATATATAGATTTCCCATCTTTGCCTAATCTCTTTTCTTTTCTTCTCTTCCCTCCCATTTGGCTTTGCACCTTCATTTATCCCTGTTTTTGCTGCTGTGCCTGGACCTGTGTATAAGCTACCTCGAAAGAGAGCAGGGCACATTTGGGATACCAGCTGTCATGATAATTTGCAGCACCTAAAATTTGCAAATGCCTCTGCTATTGAGAAACAGGCAGGCAAGTTGAATGCCTTGGGACACTCAGTTTCAGGTATTAAGGTTGCAAAGAGGTTTAGTTTATATAGTTAGTTTATATAGTTTATACAGTTAGTTCATGGGTAGGGAACCTAAGGCCCAATCACCTTCTCAATCTGGCCAGCAGATGGTCCAGGAATCAGCGTGTTTTTACATGAGTAGAATGTGTTGCTGTGGCTGATTTAGTGTAATGGGAAAGGAAGATGTAGTTACAGGTAGGTAGCCGTGTTGGTCTGCCATAGTCAAAACAAAATAAATAAATAAAATTCCTTCCAGTAGCACCTTAGAGACCAACTAAGTTTGTTCTTGGTATGAGCTTTCATGTGCATGCACACTTCTTCAGATACACTTCTTCCAGGTGGCACTGTGGGTTAAACCACAGAGTCTAGGGCTTGCTGATCAGAAGGTCGGCGGTTCGAATCCCTGCCACGGGGTGAGCTCCCGTTGCTCGCTCCCAGCTCCTGCCCACCTAGCAGTGCGAAAGCACATCAAAGTGCAAGTAGATAAATAGGGACCGCTCCAGCGGGAAGGTAAACGGCGTTTCCGTGCACTGCTCTGGTTCGCCAGAAGCGGCTTTGTCATGCTGGCCACATGACCCGGAAGCTGTCTGTGGACAAACGCCGGCTCCCTTGGCCTATAGAGCGAGATGAGCGCCGCAACCCCAGAGTCGGACACGACTGGACCTGATGGTCGGGGGTCCCTTTACCTTTAAGGTGCTAGTGGAAGCATTTTTTTATTTTGTTTTGTTTTTAGTATAAAAGAGAAAGTGATGTCTTGCCATAGGTCTTTGCGCTGACGTTGAGGTTGTTTTGGTTTCTTTTCTTGCTCGTTATTGTTTTTGTGTATATAACACGTTATTAGTATTGTTGCATTTTCTGATTCCTTTTTTTAAATTGTTTGTATGTCTTGGTTTGATGTTGTTGATGTGCATTGGAGGGCAGTATATTTGTTTGTACAGTATCAGGTTAGGCCGCCCAAACCCGGAAATGGTGGGCGGGACGTTTGCAGCCGGCCTGACTGTGCCGTTGCTTCGCTGTGTACCTGCCGCTTCTATCAGCAGGCTATCTCGGTGTTAGCGGGCGGCTTAGCTTTCCTACTGATCCGTACGCCCTCCCAAAAGGCGGACGGGATGTTTCCGGGTGGCGCGGCTATGGCGCGGCTTCTCTCTATAGCTGCTGCAGGCGGCATCTAAAAGCCACCAAGGCCAAACTCTGAATTTGCAGGCGGGCTGCCTTTTGCGGGCGGTGTGCCTGTTGATTGGATGGTGGCAGTGATGTCGGGGGGGGGGAGGGATCGGCAATGGCTGTTATGTGCTGTGCTATTTAACGTCCACTGGAGGGTGCTTTTTGCACAAATTCACGGATATACCTGGGAAAGGTGTGATATCTTTACAATCTAGGTACCTAAGATCCTTTCCATATGGCCAAGGCATGTTGTGTCCGAATTTGAAGCCAATTGGTCAAGCGGTTACGGAAAAAGGCGAAAACAAACAAACATGCAGCTTGAAGGATTTTATATATATAGATGCATCTCTGGGTTATTTGTGGGGCATAGGAATTTGTTCATTATTTTTCCAAAATCTAGTCCAGCCCCCCACAAGGTCTGAGGGACAGTGGACCAGCCCCATGTTGACAAAGTTTGCTGACCCCTGAGTTAGTTTATACAGTTAGTTTATACAGGTTACAGTTGTTGGAAGCAGGACTCTCAGAAAGAGTCCCATCCTGTTAATAAAACAGTATTTAAACAGCATTCAAAATGCCCTACATCAGGCTTCCTCAAACTCAGCCCTCCAGATGTTTTTGGCCTACAACTCCCATGATCCCTAGCTAGCAGGACCAGTGGTCAGGGATGATGGGAATTGTAGTCTCAAAACAGCTGGAGGGCCGAGGTTGAAGAAGCCTGCTCTACTAATGTTTAATATCACAATATAACACAGCCAGCTCCACTCATTCACAGAGGACTCACAGAAGCTTAGCAGTGAAGTTGCCTGATGATGCTCAGCCTGAACCATAATAATAATAATAATAATAATAATAATAATAATAATAATAATAATAAATCATTTCTGCCTTGCCCATCCGGCTGGCTCTCCCCAGCCTCTCTGAGCTGCTTGCAACAAAAGATTAAAAAGACAGCGGTTCAAAACTTCCCGAAATTATGCACCCCCACCGAGAGGGCTCAGATTCCTGCAGGGGCTACTCAGCGTTTTGGACATGTTCGGAGACTGAAGTAGCTGGGCAGGTATTTATACCCTGTTGGCGATGCCCTATTCTTCTCCCCTGAGATCACCTAAAATGGTAAGATGTTTTCCATGGGATGAGGGCCACCAGTCCCGGGCAAAGGGGTGTGGAGATCTCCTTGTGGCCCCCGCCCCCATATTAATAGCCTCCCTGAACTCGCAAACCAGGACAAGTTCTTATCAGCCAAGCTCCTAAAGTAGGGCTGCTTGGGAATTGATCCTCACTGAAGGATGGCTTATCACAGGCACGCAGGTAACCCTCTTCTGCGCCCCAAATATATATATGGCATTTTGTTGTCTTTTGTGCTTTGGGCAAGAGTTCGGGCTGGCTGGCTTGCTCTTTCTACTAACGAGTGTTGAACTAATTTGCTGATGAAGAAGTCAACGAAATAGTAGTTGTTATCCGGAAACACTGTTCAGAGTTGGACATCAGAATTGGACATTTGCTGATTATAAAAAGCTTCACAGCTTGGTTCTCTGCCAGGTAAAGTCTGGCATCGGGATTCATTTAAGGACTTTCAGAGACTTCAATTTGTTAGTTTTGATGTTTTGAATCCGTCCATAAAGTTTCATATTGTATTTGTTTCTGGTCATTGTGTTGCTGGCTTGCTCTTTCGACAGGATTTCAATGTGCTGGAAGTTCTTCCTTTGAGCTTCACGAGGGGGGGGGGGGCTTTCTGGTAAATAAGGGGACGCTCCGTGTGATGATATTCCTTCCAGGGAAGGTGCTAAGTGGTGGGCAGCAGGGTGTTTCATAAATTTTTATTTTTATGAAATGGCCGTTTTCCTATGTTGTGAAGGCTAAAATGTCAATTCAGCGGAGCAGGGTCAAGATATTAACTGATATGCATGAAATTTCAGAGATAGTCATAGCATAGTAAGATAAGACCTTTGGAGCAGGCAATAAAAAAAAAGTTTTTAATGAACCGCCCTACTGCCCTACCCTCCGCTGGGCTTCCCTCCGCCCCCCTCCAATCTCTGTTGTTGTGTGTCTTGGCTGAGGGGGAAAACAGAAGACGGATGGCCATCGGTCAGGGATGGTCTAGTTGAGATTCCTGCATTTCCCAAGGGGGTTGGCTAGATGACCCTCAGGGGTCCCTTCCGACTCTACAATTCTCTGGTGCAGCCTTGTGCAGAGTTTTAGGTACAAGTTGAATGCAAGGGGTGCATAGGATTGCAGCCCATCTTATGCACCGTCGGCTCAGGGATAAGTCCCACTGAGCATGATGAGACTAGAATTGCTGCTGTGCAGTCCTGTTTTTTTAAATAAATGTTTCCCTTTTCAGATAATACAGAGCATGGTGAAATCACAATAAATAAAACCCGCCCCTTCTGTAATTTCAAGCACTACTACAGGTTCCACACAGGGGCGGAGCAAGGGGGCGGGGGGCGGGCTGCCCCGGGTACCGCCCGGGGGGGTGACACTCTGGGGGCAGGCCCCACCCCTGCAATCAACACCGGCAGCGCGGCAACTTTTAAAAGGCTGCAACGCGCGAACAGCACGTTTGTGTGCTGCAGCCTTAAAGGTTGCCACACCGCATGGAAGGGGCACAGGCCGATCGTGCCCGCCATCTTGGGTGGACTGTGCGTGTCCACACATGCACAGTCCACCCAGGAGGCTGCGCACGCGTCGTGATGTCACGATGCATGCGTCATGACGTCAGGGGGCACGCGCTAGGGAGCGGCGCACCGTCCCCCCGGGGAGGGGTGCCTTCAGGTTTGCCGCCCCGGGCGGCAAAGCGGCTCGCTATGCCTCTGGCTCGACATAATATCTGTACTGCATTGTTTACTATGACAGAAACTCCCCGCTTTTTGTAACAAAGCACTCTTTTGCTAGACTCTTTTCAGGCACCTGCTAAAAGCATTGTTTTTCAGGCAAGCATGCCTAGACGTTTAGGAAGTTGACGTAATTTTAATCTTAATATTTTAGCTTTTGTATGTTTTTAAAGTAGGATTGCTTTTTAACCTGTATATAAGTGACACGAGGAAGCCCTTAGAGGAGTCACAAATCAATATTCACGCCCCTCGCCTGGCAGACTACCGGTGCCCATTGCTATTGTATGCAGATGATGCAGTAATTCTTTCCTACTCTCGAGTAGGATTAAACAGAGCATTGAAGATTGTTGTTCAGTCGTTCAGTCGTGTCCGACTCTTCGTGACCCCATGGACCAGAGCACGCCAGGCACGCCTATCCTTCACTGCCTCTCGTAGTTTGGCCAAACTCATGTTAGTAGCTTCGAGAACACTGTCCAACCATCTCATCCTCTGTTGTCTCCTTCTCCTTGTGCCCTCCATCTTTCCCAACATCAGGGTCTTTTCTAAGGAGTCTTCTCTTCTCATGAGGTGGCCGAAGTACTGGACCCTCAACTTCAGGATCTGCCCTTCCTGAAGATATTTGCTTCTTACTGTCGATCCAACCACCTATCCATAAACTATTCCAAATCTAAAATAATGTTCTTTTCTAGAAGTCGGAAACAATACACATGGAAGCTTGATGGTGGAACTAGTCTCAAAAATCCAAAATATGAGATGGAAAGCCCAACTCCAATATCTCCTTAATAAAGCGAAAGCCACATCATATGCACTTCTTCAATTTGATTTTACGGATGGCGCTCTGCATTGTGCCCTCGGCGTTGAATGTGTTTAAAACTGATTGATTTAAAGTAGGATTGTAAATTTTTCTTGATTTTACTGCTGTGGTGTTTTTTTTGTTTTTTGTTTTGGTAAACCACTTTGCAGGTTTTTTAAAATAAATTTCATTAAATAAATAAACAAGAAAAATAAAATAACAAGAGCTAAAACACAATCCATCCTGTAGATTTAAGTATCTGTCCATAGTCACCTACTTGTTATCAGAGGCCCAGAATCCACATTCCTTTGGAAGAAAATATGAAATAACGTAAAACCATTTTGGCAGCCTTCTTTACGGTCCAGCTCTCACTACTGGGAAAACCATAGCTTTAACTATACGGACCTTCGTCGGCAAGATGATGTCTCTGCTTTTTAAGATGCTGTCTAGGTTTGTCATTGCTTTTCTTCCAAGAAGCAGGCGTCTTCTAATTTCATGGCTGCTGTCACCATCTGCAGTGATCATTTATATAATTTAGGTGTAGAGAAATTAAACTGTTTGCTTTACTAAAACCCGAAGAGAGAAGTTTTGGACAGACCATTTGAGTCTAGGCGCTCTTGGGACAATCTTGCAGCACTAGGGATATTAGACTGGGAGGGATTTGAGTTTAGGCGAAGTCAGAAGTTAAATGTCCTGCGCCAGATCTGTAATTCTACCGAAGGGATATTGGCCTCTAGGCACAACGATGCGATTGGGACACAGGGTGGTACAGAAAAAAATTGCGTTAGAAACTTCACATGCAGGAAAGCTCCAAGCTAGACCCCTGGGACCACCACTTAAAAACAACTGAGGTCGCAGGTGAATCAACCCCCCCCCCAAAAAAAAACCTGCTGCCTTTCTGAGGTGGACAAATATCCTGACCTGGTACCCAGCAGCTTCCTAGGGTGATGTTATTGGGTCCATATTACAGATCAGGTAGACTGAGGCAGAGGGCGAGGGAAAGGGTGTTAACTTCTGTTACAGAAATGACGGGGGGCACATCTTTAAAGTTGTTAAATGTTACAAATATTATGTCTGAATGTATCCTTTTGACTTCACACTCAGGGAAGATACCTAGCTTTAAAAATCTGAAGAAGTGCGCATGCACACGAAGGCTCATACCAAGAACAAAACTAGTTGGTCTCTAAGGTGCCACTGGAAGGATTTTTTGATTTTATATTTTGTTTTAGCTTTATTTTTTTAAAAAAACTTTGCCAATTTCCTCCATTCCAATGCTATTTTGCCCTTGGAAAAAGGACTCTTTCCCCTGCCACCTCCCCAAATGTGAAGACCCACCTCCTACCTCAGGAAATGCCCAGAAGTGACAGTTGCTGGGCTCATCACCAGACTTGCCTCAGGCTCCAGACATGCAAAGGAAGTTCTGTTGTACTTTTGGGTGGTGGGTAAAGGTAAAGGGACCCCTGACCATTAGGTCCAGCCGTGTCCGACTCTGGGGTTGCGGCGCTCATCTTGCGTTACTGGCCGAGGGAGCTGGCGTACAGCTTCCGGGTCATGTGGCCAGCATGACAAAGCCACTTCTGGCGAACCAGAGCAGCGCACAGAAACGCCGTTTACCTTCCCGCCGGAGCGGTACCTATTTATCTACTTGCACTTTGACGTGCTTTCGAACTGCTAGATTGGCAGGAGCAGGGAGCGAGCAACAGGAGCTCACCCTGTCGCAGGGATTCAAACCGCCGACCTTCTGATCAGCAAGCCCTAGGCTCTGTGGTTTAACCCACAGCACCACCCGCATCCCTTTTGGGTGGTGGGTACTTAAGACATATTTTCCTATGCTAATCTTGTGTAACCCTCCCCTTTCTGATGGTTTTAGTGGTGTAGTAATGATGTATCGTTGATGCTGTGTGAACTGTATTCTGGGATACAGCGGGTTAAAAGAATTTTCTTTCAACATTTGCTTGGGTGGGCTCACAGCTTAGCCCCTTGTCTCTGTCTTCCATAAGCACTTTGGTGCTCATTCGCCCTAACTGTGTTCCTGCACTGTTCATGCTTCAATCCCACTTTGCCTGCTGACAGACGGACAGAGGCTGCAGAAATCATTTAGTGTCTTTCCAGAGACATTAGCCCACCCCACAAAAAGCTCTTTGCTTACCAGTTCCCCCTCCCTCCCGTTTGTTGAATGTGCTCCACAAACCGTTGCCACGACTCAAAATACTTGGCATATAGCCGGACCAAGTTCTGGGTAACTGATTGAAAGGGCAAGCGACTCAGGAAATAATGGGGTCATGTGCCTATATTTAGATTGGAGGGTGGGTGGGTGGGTGGGGTGCGTGCCAGAGAGAACATTGCAGAAATAAGTTAGCCATGAACACATCTTGGCCCCCTGCTTGCTTATTTCTCTTGTTCTGAGCTTCTGGCCGTGACCCTGTAGCTGTGAGAGCTTCAGACAGGAATGGCAGTCTGGCAGCCCCTGCGTCAGATCTGGGTCTCTGTCCTGATCTAACGCTGTTTGAAATAAATATAAAAATTTTAAAAATGGTCCAGTCGCACCTTAGAGACCAGCTCGGTTTGTTCTGGGTCGAAGCTTTCGTGTGCAGGCACACTTCTTCAGATACATGTGTTTTAAGAATTTTAAGGTCTTAGATATATAATAAATGTTCATAAGTGTACCGAGCAAACACGTACATGAATGTATAGGCCACATGTCTGAGGCAGCACAGAAAGACAGTCCTAAAACCATTTGGACCCCCAAGCTGACCAAGTGTTTCTCTGCAAGGAGGGAGGAGGTGAAAGAAACCTTTCCATTGTCTCAGCAATTAAGTGATTACCATCTCAAAGGAATGGCCAGACACCAGGAAAGGCAAAAGATAAGGCATTATCAGATAACCTGGCAGACAGGAGATAAAGCACTCAGATTTCTGTTGTAGACTGCCTTTTCTATGATGTAGGTATGATGTGTCTGGGGGGTGATCTTGAGCTACACCCCTTCTGTGATGTATGCATGTTTCTGGGGGTGGTCTTGAGCTCCAGGGCAGGGAATTTCAAAATGTCTATATAAGGGCAGGCACGCCTTTGTTCTAGGTCCTCCTTTGCTCTCCTGTTGCAACGGCTTTAATAAAGATCAGGCTTCCTAGCTGCTTTATTTCTCAATATTCTCTGGTTGGCCTCTGTTATTTTCTCCTACTGATGGAGAACCTACAAAGGACTCTATAAGGGCACTTGCGCCCCCCACAAGGGAATAAGGGCAGGTTTTGTTTACAACAGATGGTGACGCACGAAGGGACCTTAGGCTGCCCAGATTCTGGGGGCGAGGAAGGACTGGTGATCCAGCGCGCACCAGGCCATTTTGCCAGGAGGAGCCACCAGTCCTCCAGCAATCCCAGGATTGGGAAATAACTGGAGTTCCAGCGGGGCTAACCAGAAGAAGCAAAGTTCGATCAGGCCGGCCTTAAAGAACCAGTCAAGAGATCCTGGGATTGCCAGGAACAGTGCATGCGGAAGTGAGTATAAGCAGGAAACATGGGTAGTGGGCTCTTTAAACCACAGCAACCAAAATTATAAAACATTCTTTTTCCCTCTTTCAAATTAAACTTTCTCGCTCCCTTTTCATTTCCTAACTCTTACCCACAGACCCAAATCCATCAGAGTTTGCCCAGAGAAGCATCATCTGGGTTTCTTTCCCTTGAATTCTATCTGCAGACCTGGTCTTTCGGAGGGCGCCCAGAAAAGGTCCTGCACCTACTTCTGTACTGTACTATAATTCACAAACGCAGCCGCACCTCTGCCATGGCGATCCTTATTGGAGATGACCTGTGAACAAGAGAATGCAAAGGCATTTATTCATTTCCCACCTTTTGTTTCCAAGGTCCCGATTTGGCATTGCACTGTCCATTGCAAGTGTCCAGTAAGGAACCCCAAGTTTAGCTTGTAAAAGGCAGGAGGTTGCTGTGGGCTCCCTGGCTGTTGAATGACCAAAGGGGGGGGGACTTTGAACCATTGAGGGAAAAGAACCTCATGTGTGTTGCCCTAAATATTTGCCCCACATCTTATAACACATGGAAACAGAAGTCCCCAGACCCTTATATATAGTGGGAGGGTGGGGCGGGGTTTTCTCCGAAGGGTAGTAGGAGGCAGGTGATTTTATGGTTCCCAAAAGGAAACCTTCCTCTGCTTGTCCATATTGAGAGGATGCCAGCAAGGCTGAGCCTTTCTGTAAAAATGGATTACAGACCTGTGCCTCCATGATTGACATCTTCTTAATACTTGTATTCAATAATAATAATACTTGGCTGTCATGGTCAGGCAGACTTCTTCAGATCAGTCCCCAGACCCTTATATATACTGGGAGGGGAGTCCCCAGACCCTGATATATAGAGGGAGGGTGGGGTGGGGTGTTTCTCTGAAGGGTAGTAGGACTCAATGGGTATGGTTAACCTGTTGACGAGTGTGAATGACTGCAATTAGTCCTGCAGGAAAAAGCAAGGGATGGTATGCAGATAACCAAAAATAGCTTTAGCATATGCAATGAGACAAGAATCCAATATCTCTATTCAGGTCTCGTCATAGTTTTCAGCTGAGTGATAAGCTGCAATTCAGCCACTTCTCTTTCAAGTCTATTTCTGAAATTCTTTTGTAATAAGACAGCCGCTTGGAGATCCTGTATTGAATGTCCCAGGAGATGGAAGCGTTCTCCTGGCTTCTCTGCCTTGCAATTCCCAATGTTGGACTGATGTCCATTTATCCTTTGACGCAGGGTTTGGCCTGTTGGTCCAACACAGAGAGCCAAAGGGCGTGGTGGCATTTGATGGAATACACAACGTTCGAAGATGTGCCATTCAATAGGCCTGAGATGGGATGTTGGATGTTGTTGGGTCTGGTACCCATGTCCGTATTAAGTCTGGTTGCTGCACGATTGTGGGCGTGGAGTTCTTTAAGATTGGGTGGCTGTCGGTAGGCGAGGAAAGGTCTTCCTCCCAGAGCTTGGGAAAGGGAACCGTCGCCATCTAGGAAGGTTGCAAATCTCTGATGAGGCGTTGAACTGTTTTAACTTGGGAGCTGTATGTGATCGCTAGTGGCATTCTGTTGTTTCCTCTTTGGGGTCTGTCTCGCAGCCAGTTCTCTCTGGTGATCAGTCTGGCTTTGTCAATCTGTTGTTGAACTTTGAGTTCCAAAACATCTGAATCTAGGATCTGATGCTGTTTGAAAGAAGATCAATGTCCAAAGCAATTTTGGCCAAGAATATGAACAGCTGGGGAAACCCTGGGAGTTTGCCTGCCTCCTGTGTCCTGTCCCTTGATGGATGAGGTAGCAGCCGGCTTGATGAATGGGAGACAGGTCAAGGTTAACATAGCTGGAACTTTTGGCAAGTTGGAGGGGAGACAGCGCCCCAGACATTGAAGCAATTTGTTCCTTTGTGGATTAGGAAGCAAAACAGGCTGTTCTGCTCTGCAAAGAGCTGCTGGGTCATGTTATGTTATTAAAAAAACCACTGCTCCTTTTTCCCTTATGGGGTACCCAAGAGCCTGTCTAGAGTCCTTAAGTGGGTTTCCTATCAGTAGGAGAAAATTTGTTGTTGTTTAATCGTGTCCGACTCTTCGTGACCAGAGCACGCCAGGCACTCCTGTCTTCCACTGCCTCCCGCAGTTTGGTCAGACTCATGCTAGTTGCTTCGAGAACGCTGTCCAACCATCTCATCCTCTGTCGTCCCCTTCTCCTTGTGCCCTCCATCTTTCCCAACATCAGGGTCTTTCCCAGGGAGTCTTCTCTTCTCATGAGGTGGCCAAAGGATTGGAGCCTCAGCTTCAGGATCTGTCCTAGTGAGCACTCAGGGTTGATTTCTTTAAGGAAGGATAGGTTTGATCTTTTTGCAGTCCATGGGACTCTCAAGAGTCTCCTCCAGCACCATAATTCAAAAGCACCAATTCTTCAGTGATCAGTCTTCTTTATGGTCCAGCTCTCACTTCCATACATCACTACTCGGAAAACCATAGCTTTAACTATACGGACCTTTGTCGGCAAGGTGATGTCTCTGCTTTTGAAGATGCTGTCTAGGTTTGTCATTGCTTTCCTCCCAAGAAGCAGGCGTCTTTTAATTTCGTGACTGCTGTCACCATCTGCAGTGATCATGGAGCCCAAGAAAGTGAAATCTCTCACTGCCTCCATTTCTTCCCCTTCTATTTGCCAGGAGGTGATGGGATCAGTGGCCATGATCTTTGGTGTTTTTTTTTTTTATGTTGAGATTCAGACCATATTTTGCGCTCTCCTCTTTCACCCTCATTAAAAGGTTCTTTAATTCCTCCTCACTTTCTGCCATCAAGGTTGTGTCATCAACATATCTGAGGTTGTTGATATTTCTTCCGGCAATCTTAATTCCGGTTTGGGATTCATCCAGCCCAGCCTTTCGCATGATGAATTCTGCATATAAGTTAAATAAGCAGGGAGACAATATATGGAGAAGCAAAGCAGTCCAGGGGTGTCAAATTCAAATTCATCGGGGGCCGCATCAGCAGTTTGGTCACCCTCAAAGGGCCGGTTGTATCTGTAGGACTATGTGTCCACTCTTTATTATCATAAATTATTGTCACTGCATTCAATTAATACTGTTTTTTGCTGCAATGGGACCTTCTGCCTGCACTAAAACCAAGGACATTTCAAACAAACTCACATTACTTGGATCTTCTCTGCAAACTAGGAACAGGCCACACACAAACACATGCTCTTTGTCTCCCCTAAAGCACACCCACCCACACTCCGCAGACACTCACTCCTTGCCCCGTCTTGGTCAAAATGAAAGGCACTGGGGCACTTTTATGTGTGTCTTTTCCCTGGGAAGTGCTGGAATGTGGAAATGTGAGTGGTTGGGGGTATGTGTGTAAGGGAGCTAGGGTGGGGGAAGGCATTGCTAGCTCAAAACTTCATTGCCCTCCTCCCACATCATGCTTCCTGCCAATACTCTTCTGGAAGGAGGATTTCGGACTGGGAGTTTATGGGGACATTCTGCTCTCCCCAGCTGACCAGAAAGGCTTCCAAGTCCTTTTTGAAGAGCCTAGGAGACACTTTCCCCACCTACCAAAGACATTTAGCTCCACGATTCGCCCTGCCTGCCCCTCCCCAGATACTCAAAGTCCAAACCCTGGTTAGGTGCATTCAGAATGGTACAACACAACCTAAAAATACCGAAGGGCATAATTTGAAATACGTAAGAGATTTGAGGGCGGGGGGTGCTGCTGGGCAAGATCCTTTCTGATGGACACGAACGGCAATACTTAGCCCGCGAACAGGGGCAGAAAAATTACAGGCAGAAGCCATGTCTCTGAGCTTGTGCAGAATCCACGGAACACGTGAGGAGGTGTGCCTTTGTGAAAGCCTTGAGTCCCAGCACCTCTTCTCTCTCCCCCGCGCCCCCGGTCCGTTCAATATACGTTTTCACCACTGCCTCCTAAGCAGGCAATTCACTGAATAGATGCGGGAGCAGAGTTTGGGGGGAGAGACGAGAACGGAGGCAGACGACCCTCACCCACCCCCGCGCACCATGCAACCCTGGGGTGGCGCCCGCGGCCTCGGGGCAGCTTGCTCCCCATGTCTCCCCCCTCCGCTCCCCGCTTACTTTTGCACCCACTCCGTCCTCGCCGCGACCTCGAAGGGCTGCCGGATTCCTTCACAGGCGTCCCGGGGGGCGTGATCGTGGGGCATGGACCCCGGGGCCTTCGTAGCCTCGCTGGCGGCGGTGCCGCCGCCTTCCTCTTCTTCTGGGCGAGAGGCGAGTGCGTGTCGGGCATCAAATGGCGCCTGTCCGTCGGAGTGGCTCTCTGCGTCCACGCGTCCATCCCTGTGAGCGCCTTGGTCCCCTTCCCCCTCCTCCTCCCCCCTTCTCCTTCCTCCTCCTTCCTCCTCCTCGCCTCGCTCTGTGCGCCTTGGCGCTGAGCCTCTGGCGCGGAATCACCTCCCACGCTGCTGGATTTACAATGGAGCCGCGGCGGCGGCGGCGGCTCCAAGCTGCTGCCGCACGTGGGAGGTGTCCGGGGCGGCAGGCAGCTCTTGCCTCGGACCAGAAAAGCGGCAGTGGCAAAGGGAAACGCCGCCTCCTCCCCTCCGATCTCCCCCGTGCAGGCCTGGAAGGGGCCGAGCGCGCAGGACTGCTGCTTCGCCCCACTCCTCCTCTCTCCCCATGTCTGTCCCCCAGCTTCCTCCGCGCGCCTCCCGAGGTGTTTTTCGGGACGCCTTGCAAGGCGAGGAGGATCTGGTGGCTCCTGCTGCTGCTGGCTGTGGGTGGCGATGAGGCAGCTTTGCCCCGGCTCTCTTTTCTGGGCATTGTGGGTTACGCCCCGCCTGGGAGAAATTAGTGTGCAGGGCTTTTGAGGGTGCCGCGCATGCGCTGAAGAGGCGGCTTTCTTGTGTAAAAAAAAAAAAAGTGAGAATAAAAGGTGAAGGCTGGCGGCCGCCGGCGGCTACACGGGCCACATGACGAGGTCTGGCGGGCCGGATTCAGCCCACAGGCCTTGTGTTTGACACCTGTGAGCTAGGCTATTGGCTATTATGCGTGACCTCCATTCTAAAAAGACCATAAAGAACACCCAATTGTCGTATTTTTCCATGTATAACACACCCTGGTGTATTAGACGCCCCCAATTTTGGGGGACTCAAAATTAAGAAAACGGGGCCCCCCTTTTAAACTTTTTTTTTTAAGTAAAAAAAACAAAACCTAGTCTTACACATGGAAAAGTATGGTACCTTGACAATGGATTTTTGGGATCCTGAACAACCAGGACTTCTTAGAAAGAGATGGAAAAGTCCATGGACAAACAAAACTGTTTGCTTTACGCAGCCGCATATAGCTGGCCTTGGAGCAGCATAGTTTGGATAGTTCAAGCCTTTCCCCTTGTTTTGGAGGAGAGAAGGCTTGATTCCAGGCAGCTTCCCAGGCCCCCTGCTGGATCTCAAACGCAGTCTTTCAGAATGTGGGGTTTCAAATATCTTTTCCTGTGTCCGGGAGGTCCTCCTGGCTGGTTTTTTTAAACTTTGGTTTCCTGGTCTCTGCTGTGATGGTCTCCTTGTTGAGAATCACCCAGTTGTGTGTTTATTGTTCTGTGTAACCCTGGGAAATGTCAATCACTTTTCCTACCTGGGCAGTTCTCTTTCCACAAGGGCAGACATTGATGGCAGCTTTCTCCCGATTGAAGGGCAGAGTGTTTGAGGACCGGGACATTTGCAGGGAAACTCAAATTTGCTATGATACTACCAACATGACTGTCTGCTCGTGAGACATGGACCACTTATCAACGCCATCTCCAACTCCTCAAAAGATTCCATCAATGGGGTCTCCAAAAAATTTTGGGAATACACAAGTGAACCAATGCCAGTGTACTGGAAGAAGCAAAGATCGCCAGTGTCGAAGTCACGATTCTTCAACATCAACTTCTTGAAACCTGACAAGACAAAAGTATTCTTTTGGGGGGACGGGGTTGGATGGGTGTGAGGGACTCCCTGGTCCTGAGCGGGGCAACTGTGCCCCTGAAGGACCAGCTGTGCAGCCTGGGGGTCATTTTGGACCTAAGGAGGCACAAGTCCGTTCTGTGTCCAGGGCAGCTCTATCTGGTACGCTGAATGGGACCCTCCCTGCCCGCCAACTTGCCAGAGTGGCGCATGCTCTGGTTATCTCCCGCTTGGACTACTGCCACACACTCTACATGGAGCTACCTTGGAAGGTGACCTACATTGGCTCCCAGGATGTTTCCAGGCACAAAATAAAGTGTGGGTGCTGACCCCGAAAGCCCTAAACGGCCCAGCAGAGGAAACTTTCCTCTGGTTGTCAATATTAAGAGGAGGCCAGCAAGGTTGGACCTTTCTGTAAAATAAAGGATTTAAAGCAAGTCTGATCGAGGCCATATAACACCGGTCCTGAAAGACGTGTGTTGGCTCCCAGGACGTTTCCGGGCACAGTTTAAAGTGTTTGTGCTGACCTTGAAATCCCTAAACACCTCTGCCCAGTAGACCTGAAGGAGCGTCTCCACCCCAGACACCGGGTTCCCTCTCCTGAGGGCCTTCTGGCGGTTCCCTCCCTGCAAGAAGTGAAGCTACTAGGAACCAGGCAGAGGGCCTTCTCGGTGGTGGTGCCCGCTGTGACGAGCCCTTTCAGTGTCCCAACAAGAGCCCTCACAATTGTAAAAAGTTTCCCCTGACTGTGTCTCTCCCTAGGGTTCACCGACGACTAAAATGAATCCCCAAAATGATATTATGAGAGATGTCCTAGGGGTACCCTCAGTTCTCCACGTTCTTAAAGTGAAACTCCTGCCACCTTGGGATTCTCCCGCCCTGGGTTCCCAAACTGCTGCAGCTTGCCCTTTCCTTTCTGGCAACTGCGTGGCACCTTTGGCTTCCCTGCCCAGTCCTCTGTGTGTTAGGTAAATAAGCCACCCGTCCCCTTTTCCTCAAGGAAACCTCTAGTGCTTATCCCCTCAACCACACCTCTAGAGGTACTGACGCACTGCCCGAGTCCACAAACGTTGAACAACAAAAATATGTTTATTGAGGTAACTTATATATAAAGGAAGTTAAGGTAGATTGCGGTTACAATGTTCTTCATTTAGGTACATAAGCTTGGATACAACTTTAAACAGGAATAAACGTTTTCCTTTCCTAACCTAAGCCTAACCTCCAACCCGCTCTCCCTCTCACCCTCACTCCCTGACCCACAACCCACACCAACCGCCCCAACTGCCATTCTCCCCTTTTAAAAGGTGGAAAAGACCCGCCTCTGCGATTGTGCTGCCAGTCATCTAGAGTGGGTGTTAACTCTTCGAGTGCTGGGCACCTGCTCACACCCAGGCACAGGGTTGGTCCGTTACATTTGAGGGCCTTCTGGCGGTTCCCTCCCTGCAAGAAGTGAAGCTACTAGGAACCAGGCAGCGGGCCTTCTCGGTGGTGGTGCCCGCCCTGTGGAACACCCTCCCAGCAGATGTCAAGGAAATAAAACAACTATCCAACTTTTAGAAGACATTTAAAGGGAAGTTTTGAATGACTGTTCTTTCAAAGTATTTTTAATCTTTGTCGGAAGCCACCCAGAGTGCCTGGGGAAACCCAGCCCGATAGGCAGGGTATAAGTAATAAATTATTATTATTATTATTATTATTATTATTATTATTATTATTACTACTACTACTACTAGCTGACCTTTGTTTCCTGTTACGCATTACGATAAGATCCGGACGGCTAAAGGTGCACCCATGTGTGGGAATGAGTTTTCTTCTTAGGGAAGGTATGGTGAGGATGGCCGATTCTGTGAACAAAGAGCTACAAAGGAGCCCCAAGGAGGGCCCCTTCCCAGAACTGTTTATCAGCATGTCTTACATCCTGAGTTGCTAAGACAAGGCAAATGTTGAACTCACAAGCTTGACTCCCTAAGACAGGCATCGGCAACCTTCGGCCCTCTAGATGTTTTTGGCCTACAACTCCCATGATCCCTAGCTAGCAGGACCAGTGGTCAGGGATGATGGGAATTGTAGTCTCAAAACATCTGGAGGTCCGAAGGTTGCCTATGCCTGTCCAACACCATGTTCCAAGCTGCAGGTGCTTTTCCCGTTGGTCGTGGCCCAAACATGTGCTTCGCCATCTCCTTTGCCCTAAATAAATTATTATTATTATTATTATTATTATTATTATTATTATTATTATTACAGGGCCTACCAGCTACACAGTGGGCACCATGTCGGAGCGCTTTGACTGCCACTATTGCCGAGACAACTTGCACGGGAAGAAGTATGTGCAGAAGGAAGGGCGCCATTGTTGCATCAAATGCTTTGAGAAGTTCTGTGCCAACACCTGCGCCGAGTGCAAGAAGCCCATCGGGGCCGATTCCAAGGTACCGTATTTACTTGAGTATAAGCCTAGTTTTCCAGCACACTTTTTGTGCTTTAAAAGCTGCCCTCGGCTTATACTCAAGTCAACCATTCCTTAAGAAGTGTGCAAGAACGGCGGTTCTTTACTCTCCCCAGGCAGCTTGTTCCATTCCTGAACTGCTCACATAAATGCAAATTTTAGACCCCAGAAGGCAGAAAGCCTATCAGTTAAGGAAGTATTAAAACCCCACAGGTGCTCACTTTCCCTGGCTCCTGCTTAAACAGGACAGGATCCCATCCTACTCTGTATAACACAAGGGAACATTGCGCTGTGGGTTAAACCACAGAGCCCTAGGGCTTGCTGATCAGAAGAATGGCGGTTCGAAACCCTGCGATGGGGTGAGCTCAACAGCAGCAAAGGAGGAAGAGGAAGGAGCAGCCCAAAGGGCTGCTTTGGGCTGCTCGTTCCTCCTCTACCACAGTGGCAAAGGTGAACCGGCTTATACTTGAGTCAATAAGCTTTCCCACATTTTTGTAAGGAAATTAGGTGCCTCGGCTTATTTGGGTCGACTTATACTCGAGTATATACGGTAGTTATTTTAACAGTCTGCTTGTTTGCCGAACGGATATTTCCACTCCACGCTTCCCCCCCCCCTAAAGAAGTGTAGGGATGTTGAGGGAGGCAGGAGAGGACCCATTGTTTAATACAGGCATAGGCAAACTTGGCCCTCAAGCTGTTTTGGGACTACAACTCCCAACATCCCTAGCTAGCAGGACCAGTGGTCAGGGATGATGGGGATTGTCGTCGCAAAACAGCACACGTGAAAAACTTTCAACAAATCCTTATTTGGTGATGAATAGCCTTTGGATTCTGGACACATGGTCAGCAGACCCTGGGCACCTTCCACTGGAGATTCAACGGAATAGCTTTCACCCCACCATCAACCTAACAAGGAACCAATCTTTGCAATAAATGCATTTTCTGGACACTACTATAAAAACACAGGATAGGCACATAGACACCACCTGAGGCCGGAAACCACACGGCCAGCAAACATATCTACATGCTTCCGGCTACCACCCGAAATGTACCAAACAATCCATTGCTCCCCTAAGAGATCTGCAGCAAACCTTTTTGGAACTAAAATATCCACCTGATGGGGGAAAATAAAAATAAAATAAAAAAGGTATCTGAAGGAGTGTGCCTGCACACAAAAGCCTCTACCCAGAACAAACTGAGTTGGTCTCTAAGCTGCTAATTTTCTAACTGATTTCAACTGTGCTGGAAATAAATATATATTTTTACATATTTATTTTTTCATTATGAATTTGATTATGATTATCTTTTACATATTTCTTCCTAACTTGCACTAGCATGAGCAGAGGGCACCCCCCCCCCCGTTGAATGCACAGTGGTTGGCTTCTCACTCAGGCAGGGATGTCCAACCGGTAGATCACCAGATCCTTATCATGTACACAAATTTACGAGGGGGGGGGGCTAAAAAAACCCTCAACAACTCTGGGCAATCTACCCATCCCAGGCACGCTCCCCCTTCCTCCAATGACAACGGGTAGATCACTGCGAGTTTGTTTGTTTTTATACTGGGAGTAGATCACAGTCTCTTGGGAGCTGGGACATGCCTGAATATAACATGGCCTCCTCGTGACTGTTATTTCCCCCCCACCCCCAATAAAGAGAAGTGATGGGAAAATTTGGACTGGGAACTGCCAGATAAGAACCAATAGATGGCAGCGTTGGAGAGCCCTGCTAAAAAACATGAACATGCAAAACTTACTGGCCGGTTTGTCATTCATTCGTTTATTACGGTTATAAACCAGCTTGAGAGGCACATCTAGGACAGCTTTCACAAAAGTAAAATATGCATTTAAAACAATATACAGCAAACAGCTTAAGACTTAAAACTAATTTAAACGCCTAAACACATGAGAACCTAAAAGTTTAAAATTTGAGATACCATACAGATTGACCCTGTCACCCTGGGGGCTCACTTCGTCTATTTTCCCCGCAGACTAGTTTGTTCTGGGAAGATAGACCGTGCCCGCAAATCTGCGTGCAGAATCTGCTGACCACCCAGGTCATCTTTTGATCTTTGCCTAAGAGGAGAGGATTTAGTTTAGGCTTATCTGGAAGGTCAGCAAGCCTCTCCAATAGGGGGTAGTGGTGTCTCTGCATACCTCGTCATAAAAGGGGCATCTAAAAAATAAGTGTTCGGGGCTTCCTATTTCTCCTAGTGTGCAGGCGCAAAGTCTCTAGTCATATGGGACTTGACCAAAAGATCCTTCCAGAACCGGCGAGGGCAACGGCGTACTTCAGGCAAGAGTAAAGGCCCTTCTTGTGTTTCTGGATTTGATAAAATAGAGGTATGCTGCCAGGGCAGCAACATATATCTCGTTTTCTGCAATTATAAAATCAGGGGGCCTCAGGCAGTCCTGCTGTCTCTCGGAATCCATAATTCTTTGTCTGACCTGTTACGGAAATCTAGGTGCAAGGCTACTCAGCCACCTGGCCAGTTAGGCAAAACCACCAACCGGAGCAAAGAGCTTGACCAAAGTTTATTGCGCAACAGGTTTCAAGCCAAGATTGAACCACGGGAAAGGGGTTGCAAGAACTTTTAAAAGTTCCCTCGTTCTCCCAGAATACAGTTCATTACACATCATTCATACATCACTATTACATAGGTAAAACGTCAGAAAAGGGGTGGAAAGGGGAGGGTTATAAATGATTAACATAGTGGTAAAAAAAGATTAACAAAAGGGTAATGATTCCGGGCAACATGTGAATGGGTGTCAAGTGTTGGAAGGACCATCTTGAGCACCCACTGGGAGAGAACGATGGGCTCTTGTTAGTCTGCATAGTCTGTCACACAGCAAAGTCCGGAGGAAAGCATTTGCTCAGAGATTATCTCTCTGGGTCCCCTCCTGTAAATGTGATCTCTCGCTTGCTGGATTATGGAGGAGCCAAGCGTTTGTGGGTCCTTGACCAGAGTTAGAAAATGGCTTTGGAATGAAGAGAGTCCATGAAAGTATCGATTTTATACGAATTTCCAAACATTTGAGGCTTATTCTATTGTTTAATTCAATTCGGAAGCAGTCTAGGTTGACTCTTGTTGCAATGTATCTAGCGAGAGGTTTCGATTCCATTGTTACCTCAGTAGGAGTTTTTGTGGGTAATGGAGTGAGCTTTTGCTGAGCTGAGCTCATCCTGCAGAGGCTGCAGAGACCAATGCATTTCCCTGATGGGTTCGCTTAACGGCATCACTACGTACCCCAATGAGTTTACTCAGGAGGAGACTTTGCTTAAATGCCCCGCCCCTCGTAATTTCCGTAACAGACCTCAGATCTTGCTTGATCCAGGCCCAAATTTAAAAGGGCCTGGGAAGCAAAGTCCAATTTCTGGAGAGTGTTCAGGTTTCTGTAGTTACACACTCTTGCCTTTAAATAGGAAACAGTGAAAATCATTGGGTGGAGGAGGGGAAACGTACAGAGAAACTGGAGCCGAAACTCAATAAGCTAAGGCTGTCAGATAGACAGAGATAGATAGATAGTTGATAGATAGATAGATAGATAGATAGATAGATAGATAGATAGAGGGCTGGCTGGCTGGCTGGCTGGATCAATCGATCGATCGATCGATCGATCAAGACCAGGGAGTCCCCCCTGCCCCCCACAACAGGATTTCTGTCTTGTCAGGATTCAACCTCAATTCTGCTGCCTTCCCCTCCTCCCTCCCTCCAGGAGCTGCATTTCAAGAACCGCTACTGGCACGAAAACTGCTTCCGCTGCTTCAAGTGCTCTGCGTCTCTGGTCAACGAACCCTTCATGCTGAAGGAGCACAACAAAGTGTGGTGTAACAAGTGCACCATGGATCAGGCCCCCCACTGCAAGGGCTGCCAGAAACCCATCGTGGCAGGTAAGACTCCTCTTGGCTGCCTTGCACCCCTTTGCTTCTCGCCCCCCTAGACTATGGAGCCTTGTCATGGAGCGGCCGGCAGGCTTACAGAAGATTTCTCTTACTGAAATACTTACAGGTAGGTAGCCGTGTTGGTCTGCCGTAGTTGAAACAAAATTTAAAAAATTCCTTCCAGTACCTTAGAGACCAACTAAGTTTGTTCTTGACTTAGTTTGCATGCACACGAAAGCTCATACCAAGAACAAACTTAGTTGGTCTCGAAATACTTACGTAACATGAATTCATTTGTAACATTGCGCACAAAACCAGGGCTGTCTTGAGCATACAAGCCACCGGGGTGCAAAGACCCGCCCAGTGCCTAATAATAATAATAATAATAATAATAATAATATTTTATTTATACCCTGCCCATCTGGCTGTGTTACCCCAGCCACTGTGGGTGGCTCCAAATTGAGTGTTAAAAACAATGCAGCATTAAATATTTAAAAACTTCCCTAAACAGGCTGCCTTCAGATGTCTTTTAAAATAAAAGTCAGATAGTTGCTTATTTCCTTGACATCTGCTGGGAGGGCGTTCCACAGGGCGGGCGCCACTACCAAAAAGGCCCTCTGCCTGGTTTCCTGTAACCTAGCTTCTCGCAGGGAGGGAACTGCCAGAAGGCCCTGGGGAGAGGTAACCCGGCATCCGAGGTGAAGGCCCTCCTTCAGGTCTACTGGACTGAGGCCGTTGAGGGCTTTCAAGGTCAGCACCAGCTCTTTGAATTGTGCTCAGAAATGTACTGGGAGCCAAGGCAGGTCTCTCAGGACCGGTGTTGTGTGGTCTCGGTGGCTGCTCCCAGTCCCCAGTTTGGCTGCCACATTCTGGATTAATTGAGTCACCTTCAAAGGGAGCTCCACATAGAGCACATTGCAGTAGTCCAAGCGGGAGATAACCAGAGCATGCACCACTCTGGCAAGACGGTCCACAGGCAGGGAGGGACTCATCCAGCATCCCAGATGGAGCTGTCCTGGACACAGAATGGACCTGCGCCTCCATGGACAGCTGTGAGTCCAAAATGACCCCCAGGCTGTGCACCTGGTCCTTCAGGGGAACAGTTACCCCATTCAGGATCAGGGAGTCCTCCATACCAGCCTGTACCCTGTCCCCCAAGAACAGGACTTCTGCCTTGTCAGGATTCAACTCTCAACCCGTTAGCCACCATCTATCCTCCAACCGCCTCCAGGCACTCACACAGGATCTTCACTGTCCTCACTGGTTCTGATTTAAAAGAGAGTTAGAGTTGGGTATCACCCGCATATTGATGACCCCCCAGCCCAACCCCCCTGATGATCTCTCCCAGAGGCTTCATATAGATATTAAAAAGCATGGGGGAGAGGACAGAGCCCTACAGCACCCCACAAGTGAGAGCCCAGGGATCTGAACACTCATCCCCCCCACTTTCTGGACAAAAGTTAGTTTAGCCCTTCGTATCTGTGCCGCCAGGGTGCAAAGACCAGCCCATTTAGTTAATTTCACACACACGGCACCGCAGAGAATGACAAATGCCGCCGGTGAGTCTGACAGGCGCTGCCATTGCGAATGACAAGTGCCACTGCGGGAGTGCCACATCTTTGGTAAACGAGAAGAAGAGCTTATCACTACCCTAAGGAGTCTCAAAGCAGCTCCTTTTCCCTTCCTCTGTGAGGTGAGTGGGGCTGAGAGACTTCAGAGAAGTGGGAGAGGCCCAAGGTCACCCAGCAGCTGCATGTGGAGGAGCGGGGACGCAAACCCAGTTCACCAGATTACGAGTCCACCGCTCTTAACCACTACACCCCACTGGCTCTGAGCGCACAAAGTCAAAAGTACTCGAGTCTTTTGTTTTTCTAGATCTGGCAAATGCAAACTCAGCCCTCCAAATGTTTGGGGAGCACAACTCCCATCCTCCCTGACCGCTGTGAGCTAGGGAGGATGGGAGTTGTAGGCCAAAAACAGCTGGAGGGCTAGGCAGTACCCTTCCACCTGGCATGACCCAACTTGGCCCTCCAGCTGTTTTGGGACTACAATTCCCATCATCCCTGACCCTTGGTCCTGTTAGCTAGGGATCATGGGATTTGTATTCCCAAAACATCTGGAGGGCCGAGTTTGCCAATGCCTGTTCTAGCTTGATCAAAATTACCGTATTTCCCTGTGTATAAGACTTGGTTCCCGCCCTTAAAAATAATGTAAAAAATGAGATGGCGTCTTATACACGGATCCATCTAACACCCCCCCCCGTTTTCTTCAATCTGATTCCCCCCAATAGGGGGCTTCTTATGCATGGGGACGTCTTATAGACGGGGAAATACGGTATTTATTTTTTCATAACAGGTAGGTAGTTAAGAGCTCTTAAGAAAGGCAGACTGTAAGAACCATATAAATAATCAAATCAGGTAGCTATTGCAGAAATAGGTACTGTATACTTCATTGTCTGTTGGAACAGAGGAGTTTTCAGCGGGTATTTAAAAGTGGAAACAGAGGGTTCCCACCGAATCTCTGGTAGCAGAATATTCTGCAATAATGGTTTGGTTTCCTTTTCATTGTCAAACGAACATTCAGGCATCATTGCTTGCGGAAAGCGGAGTTGCGAACTGTTTCCCGGCTTTCTGGTTGACATGGGATTTTTGACCTGGAAGAGCACACAAGCTTTTTGCCAACCCCACCCTGCTATTTGACATGTAATATAGTCCAAGAGATTTACTCTTCTTATTATTTTTCATTTTCATTTTCATTTCATTTAATTGTTATGCAGAATCTAGTGTCAATTATGACATTGATAAAAATCCCCGTTTCCTCTCTCACTTTGTTTCCGTGACTTCCCTCTGCCACAACATGACACCCTTTCATTTTTTGAACTTGTCATTTTGTGTGTGTGTGTGTGTGTGTGTGTGTGTGTGTGTGTGTACCTAAAACTACTCAGTTGGCCTCTAAGGCACTGCTTTTTATTTTTAAAATTCTTTTGGAAGGATTCTTTGAAAGACTTTATTAAGTCTTTTTGGAAGACTTGATTCTTTTAAGGGAGTTTTTAGATTTTTAAGAAGAGTCTTTAGAACTATCTTTTTAAAGAATGGTTTTGGTTTATTTTGATGGCAGACCAACACGCCTGCTACTGGAAGGAGTTTTTTAATTTTTAATTTTGTTTTGACTACTTAAATCTGTTAGATATATATATCCCTAACCCCTATGTTGTGTTTTTAATATTTGATTGGCAGCCACCCAGAGTGGCTGGGAAAACCTAGCCAGATGGGTGGGCTATAAGTATTATTATTATTATTATTATTATTATTATTATTATTATTATTATTATTACTATTTTTTAAATTTATTTATTTATTTAATTTATTACATCTATACAAAAGAAAAAAGAACATTGAATAAAAAAAAAGATAAGCAAAGAATAGCAATGTTAAAAGATTACATGTTAAATTCTTCCTAAAAAACCACAAAATGTATTCAATTAATGCCTTCCTATATTCCCAATAATTCAGTTGTAAATAATACAAAGCAAAACATAACATCCAATTCCATATTCATATAAATCAATTCTACTAACCTTTAGTAATACTTCTTTCTTCCTTTCTTCTGTCCATACTTGTCTATTTCTACTATCTGTTACTTCCCCTTCCCTTACAGCTTCCACTTGTCTTCATCCTAGGTTGTCAGTCTGTCTCTTCTAGTTTACTACTTTGGTACTCTTGTGTAATACTTCTATTTTATTTTCTTGTATTTTCCTTGCTAACTTTTAGCTCCCAATACAGAGTGCTTAGAAATGGAGCCAGCATTTCACAGTGGGGCATTGCTTTTTCAGGTAGTCTCCAAATTTCCCCCAATCTTGTTGGAATTTTTGGTCACTACTTCCTCTGATTTTATCAGTTAATTTAGCCAGGTCTATATAATTAAATAATTTTTCTTGCCAATCCTTAATTGCTGGTACTTCTTTCTTTTTCCAATACTGGGTGATCAACATTCTCGCCACTGCCGTGGCGTAATGAAAAAGTTTCTCATCTTGTTTATTTATTTCCCCATCCAAAATTCCGAGCAAAAATAATTCCGGCTTTTTCTTTATGTTATATTTCATCATTTTTTAAAATTTCTTCTAAAACCTGGCTCCAAAAATTTTGAATCACCCCGCAATGCCACCACATGTGTAAGAAGGTCCCCTCTTCCTTTTGACATTTCCAGCAAAGGTTGCTTTTTGTTTTGTACATCTTGTGTATTTTACTTGGAGTCATATACCACCTGTAGAACATCTTAATCATGTTTTCCTTAATCCCCTCTGCTGCTGTAAACTTCCATGCTTATTTCCAGAGTCTTTCCCATTTTTCCAAATCAATTGTCTTACCCAATTCTCTCACCCACTTAATCATAGTTTCTTTCACCATCTCATCTTTAACCTCCCATTCCAGTAATATATTATACATATTTGATATTAATTTATTTCTGCTTTGTAACAGGTGTATTTCTAATAAAGAAGGTTCGTTTAGAAACCCTTTTTGTGTCCTGTCTTGGTTAAATTTACTATTTATTTGATGGTATTGGATCCAACCCGTTAAGAAATGTTTAATATCATTATACTCCTTTATTTTTAATTTTCCGTCTTTTTGTTCTATCAGATCTTTATATTTGCCCCAGTTTGCATTGGAGTTTATTTTTTTAACTGTAATTATTTCGATTGGAGAGATCCATTTAGGTGTTTTAGGTTCCAATAATCTTTGGTGTTTTCCCCAAATTTTCAATAGAGACTTTTTGATAATATGATTTATGTGCTTTTAATTTATTTTCCACCAGGTAGGCATGCCAGCCAAATTTGTTTTCAAACCCCTCAAGATCCAGTAATTCATGATTTTCTAGTAATAACCATTCTTTTAGCCATAAAAAACCTGCCGCATCATGATAAAGTTTTAAATCGGGTAATGCCAAACCACCTCTGTCCTTAGTGTCAATCAGTAATTTATATTTAATTCTTGCAGGCTTATAATTCCACACGAATTTTATGACATCCTTCTTCCATTGCTTAAAGATGGTTGTAGATGTTCCCAGTATTGGTATCATTTGGAAGAGGAACAACATTTTTGGAAGAATATTCATCTTAATAGTTGCGATTCTACCTAAAAGGGATAAGTTTAATCTATTCCAGGTCTCCAACTCCTTCTTTATTTCTTTCCATACCTTAATATAATTATCTTTAAACAAATTATTTGTATTATTGGTGATCCATATTCCCAGATACTTTACTTACCACTTTCAGTCCTACTTCCTTTTGTAGTCCCTCAATTTCTTCCTTCGTCAGGTTTTTAGTCAAGATATTGGTTTTGTTCTTATTTAAACTAAGGCCTGCCAGGCTCCCATATTCTTCCACTCTCTCTGTACTCTGCTTAATACTTACTATTGGGTCTTCTACCATAATAATAACATCATCAGCGAATGCTTTGATTTTATGAACATCTCTTCCGTTCCTGATGCCTTTAATTTTATCATCATTTCTCATATTTTCCAATAGAAATTCCAAACACAATATAAAAAGTAGTGGGGATAAAGGGCAGCCCTGTCTGGTACCTCTTTTTATATCTATTTCTCCCGTTATCTCACTATTTATTATAAGTTTCGCTCTCTGATGGGCGGGGTATAAATAATAAATTATTATTATTATTATTATATATTGCTTCCACTGCATTTAAGAAATTTTTGCCAAATCCTAATGATCTTACTGCGCTTTTGAGGAATGGCCATGAAACTTTGTCAAAGGCTTTTTCTGCGTCCAGGAGCAGAAGGGCCGCTTTTTTCTCTCTCTTTACACTCAAGTATTCCAAAATATCAATGACGTTCCTCATATTACTATACATATACCTATTTGGTAGAAAGCCCGCCTGGTCCCTGTTTATCTTATCACCCAATAATTTTTTTAGCCGATTTGCCATAATTCCGGTAAATAATTTATAATCATTATTTAAAAGGGAAATTGGTCTATAATTTTTAACCTGCTTGTTATCTGCTCCTTGCTTGGGGATAACTGAAATAAGTGCTTCTTCCCACGATTTTGGAGTAATCCCTTTGTCGCAAATTCCTATTACTATTACTATTATTACTGCCAGCTTGCCTTTCTCGGATCACAACTTTCTCAGCGCCACAAATTGCCTCAATCTGGCAGTGAAAAAACACACACACCAAGAACTCTGGCCAGAAATTTCAATACTAGGAATAAATCCTACTCATGAGTTGCAGTCAAATAAAGGTATATATTCTAGTAAGAGTTACAGGCTTGTAAATTCTAACAGAAAAACAGCTTTAAAGTCACATACATATAATTCCTTACAATGTAGAACATAAAAGGTTTGACTCAACAACAAATGATGTATAAGTCCGTATCCAAAAGTATTCAAAAGGTCGTTTTGTATGTGGAGCTGGAGTCAAGAGTCGATTCAAAGAAAGAACCCAGGACAGAGCCCTGTTTCAGTATGAATGCCTTTGTCAGCTAATGTGTGAGTTCGTGTTAGTTAGTAAAGTACCAAGTGGTTCTATGTTTTTCAAATGTAGCATCTACGTATGAAGCGATCGACGTGTCTCTATGCGTTTTCCAATCTGGCAGCAAGCACCACCTCCTTCCCTCCCTCTCTTTGCAGGTGACCAGAATGTGGAATACAAGAAGACAATCTGGCACAAGGAGTGCTTCACCTGCAGCCAGTGCAAGCAGGTGATTGGCACCGCCAGCTTCTTCCCCAAGGATGACGAGATCTATTGCACCTCCTGCCATGAGCAGAAATTTGCCAAGACCTGCACAAAGTGCAAGCAGGTAAGTCGTGCCAAACCCCCACTCGCTTACCTGGATCCCATTTGGATCCCGTCTTTTCTCCAAATGGCTCGGAGCTGTGCTCATTATCGGAGTTTCCTCCGCTGGTTCGGAAGGAGGAAGGTGCGCCAAAAGGCACTTATGCAGACCGATGCGGCGCCCGCTCTTCTTTCACTGCGGCGTATCCTGGTGCAGTTCTTGAACGGAGGACATATGGTGGAGGTAAGGTCAGGGTCAAGGGACTCCTGGATGGTTCAGTCCAGTCCAAGGAGGTGATGGGGTTGCAGTGCTCATAGGGGTTAGGGATAGGGGAAAGGGATGCAGACATGGAGAAGAGAAGGTTAAGGGGTGATATGATAGCCATGTTCAAATATATAAAAGGATAGAATCATAGAATCCTAGAGTTGGAAGAGACCCCAAGGGCCATCCAGTCCAATCCCCTGCCAAGCAGGAAACACCACCAAAGCATTCCTGACAGATGGCTGTCAAGCCTCCGCATAAAGACCTCCAAAGAAGCAGATCATATAGAGGAGGGAGAAAGGTTGTTTTCTGCTGCTCCAGAGAAGCGGACACGGAGGAATGGATTCAAACTACAAGAAAGAAGATTCCACCTAAACATTAGGAAGAACTTCCTGACAGTGAGAGCTGTTCGACAGTGGAATTTGCTGCGAAGGAGTGTGGTGGAGTCTCCTTCTTTGGAGGTCTTTAAGCGGAGGCTTGACAGCCATCTGTCAGGAATGCTTTGATGGTGTTTCCTGCTTGGCAGGGGGTTGGGCTGGATGGCCCTTGTGGTCTCTTCCAACTCTAGGATTCTAGGATTCTATGATTATTGTTGGCATAATCAGGCATGCAGAAAAAGCACCAACAAACATTCTCTACAAAGTTGATGACATGACTGCAGCCCCGATGGATGTCAGGCAGTAGTGGTAGTGAGAATGTTGTGTGCCTCCTGGAATGTATGTGAAAGTTCTAGGCCACCTGCGATCTTTCCAGAACAAGAAAAGCATTGTTGCATTCAGGATCCTGCCACTTGAAGATATGAATTTACCACGCACATGCTTGAAGTCGTAAACGCCCATATGATCCTCAGAAAAGGCAATATGCCCATGTCAATGAAGATGCCACAACCACCTGGTTTGATTGGGATGGGCAACATGTCAAGTTATGGAGGAAATGGCGCCTTGCCAGTGAGTGGGCTCACAGCACACCAGACTCAGATTCTGAATCTGATTAAAAGCTCCGCATCTGCTGAGGGGATAAGTCTTCAGGCTCTGCAGTCCCAGTTGCGTAGTGTTAATCTGCCAACACTGAAGAAAGCTGTTGGATTTCTTTGCAGCAAGGGACGTATGTATTCCACTATAGATGATGAGCACTTTAAATCTACAAATGCCGATTAATGCTTTGTTTAGATATGATATCTTGGTCTAGTAAACTATTAGACCAAGATTATCATATCTGAACTGAGCTGAAGTGCCCTTTGAATCAGACTGCTATGGAATGAGTGGTTTCTGCCCAGATCAACCATCAGATTATAATGCCGAAGTGACAAACTGTACATCTATAGAAGGTAGTATCTTTATCTTTTGATGGTGAACATACTATTCTAGATAGACATAAGTAGTGCACAAATTAATAATAGTATAAGGATACACAAGCAAGTGCATGTATTTCAGAAGAGAAAAATGGGCTTGATGGGAAGAACATACAAACTTATAAGTCTTTGCTCATATTATATTTTGGGCAATTTTGGAAGTGATGACTCCACCCAGCTGTGACCCTCGACTGGTTGCCATGGTTTGGAAATGGCTCGTCAGATTTCTCTATAGGTAGAAGAAAAATGCTTAGAGTTGTTATATTTTTTTAAAAAAAATTCTGAACACGTCTGTTCCCTACTGCACTTTGAATGCCGAGTAGCCTTTTTTCAATGAACATTTCCTATCTCAATAAAGCTATTTTTATTTTGCAAAAAAAGAGAAATATAATGCAATTTCAATTGAAAACCTTTAGAAAGATTTTTCTTCCCAAAGCATTTCATTTTAAAAATCCCGATTGGAATAATAATAAAAAATCCCATTTAAATAAAAATACTTTGTGGGGGGGTTTTAAGTCATAATTTGAAAAAAATTGTAATAATAATTCATAAAGGAAATAGTTTATAAGTAAACAAGGAGGCCATGTACAGGATAAAGGAAGCATTTTATTCTGTCACTAGCTGACCCGGCCACGCGTTGCTGTGTCTTATTTGGTAAAATGGGAAAGGAGAATATGAAAGAGAAAGCGTGTGGTTCTGCACAGCTTTTCTTGTTTCTCTAGTATCGTAGTTTCTGAGCTCATATCCCCTGGCTGTCTCTATGCCACGTCTCGACCATCTCGTGACTCTCCCCGATCTCAACCAGTACGCAATCGGTCACAAACATCCAAATTTTACGATTTTAAAGATATAGAAGGATCTGGTCACAGACCCCACTGCCCCACATGCCCTGCCAGCAGGGGCGTCACTGGGGAGGGGCGGTAGGGGCGGTACACCCCCAGTGACAGGGGAGGGTGGGGGTGACAAGCGGCGGGTGGGGGTGACAAGCGGCGGCCCCTCCTGCCACTCCCACGCGCCACCGCTCCCTCCGTCACCCCGGGAGCAGCAGCTGCTCCTCCCGGGGTGACCGGTGGTGCGTGGGGAGTGGCAGGAGGGGCCGCCGCTTGTCACCCCCACGCACCGCTGCTCGCTCCGTCGCCGTGGGAGCAGCAGCGCACAGTGTGTGCGATGCTGCTGCTCCCGGGGCGACGGAACGAACGGCGGCACGTGGGGTGACAAGCGGCGGCCCCTCCCACCACTCCCACGCGCCGCCGCTCCCTCCGTCACCAGCAGCAGCAGCGCACGGCCCGCCTCCAGCCAGTGGCGAAAAAAGCCGCTGAAAGAGGGGGCTTTCCCCCTTTCAGCGGCTTTTTTCGCTGCTCCGCTCCCTGCTCGCTGTGCTCAGGGAGCGGAGCCCGGGGGGGGAAGGACAGGGGCAGGCCAGCGAGGGGAATGACACCCCCCTCGCTGGCCCAACCCCTCTCCTTTCCCTGAGACGGCTCCGCTCACGGAGCACAGCGGGAGAGGGGCGGGCCAACTGGCCCGGGCGGAGGCGTCGTTCCGTGCGCATGTGTCATGACATCATGCGCACGGAGCGCCGCCCCGCCCCCATGGGTGCCACTTGGCTTGCCGCCCCCTGCCAGCCCTCCTGGCCCCCTGCCGGCTCTCCCTTCTTGTCTCCCCTTTTCTATCCTTTCCTTTAATTTCCCCATCACCCACCCGTCGAGGGAGACGAACTGCCTGATGGCCGACGACCCTCCACCGCTGTTCTGCACGAACTGCACCTCAGAGACGATGATGTGTGGTGTAGTGGTTAAGAGCGGTAGACTCGTAATCTGGGGAACCGGGATGAATTTGCTAGTCCTTGGGCCAGCAAGATCCACGCCAAACTTCTGCATATTGGAATTTCTCCTCCTGAATTCCTGAATTTAGAATTGATTTCCGCAAAAAAACTTATCAGTTTGAGACTAGATGATATCAAACTGCAGCATAACCATATGTTGGGAAGGGGAGTATGTTCCCCTCGGCATTTGGGCATTACATCTACGCAGCATCTTCCATCTTACTTGTCATCCCTTACCACTGCAAAACATCGTTTTGCTAAGGCAAGGTTTAATGCCTTTCCTTCCGGGGTCATGTCACATAGATTCTCTAGGGGCTGGGTATCAGATTTATGTTCGTGTGATGAGTTGTCGAGGGAATCCCTCCTGCATATTGTTTTTAATCTGCCCTTTATATAGTGATGTCAGGAGAAATTTGTTGAGCCCACTGGTCCAAAAATTCTCTGGACTTCCAATTGAGATCCAGCTTACCCTTTTACTCCAGGATTCTAACCCAATGGTAACCTTGCAAGTGGCAAGGTATCTGACTTCGGTTCTGAACCATAAGAGGCGAAATGGCCTATTACAGGAATCCTAGTGGTTCATTCCCCTTCATGGATCACTGCCTTGTCGTGGCGAAGGGGCTTGAATTACTCAGGGAAGCTATGGACAGGTCAAGATGGACAGGTCATAGTGGAGAGTTTGGACCAAACGTGATCCACCTGGAGTAGGAACTGGCAAGCCACTCCAGTATCCCTGCCAAGAAAACTCCATGGACAAAGACAACAGGCATATAAAAGATATGACACTGGAAGATGAGCCCCCCAGGTTGGAAGGCGTCCAACATGCTACTGGGGAAGAGCGGAGGACAAGTACAAGTAGATCCAGAGCTGATGAAGCGGCTGGGCCAAAGCCGAAAGGACGCTCAGTTGCGGATATGCCTGAAAGCGAAAGGAAAGTCCAATGCTGTAAAGAAAAGTATTGCATAGGAACCTGGAATGTAAGAACCATGGACCTTGGAAAGCTGGATGTGGTAAAAAAATGAGATGGCAATAATAAAGATTGACATCCTAGGCATCAGTGAACTAAAATGGACAGGAATGGGCGAATTCAGCTCAGATGACTACTACTGTGGGCAGGAATCCCGTAAAAGAAATGGAGTGGTCCTCATAGTCAACAAAAGAGTGGCGAAAGCTGTACTGGGAAGCAATTTCAAAAATGATAGAATGATCTCGATACGAATGATCTCGATACGAATCCAAGGCAGACCTTTTAACCAAGGTAATCCAAGTTTATGCACCAACTACCAGTGCTGAAGAAACTGAAATTGATCAATTCTATGAAGACTTACAACACCTTATAGAAATGACACCAAAGAAGGATGTTCTTCTCATTATAGGGGATTGGAATGCTAAAGTAGGGAGTCAAGAGATAAAAGGAACAACTGGCAAGTTTGGCCTTGGAGTTCAAAATGAAGCAGGGCAAAGGCTAATAGAGTTCTGTCAAGAGAACAAGCTGGTCATCACAAACACTCTTTTCCAACAACACAAGAGACGACTCTACACGTGGACATCACCAGATGGGCAACATCGAAATCAGATTGATTATATTCTCTGCAGCCAAAGATGGAGAAGCTCTATACACTCAGCAAAAACAAGACCTGGAGCTGACTGTGGCTCATATCATCAGCTTCTTATAGCAAAATTCCAGCTTAAACTGAAGAAAGTAGGAAAAACCACTGGGCCAGTAAGATACAATCTAAATCAAATTCCTTATGAATACACAGTTGAAGTGAAGAACAGGTTTAAGGATTTAGATTTGGTGGATAGAGTGCCTGAAGAACTGTGGATGGAGGCTTGTAACATTATACAGGAGGCAGCAACGAAAACCATCCCAATGAAAAAGAAATGCAAGAAAGCAAAGTGGCTGTCTAATGAGGCCTTACAAATAGCGGGGGAGAGAAGGCAAGCAAAATGCGAGGAAGATCATGAAAGATACAGGAAATTGAATGCAGATTTCCAAAGAATAGCAAGGAGAGACAAGAGGGCCTTTCTAAACGAGCAATGCAAAGAAATAGAGGAAAATAACAGAATGGGAAAAACCAGAGATTTGTTCAAGAAAATTGGAGATATGAAAGGAACATTTTGTACAAAGATTACCACAATTAAGGACAAAAGGGGAAGGACCTAACAGAAGCAGAAGACATCAAGAAGAGGTGGCAAGAATACACAGAGGAATTATACCAGAAAGATATGGAGGTCTCATACACCCCAGGTAATGTGGTTGCTGACCTTGAGCCAGACATCCTGGAGAGTGAAGTCAAATGGGCCTTAGAAAGCCTCGCTAACAACAAGGCCAGTGGAAGTGATGATATTCCAGCTGAACTATTTAAAATCTTAAAAGATGATACTGTTAAGGTGCTACACTCAATATGCCAGCAAGTTTGGAAAACTCAGCAGTGGCCAGAGGATTGGAGAAGATCAGTCTACATCCCAATCCCAAAGAAGGGCAGTGCCAAAGAATGCTCCAACTACCGCACAATTACACTCATTTCACACGCTAGCAAGGTTATGCTTAAAATTCTACAAGGCAGGCTTAAGCAGTATGTGGACCGAGAACTCCCAGAAGTGCAAGCTGGATTTCGAAGGGGCAGAGGAACCAGAGACCAAATTGCAAACATGCGCTGGATTACAGAGAAAGCTAGAGAGTTCCAGAAAAACATCTACTTCTGCTTCATTGACTACGCAAAAGCATTTGACTGTGTCGACCACAACAATCTATGGCAAGTTCTTAAAGAAATGGGAGTGCTGGATCACCTCATTTGTCTCCTGAGAAATCTCTATGTGGGACAAGAAGCTACAGTTAGAACTGGATATGGAACAACTGATTGGTTCAAAATTGGGAAAGGAGTACGACAAGGCTGTATATTGTCTCCCTGTTTATTTAACATATATGCAGAATTCATCATGCGAAAGGCTGGACTGGATGAATCCCAAGCTGGAATTAAGATTGCCAGAAAAAATATCAACAACCTCAGATATGCTGATGATACTACCTTGATGGCAGAAAGTGAGGAGGAATTAAAGAACCTTTTAATGAGGGTGAAAGAGGAGAGCGCAAAATATGGTCTGAAGCTCAACATAAAAAAAAACTAAGATCATGGCCACTGGTCCCATCACCTCGTGGCAAATAGAAGGGGAAGAATGGTTTACAACCATTAATCTATTCTGGAAGTCCGTCTGTAAACCAAAACAGGTTGTAACTTGAGGCGTGCTTTCGCCAATGGGGTCTCCCCCCAAAAATTGTTCATAATCCAGGAAATGCACTTCTGAGTTTGACGTGTTTGTAATACAAAATGTCTGCAAACCAAGGTACCACCGTAAATGAAATTTAAATTAATTGAAAAATTAAAATACAAATGGTCGTCAAATAAATTCAAATCCCCCCCCCAAAAAAATCTGATTTAAAAAATCATTTAAAAAATCATTGTCCAAAGACCATCCAGTTTCCATGACTACAGAGTGACCCAGCCATGAAGCAGTTTCTGCTGTACTTGGATGAATCAAATGCCCTGGGGAAGAAGTTCATCATACAAGATTTGGATGAAACACATGTCTTTGTGTTAGCTGAGATGGTTTACTTCCTGCAGGAGAAAGTGGGAGAGTTAATGGACCAGAACTCTTTCCCCATTATACAAAAATAGAAAATGGGACTGGAATTGTTTGTGTCAAACTACAATCAATTAATGTGGAACTGAAACTTTATGTGTAGATTTTCCTGGTAATAGATTTGGTGGGGATTCAATAGCAATAGTCACTATAGCAAATAAACTATTTAATAATAATAATAATAATAATAATAATAATAATAATAATAATAATATCCTTTTTGTCCACCCTGCTTTAAACAGAAGAGAGAAAGCTTCCGCAGGTGACACAGGGTTTCGGGGCAGCTGGGACGAATGGTTCCCCAGGAGTGCTGGCAGCGCTTGACCTCTGACTTCCTTCCCCATGCCAGGCCATCACCAGCGGAGGGGTCGCCTACCAGGAACAGCCATACCACTCCGAATGCTTTGTGTGTGCCACCTGCTCCAAGAAACTGGGAGGGCAGCGCTTCACGGCCGTGGAGGATCAATTCTACTGCGTCGATTGCTACAAGTCCTTTGTGGCCAAGAAATGCAGCGGTTGCAAGAACCCCATCACAGGTGGGTAAGGGATGGGTCTGGGGCGGGTTGGTGGCTAATGGGTTGAGGTCAGATCCTGGCAAGGCAGAAGTCCTGTTGTGAGTGGGCCCCCTGGTACTGAACAGGGCAACTGTGCCCCTGAAAGACCAGCTGCGCAACCCATTTTGGACCCATGGAGGCGCAGGTCCATTCTGCGCCAAGGGCAGCTTCATCTGGTACGCGGGATGAGACCCTCCCTGCCCAGAGTGGTGCATGCTCTGGCTATCTCCCGCTTGGACTACTGCAATGCGCTCTACATGGGGCTACCTTTGAAGGTGACCTAGAAACTGCAACTAATCCAGAATGCAGCAGCCAGACTGGGGACTGGGAGTGGCTGCCAAGACCATGTAACACCGGTCCTGAGAGACCTGCATTGGCTCCCAGGACGTTTCTGAGCACAATTCAAAGTGCTCTGGTTATCTCCCACTTGGGCTACTACAGTGGCAGCCCAACTCGGCCCTCCAGCTGTTGGGGACTACAACGCCCATCGTCCCTGACCGCTGGTCCTGTGAGCTAGGGACGATGGGAGTTGTAGCTCCCAAACAGGTAGAGGGCCAATTCGACTATCACTGGGATATAGGATACTGTATATCAGATTCTGCTGATATAGGATATACAGGATATATATTCCATTCCATTCCATTCATTCATTTGCTTCCCAAAAGAAGCTCCCCAACGGGTAAGATCACTGCCAGTTTTTTTTACTACTGGGAGTAGATCGCAGTCTCGTTGAGAGTTGGACGTCCATGGCCTAGCTCATAAGCAATTAAGTCAAGCATCCCCAAACTCGGCCAAAATCTCTTAACTGGTGGGGGAGTTTGTTCACCGTTAAATATTGGCATTACCCCTATTTACCAAGTTCCATCTTATTTAACATCTCTCACGGTTGCTTCTCATCGATACGCCTTCATTAAAGCTAGGTTTAATGCTTTCCCATCAAACGTGCTGAGTCACAGATTTACTAAGGGCCAAGTTTCCCCCATGTGTGCCTGTGAAAATAAATCAATGGAATCTCTACAGCATGTAATGTTCAATTGCCCTATGTACAGTTCGATCCGTGCCAGTATATTAAATCCGATAATTCAGTCTATTGCGGATAAGCCAGTTGACCTATGTCTTGCTTGGGTTCTTCAAGATGTGGACCCTTACATAACCCTACAGGTTGCTAGATTCCTAACAGCTGTTATTGCATATAAGAGACGAAATGGGATGTTAGCTGATTAATGAAATTACAAATATGTTTTCCAAAACGAAATTAGTCACTGATTTTAGTTTTATGCTTAAATTTTTAACTTTTTTAAAAATTTCTCTGAGATATGCTTTTATGGAAATGTTAATATTGGTCCTTGTGAGTTGTGTTTTTATTTGCGGCTTGTACGGTGCCGTTGTTTTATTTGATTCTCCTTTGTTTGTTCTGTTTGTTCTGTTTTTGTATTGTAAGATGGGCGCAAATGCCGAATAAACATCTATCTATCTATCTATCTATCTATCTATCAAACTCGGCCCTTCATCTGTTTGGGGACTACAATTCCCATCATCCCTGACCACTGGTCCTGTGAGCTAGGGATGATGGGAGTTGTCGCCCCCAAACAGCTGGAGGGCCGAGTCTGCCTGTGCCTGAATGAAGTGACCTGTGTGCTTCCTTCTCCTTCCTTTTTAACCCTTCCCTCCCCGCTCCTCCTCTGAACCGGCAGGTTTCGGGAAAGGCACCAACGTGGTCAGCCACGAAGGCCACTCCTGGCACGACTACTGCTTCAACTGCAAGAAGTGCTCTGTCCCGCTGGCCAACAAGCCCTTCGTCTTCCACAACGAGCAAGTCTACTGCCCCACCTGCGCCAAGAAGCTGTAAGGGGAGGAGCCAGGGGCAATGGGGGGGGGCTGCTGCGGCTCACCTCTTCCCTGGAGGGGTGCGATCCATGCGCTTGGAGACAACCTGCCCACCCGCCTGCCTGCATTTTAGGCCTTAAGAGGTGCCCGTCATCTCCCCCCTCCCCACCTGACAGGTGGTGTTCAATAAAAGCTCTGCCTTAGCATCCTACCTGCCGCTAACCTTGCTTAAAATCACTTTTGTTTTAAAAAAGGAAAGGTTCAACCTCGCTGGCACCCTTTCACTTTCTCGCCATGCTTTGCAGGTGCCGGCCGAAGTTTAGGCTCAAGCTTCGCACATCCAAATGTACTCACCGATAAGCAGGGTGGATTTGATTTAAAGCACGATACAGGAAGACTTGATTTAAATCCAAAAAAAATTTTTTTTGCAGAAAGGTTCAACCTCGCTGGTATCCTCTTGCTTTCTTGCCATGCTTTGCGAGTGCTGGCTGACGTTTCGGCTCAAGCTTTGCACATCCAATTTACTGCACTTTCCTGTCTATAAGACCCCCCTTTCTGTGAGACGCCCCCTATTTTGAGGGACTAAAAATTTGCAAAATGGGGGGGATTCCCCAAAGTTGTTATGCTTTTTTTAGGGGGTTTTGCTGCAAATCGCCCACTCGCCGTGGTTGCCAAGGGGTCTTTGAAGCCGGCACCTTGTGCCAGATTGGCGGGGTATAAATAATAAATTATTATTATAACCTCGTCTTCTACATGGAAAAGTACTGTACATGCTGATAACTGAGCTCATACAGCTAATTACAGTCTTTTCCCGTGTATAACATGCCCCTTGTATAAGATGCCCCCTATTTTGGACTGGACCTAACTTTATTTGGAGGGACTCA
This sequence comes from Lacerta agilis, assembly GCF_009819535.1. Lineage (NCBI taxonomy): Eukaryota > Metazoa > Chordata > Lepidosauria > Squamata > Lacertidae > Lacerta > Lacerta agilis. The sequence continues at coordinate 47,020,820 of NC_046331.1, forward strand.
AAATTAAGAAAACGGAGGGAGATTGCCCCCGGGCATAAGACTACCCCTCCCTTTTAAAATATATTTTTAAAGTAAAAACAAAAACAAACCCTAGTCTTATACATGGAAAAGTATGGTAGGTGACTAACTTCTGAGTGAGCAGTAAGATGAGGGCTGAAATCACACGGCTGCTTTTGAAAGGGAATTTTTTTGCTTTTCCTTGGGGCCGTTTTAAAGGGACGTTGACCAGGAACACCTGCATTTAAAAGCCTTCAGACGTCTTTTAAAAGCAGAATAGTTGCTGATTTCCTTGACATCTGATGGGAGAGGGTGCCACCACCGAGAAGGCCCTCTGCCTGTATTACACTGAATCCTGGGGTGGGGTGGGGGGCAAAATGCTTGTGTGCTTTTCCATGTCAAAAATCCTATGAAAGCCAGGAAACAGCCAGCCTGAGCCCTTCGCAACATCACTTTCCACAAGCAATGATGCCTTCATATTTTTTTGACAATCAAAAGCAGGGTCATCAAACTTTTTCAGCAGGGGGCCGGTCCACTGTCCCTCTGACCAGACTATATTTTGGGGGGGGGGGGGGTGAACGAATTTCAATGCCCCACAAATCACCCAGAGATGCATTTTAAATAAAAGGGCACATTTTATTCATGTCAAAACACGCTGATTCCCGGACCATCTGAGGGCTGGATTGAGAAGGCGATTGGGCCGGATCCGGCCCCCGGGCCTTAGTTTGCCTACCAATGCCCTAGGTCAGGTACGTCCAACGGGTAGATTGCGATCTACTGGTAGATTGCAGGGTGTGCCTGGTAGATCTCTGCCCCCTCAGTGATCTACTCCCCCCTGAAAAAACGTTCAATAACTTTGGCTTCCCCAAAAAAGCTCAACAATGTTGGCTTCCTAAAAAAAGCTCTACAACTTTGACTTTCCAAAGAGAAGTTCACCAACTCTGGATTCCTTAAAAAAAAAGCTCAGCCACCTTTGTTTCCTAGCCAAAAAAGGGGCCATCAGATTAAGTCCCACTATATAGAACTGAGGATTCAGGACCCTCAACTGTGTTTTATATAATCAACTTTTGATTATGTTCTGTGTATCTCACAATGCTCATTCAGTTCCATTCATTCATTTGCTCCCTAAAAAAAAAAAAGCTCAACCAACTTGGCTTCCCCAAAAAAGCTCCATACTTTTGATCCATCCAACAACAACGGGTGGATCACTGCCAGTATTTTTTTACACTGTGAGTAGATCACAGTCTCTTGGGAATTGGACATCCCTGCCCTAGGGATGCCATAGTATGTCAATATGCAGATCTGATCAGCATCACAAGGTCCGGCCCAGACACTTCTCCAGAAAACCTGGCCTTTCCAGATTAACAAACGAAACCCTGGATGCGCATGAAGGAACAAAACGCAAACGTTTGTGACACGCAATTTCCTCCACCCATTCTTACTTGGTACTTGTACCTGTTATCACACCCAAGGTTCCTCTGTTTTATGCACATGTGATAACAAATCAATAGAATCCCTTTATCATATCCTGTTAAATTGCTCTTTATACATTGTTCCCCGATCAAGGATTCTGAGTTCAATCATTCTGGAAATTGTTGCTAAACCACCTGAATTGCATCTAGCTTATCTACTCGAGGACATTGACTCTTATAGAACATTACAGGTTGCCAGATTCCTGATTTCAGTTCTTTCATACAAAAGACTACATGGAATGCTTCATGACTATTAAAAATCTAGTAAATTCTATGTTCCATCTTATTTTAAGGCCATAATACGGTACATCTAGAGTTTGTACGTAATGCGAAGGAGATTTTGCGTTGAAATACCGGTATTTTAGTTGATATTTTAGAATGTAAAATGCTGTTTTATTCATTGATCTGTTTTACCTTGTGGGCTTATAGCCGAATAAAGTATTATCCACACCCAAGGTCACTTCCGATGAAGTGTCTCACGGGGAATTAAGGCGAGGGGGGTTATGGAAAGCCACGTGTGCTTGGTTCAATACTGTACAAAAAGTAAGAAACGTCTCCTGTTTTGGGTCTTCTTTCCTCCTTGGCGAGACTGGCTTTGACCCTGCTGCTGCAAAAATCTCAAATAAAGGTCCAGCATCTGTGCTGCTTTGATTCAGCTTGCCTGGGTTTGTATTCTGTTTTTGCACACTGACCGCAGGAACCTTTGGGGGTCCCATACGGACAGGAGTCCCTTATTTTTCACCGTTCCTGGAAGCCTCGTGTGGGAACATCAAACCATCAATGGAAACCAGAGACAATGACAAACTAGTAACAAGAAAAAACTCAGAATGGATGAAATTGAGATCATAAGTATGGAGATATGGTAAACAGGGTGATTCAGAAATGCTCAGATAAAAGTGATTACATCTGGAAGTCAGGGAGGGGGACGGGAGGAAGTCAAAGCTCAATTTGAGCAAAGATCTATATGACGATGAAATTTTACTGGGTTGTTACAAAGCAGGCATAGAGGACGCGGGTGGCGCTGTGGTCTAAACCACAGAGCCTAGGACTTGCCAATTGAAAGGTTGGCGGTCCGAATCCCCGTGGTGGGGTGAGCTCCTGTTCTTCGGTCCCTGCTCCTGCCAACCTAGTGCAAGTAGATAAATAGGTACCGCTCCGGCGGGAAGGTAAACAGCGTTTCCATGCGCTGCTCTGGTTCGCCAGAAGCGGCTTAGTCATGCTGGCCACATGACCCGGAAGCTGTACGCCGGCTCCCTTGGCCAATAAAGCGAGATGAGCGCCGCAACCCCAAAGTCGTCCACGACTGGACCTAACGGTCAGGGGTCCCTTTACCTTTAAAAGCAGGCATGTCCAACTGGTGGATTGTGACTGGATGTCTGTGGTAGATTATTGGTAGAGAAGCTCAACAACTTTGGCTCCCCTAAAAAAGCTCAAGATTCAAGCCCTGCACCCCCTAAAAACGGTGCTTTCCTCCTCCCTAAAAAAGCTCAACAACTTTGACCTGAATCCCCCAAAAGGGGACAGATCACTGCTAGTTTAAATCACAGTCTCTTGGGCATCCCCCCCCCCCTTATAAAGGGAAAAAGAAAAATAATAATATTATATTAAAAGAAAAGAAAAAAGAAAATGAGATCATTATCCATAAGATAACACCAACCAGGCGACTGGAGAAAAGAGAAATCTAAACCTCTAGTAAAAAAGGTAAAGGGACCCCTTGGTCTCTAAGGTGTGAATTTTTAAAAATTTATTTCAACTGCATCAGACCAACACGGCTAGCTACCTGAATCTATTGTACTTATTATTATTATTATTATTATTAAACCAACGACAGGTCAATACGAAGTCAGTTTCAAATTTTTGCATTTCTCCGTGTGGACAGCAACCGTTTTGGATCATCTGTTAATAACCAACTGCAGGCTGCTTTCAATGGGAAATTTATTTAACAGTGAATATGTGTTTACATACAGCATTCAACAGGCATCAGTTTGCACAGGGAAAAATACCGGCATCATCATGCTTGTCCAAACGATTGTCTCTGCCACAATTAAAAGAGCAATCATACAAAAATACATTTTGTTTCGACATAAGGCACCGCTCTAAAATATTTGGGAATGGCAAAAAGGTTTGGGAGAGGGTGGAGGACGAGACAGAAAAAGGGTTGGATCTCTAGTTCTCAACTGGAATCCCAAGAAATGGGGCATCATGCCAGTATGAACATCTGCCTGAACGCCAAGTGGTCGCTGCTCGGGAAAGCCGCTCTTTATAGAAATAATAAATTATTATTGTTATTATTATCAATCTTTTGACAAGGGGCATCTAGCGATTCGGGGCAGGAGGAAAGGACACGGCTGCCATTCTCTCTCTCAGCCACAGACTTCATCCCTTTATGCTAGTGGTGGCCCAACTTGGCCCTCCAGCTGTTTGGGGACTACAATTCCCATCGTCCCTGACCACTGGTCCTGTTAGCTAGGGATGATGGGAGTTGTAGTCCCAAGACACCTGGAGAGCCAAGTTTAGCCATTTCTGATCTAGAGCAGTGGTGGCCCAACTCGGCCCTCCAGCTGTTTGGAAACTACAGTTCCTATCATCCCTGACCACTGGTCCTGTTAGCTAGGGATGATGGGAGCTGTAGTCCCAAGACTAAGTTTGGCCACCACTGCTTTATGCAGAAAACAGTCCAAGGGCTGGAGGCTTTATGCCAGTCATGGCCAAACTTGGCCCTCCAGCTGTTTTGGGACTACAACTCCCATCTTTGGCTAACAGGACCAGCAGTCAAAGATGATAGGAATTCAAGCAGCTAAACAGCTGGAGGGCCAAGTTGGGCCACCACTGCTTGACGCAAATATCAGAGGCAAGCAGCGAGGTCAAACGAAGAGAAGGACAGAATAATTAAAGACAAAACACACACACACAAACTCGGGTTCAATACTGCTTTTATGTACACCAATACGCACAAGACTGACGTGTAAATATGACCTTATTTCAGGCACCCCCAAACTTGGCCCTCTGGATGTTTTGGGACTTCAACTACCATCATCCCTAACTAACAGGACTGGTGGTCAGGGATGATGGGAACTGTAGTCCCCAAACAGCTGGAGGGCCGAGTTTGGGGATGCCTGACTTAAATACATGTTGCTGTTGTTTTTAAACCTGTTTGAAGCACAAGCAATGACAAGCACACAATGCGGAGCACTGGACAGGGGTGGCACTGCTGTGGGGCTGGTGATTGCTTCAATGAGGCTTGGCCCCAAACCTGCACAAGCCCAGGAAAAACAAAATGCACAGCGGCCCAGCTTGACGGACCGGGTGTGTTGCCAATGCCACGCCTCTTGCTTTCTCGACATGTTCAGATGCGCACAGGCTTCACAACGGTGAAGAGCCTTCCCCTGTGGAAACATACTCCAGGTGGTGCAGGACTTTAAGATGGGTTTCAATGTAAATAAAGTAAATAAAGATGGGTTTAAAGCAGGCACAGGCAAACTCCGGCCCTCCAGACGTTTGGGCATCCCGGGCCCCCTTCAAAACATTTGGGTTTGGGTTGGGGCTCCTGGGAGATTATTTGGGCATTGGTCTTGGCCACGCTGGCCCCACTTCCACGCAGTTTGCACGTCCTTGCCAAGCATCTTGTGGCAGGTCGTCACGTTCAACAAGCAGGGGTCGACAGCAATTTGCGGGCCCCATACCACATTGCCATAATGACACTCAACCATTGTCAGTGGGGACCCAGAGGCAGGGGAAGCTGCTGGGGCACCCAGGGCAGCAAATATGACATGCACCCAGGGGCGTGTGGTGCCGCCTGCTGGGGATGGGAGCGCCGCCCGCTGGGCGGATTTTCACGATCAGCGGGCAGATTTTCGCTGCGGCAATTGCGCTCGTCGCAGAAATCCGCCCACCATCACGCTGATCAGCCGGGGGGATTTTGTCACCCCCTGCAGGCATGGTGCCCGGGGCGACCCCCACCTCCGTCCACCAGTGGCTAACAGCAGTTTGTAGCCCTGACAGCACACTGCGCCACATTGCAACGGCGGCACTCAATCATTGTTGGCAAGCTCACCAAAATACCGTATTTTCCCCTGTGTAAGACTAGGTCCCCCGCCCTAAAATATAATGTCAAAAATTGGGGGCGTCTTATACACGGATACATCCCCCCCATTTTCCTAAATCTGGGTCCCCCAAAATAGGGGGCGTCTTATACATGTGGGGCCCTTATAGACGGGAAGATGCGAAACTTGCCACTTGCCATGAGCGAGACATTTGTTGCCAAGCGCTGTAAGAGATCTTAGCCCTAAGCTAGATTTTTTTTATGGCAGAAACAGTCCAACCTGTCCCCAAGGAAGATGGTTTGCTCTTAACGATTGGAACAAAGCTCTCTTTCAATAATGGAGCGGGCACGCAAAGCCAGTTAAGACAAGGACAAGTTGGTTTTTGCTTTCAATAAAGGTTAGGTTTCGTTTTATTAGGCTGGTTGCGCTCTGTGCAACAATATTTAGTAAATCTCCAATACAAGCTACTAACAGAATAATGAACAATTCACGGAAGGGAAAACATTTCCTTCCTGTCCCTTCGAGAAACCTGCGTTCAAACAGTCCCGCTAACAAAAACTCATAAAAGCAACAGAGTCTACCTGAAAGGTTTCCAAGGTGCAAAGTTAGGCGCGGTAGACTTTATTTCTTTTCCAGCGCCAAACTTGGGGGTTCGACAAGCAGCTTTTCCAAAACAAGGCCTTCATATGACTTGAGGGAACCCCAAATTCCTGCAGCGCAGAGTCAGGAGTCTTTCCAGGGTCCTAGTGTTCACAGTTCTGTTCAAAAGCGAGAGAGAAAGAAAGAACTACAGTCATACCTCATGTTACGAATGCTGCATGTTATGTTCATCACGGGTTATGAACGCGCCAGACCCAGAAGTACCGGAATGGGTTACTTCCGGGTTCAGCGGTTCGCGCATGCGCAGACAAGCAAAATGACGTTACACGCATGCGCAGAAGCACCAAATTGCGTCGTGCACATGCGCAGACACGGCGCTTCAAGTTGCAGACCTTTCAGGTTACGAACAGGGCCCCAGAATGGATCCCATTCGTAACCAGAGGTACCACTGTAATAAGAAACGGAAGACAGGTGGAGTTTTAATTGCAATTAGTTACCATATTTTTCCGTGTGTAAGACTAGGTTTCCCCCTAAAGAATAATGTCCAAAATTTGGGGGCGTCTTATACACGTTCACAGTCGTCAACAGGTTGACCATACCCATTGAGTCCTACTACCCTTTGGAGAAAAAATCCACCCCACCCTCCCTCTATATGAGGGTCTGGGGACTCCCTTTCCTCCATATATGAGGGTATGGGGATTTCCGCTTCAGTGTATCTGAAGAAATCTGCCTGCACACAAAAGCCAAGTGTTATTAATATTGAATACAAGTATTAAGAAGATGTCAAGCAATGAAGGCGCAGGTCTGTAATCCTTTTTACGGAAAGATTCAGCCTTGCTGGCATCCACTCAATCTGGACAAGCAAACGAAGGTTTCCGTTTTGGAACCATAAAATCACCCATCTTCTACTGCATAATATCCCTTGGTTTTTCCTTTCGGACTAATTTCAGTCGTTCACAGTCGTCCACAGGTTGACCGTACCCATTGAGTCCTACTACCCTTCGGAGAAATACCCCCCTCCCCCTCCCTCTCTCTCTCTCTATATCAGGGTTTGGGGACTTCTGCTTCAGTGTATCTGAAGAAGTCTGCCTGCGCACGAAAGCTTCGTTGGTCTCTAAGGTGCTACAGGACCATTTTTTCATTTTTTAAATTTATTTCGACTGTGTCTGACCATCGTGGCTCCCTCCCTGAATCTAGTACAAGGAGCCTGTTCACAAGAGTGCCAGCGTTCACCAAAAGGGGGCTCTGGGGGACTGAGGGACCAGGGACGCCACTTATTTCAGAAGGACTGCATTAACTCACCCAAAACCTCTCCTTTTATTTCCCTCTGACTTCAGGTCAGCCAGCATCCTTCATTCCAGCCCTGCAGCTCAGGTTTCAAGTATTTTGAGAACCCAGAATGCCAAACTCAAATGTGAAATTTGCCACCTTTTAACGGAGAGGTGGTTTGGTGCGCTGGGCAGACCCCAGTGCCTGGAGGCGGTTGGAGAACAGATGGCGGATAACAGGTTGAGGTTGAATCCTGACAGGACAGAAGTACTGTTCTTGGGGAACAGGGGGTGGGTGGGTATGCGGGACTCCCTGGTCCTGAACGGGGCAACTGTGCCCCGAAGGACCAGCTGTGCAGCTTGGGGGTCATTTTGGAGTCGCTGCTGTCCATGGAGGCGCAGGTCAGTTCTGTATCCAGGGCAGCTCTCTACCAGCTCCATGTGGTATGCAGGATGAGACCCTCCCTGCCCATAGACTGTCTCTCCAGAATGGTACATGCTCTAGTTATCTCTTGCTTGGACTACTGCAATGCATTCTACGTGGGGCTACCTTTGAAGGTGACATGGAAACTGCAACTAATTCAGAATGTGGCAGCTAGACTGGTGACTGGGAGCAGCCACTGAGACCACATAACACTGGTCCTGAGAGATCTGCATTGGCTCCCAGGACGTTTCTGGGCACAATTCAAAGGGTCCGTGCTGACCTTGAAAGCCCTAAACAGCCTTGGCCCAGTAGACCTGAAGGAGTGTCTCCACCCCGGACACCGGGGTCCCTCTCCCGAGGGCCTTCTGGCAGTTCCCTCCCCGCGAGAAGCCAAGTTACAGGGCTCCAGGCAGAGGGCCTTCCCGGTGGTGGCGCCTGCCCTGTGGAACGCCCTGAAGGCAGCCCTGTTTAGGGAAGCTTTTGATATTGGATGAATTATTGTTGGAAGCCGCCCAGAGTGGCTGGGAAAACCCAGCCAGATGGGCGTGTAGAAATAATAAGTTATTATTATTATTATTATTATTATTATTATTATTATTATTATTCTACTGGAAGCCACCCAGAGCAGGGCGGGGTAGAAATAATAAACTCCTACTACTACTACATTCATTTCCCTCTGACGTCAGGTCAGCCAGCACCCTTCTTTCTAGCTCTCCCCACTCCACCCCCAGGTTTCAAATATTTTGAGAACCTTGAACGCCGAAGTCAATTGTGAATTTGCCACCTTTCAGTGGAGAGGTGGTCTGGTGTGCTGGGCAGACCCCCATGACTGTATACTACCTGTATATTTAATGTATTTTAATCTCCTGTCGGAAGCTGCCTACAGTGGCTGGGGAAACCCAGCCAGATGGGCGGGGCAGAAATAATTTATTATTATTATTATTATTATTATTATTATTATTATTATTATTATTATACCTGATGCGGTCTCTATCGGTTTGGTCAAGGAATTCACGGGAATTTCTTCTTCAAAAGCCAGCCTGGGACTCGCAGGTACAACAGCGGCATCTTTCAAGCTCTGGGTGGCTTTATCTGCAGTAATGCTTGTCTTGGGATGGATGCCGAGGTCAATGATTTCTTCAAAATTCCACGTGGTAGATTTCCCATTCAGGTTAGGTAGAAATCCAGTTGAGCAATCCGCTTCGTTAACACATGAGATTTCAGAGTTCTCAACAACCATTTCCTTTGTTGGAGGACTGGGAAGAGAGCAGGGTGGATAAAAATCAATGATTTTTTTTTAAAAAGAAAAGTTTAAAAAAATGGATTTTTTAAAAATTTAAATTGGATTTTTAAAATAAGATTCTTTCTAAAGATTTTTTCTTTCAGTTGCCTGACATTCCAAAGGCTATTCATCCGGAAAGAAGGATTTGTTTTAAGTTTTTCATGTGTGCTAAAACTCAAGTTTTTTTTTTTTTAAAAAAAAACACACACCAACATTTAACCATATCAGTTAACAAACGGGGATCCATATGCTATCATATTATTGTTTTAGTGAAATAAATTGTTATTAAGGAAATTGTTGTTTTTCTCCTTCTAATCAAGTACAGCAGAAAAGTTGTCCAAATAGACTACTTATGAAACCTCACCATCATTTCATCATTATCTTTCAATGTATTTCTAAGAGTAGAACCAAATCAATATTTTTGATATAATTGTAAAAACGACTCTGAAAATTTATTCTTCCGTTTTCTCCGAAGGGTAGCAGGAGACAGGTGATTTTATGGTTCCCAAAAGGAAACCTTCCTGTGTTTGTCACTATTAAGAGGATGCCAGCAAGGTTGAACCTTTCTGTAAGAAAAGGGATTTTATTATTTATTATTGATGGGTTGATTGTGTGACTGCGGAAATGGATAAAAGCCCCCCATCCAAACAATGACTATCATCAGTGCAGGTCAGAAAACAAAAAAATAATTTTAATATTTATCATCTACAATATCTTACTTCATTTATGGTACAGCACATTGATGACTGCTTTCGTTTTATGGCTCGATGGTCTCATAATAAAGTAAAATTCATGTTAAATTGCTGCTTTTAAAAGTCTGGAACGGATTCATCCCTTTTGTATGTCTTTCTATGGGAAAGGAGCACCTCAGTTTTGGAACACCTCCAGAACGGACTTCCAGAGGGTTTAAATTTGAGAACCATGGTACCTGTTTTACAGAAAGATTCAGCCTTGCTGGCATCCTCGGTTTTGGAATGGACTTCCGGAACAGATTAAGTTTGGGAATCAAGGGACCACTGTACGGGGTTGTTTTTTGGGGGGCCATGAGTGGGGCAACACCCACACCAAGCTTACCTTGATTCTTTCTCCTGAGTGAAATACATCAAATTCCCACCACCATCGTTTCTCCGGTCAACCTCCTGCTGCCCATCCCCATTTACAAAGATACTGTCCGGTTCCATTTTTGATCTGTCTTCCAATGTGGTCAAATCGCACACAGCCTCCAGACTATGTTTGAGGGAGGAGTCATATTTTGCCTTTTCTGAAATAAATGATAATAATAATAATTAATACCCCACCCATCTGGCTGCATTTCCCCAGCCACTTCCAGCAAAAGAATTGAAATACATTAAAACATCCATCGTTCTATTATTATTTTTTTTGGTATATAATTTTTATTATTTTCCAATTAAACCAATTACATCAAACAAAACATATATAGACATACAACACTTATATCCTCGCTCTGCCGAGCTACGACTTCCCTCCCTCTCGTCAGCAGGTTTTCTTGTCCACTCTAATCGCGCAGTTTCTATTTAAGTCTATTGTTCTATGCCCAAGGTTTATTCCAGTCCTGCTAGTGTTTTCAAACTTCCTCTGTTCAATCTAATATATTCCACAAATTTACTCCAATCTCTTTGAAACCTTGAATCGTCCTGGTTTCTGACCCTGCCAGTCAGTTTTGCGAGTTCAGCATATTCCATCATCTTCGTCTGCCACTCGTCAATCGTTGGTAACTTCTGTGATTTCCACTTTTGGGCTAGAAGTACCCTCGCTGCGGTTGCTGCATACATAAACAATCTTTGGTCCTTTTTGGCAATCTCTTCATCCATCAAGCCAAGCAGAAAAGCCTCCGGCTTTTTGGGGAAGGTATATTTAAACATCTTTTTCAATTCATTATAAATTGATTCCCAAAACACTTTAACCTTATCGCATGTCCACCACATGTGATAGAATTCACCATCTTTTTGTCTACATTTCCAACATAGTTTATTATTTATCCTATACATTTTTGACAACTTAACTGGTGTTAAATACCATCGATACATCATTTTATATACATTTTTTTTCAAGGTGACACATGCTGTAAATTTCATACTTTCATTCCAGTTTCAACCACGCTTCATACTCAATATTGTACCCAAAGTCCATTGCCCATTTTATCATAGCCTCTTTTGTTAACTCATCTTTAGTATACCATTCTAGTAAAAAATTATACATTTTTGTCAACAATTTCCTTCTACATTCCAACAAGTCAGTTTGAAATCTAGATTTTTTATCCTCAAAACCAGTTTTCCTATCACTTACTAGTAAATCATTGACCTGGTGATATTGTAACCATCCTGTGAAAGCATATTCGATCTGGCTGTATGGTTTTAATTTCCAGCCTCTGTCTGATTTCATCAATGAATCACCGTAGGTGGGTCTTCTCCCTTCCATGTTAACTTTCTTTACAGTAAGTACTTCTATGGGTGAGATCCACCACGGTGTCCTATTCTCTAGAAATCTCTTGTTCCTTTCCCAAACATGGCTCTCCTTATTCACATGGTTCAAAAATCCTTTATGTACTTTATCATACCAGAGATAGGAGTGCCATCCATATCTATTATCATATCCTTCTAAATCCAGCAAATCCGTGTTTTCCAGTGTTATCCATTCTTTCAGCCAACAGAGACAGGACGCCTCATAATACAACTTCAGGTCTGGCATGGAGAATCCACCTCTTTCTTTCTTATCAATCAACATATCCTTGGTTTCTTCCCCTGCCAGATAAACCTTGATAGTATTTTCTGCCATTCCTTGAAATGTCCTGTTCCTTTAATTATCAGAATCGTTTGAAATAAGAATAACATCTTCGGTAAAACATTCATCTTGATTGCTGCAATTCTCCCACTAAATGACAACTTGAGTCTATTCCAGACTTCTAAATCCCTCTTGATCTCTCTCCAGACCGGCTGATAGTTTATGTTCAAATAAATTAATATTCTTTGGAGTCAACCAGATTCCCAGATAATTTACTTTCTTTGCTATCATTATACTGGATCTTTGTTGTAATTCTTCTGATGGCATTTTTCCATGTTTTTCACCATCATTTTCGTCTTAGTTTTGTTTAGTTTAAATCCCGCCAATTGTCCAAATTTCTCAATCTCCTCTAAAGCTTTCGGGACACTCTTTTGGGGTTCTTCCAATGTTAACACCAAATCATCTGCAATGGCTTTTAATTTAAATTCTTTTGCACCTATTTTAATACCACTTATTTCCGGACATTCTCTCAATCTTCTCATTAACACTTCCAGGTCCATTACAAATAACAAAGGTGACAGCGGACAACCTTGCCTGGTGCCTTTTGTTATCTCAAAACTCTCCGATAGCTCATTATTCACAATCAGTTTCGCTTTTTGTTCTGAGTATATTGCTTCAATTCCTTTCAAAAAAGATCCCCCCATTCCCATGATCTCTAGGCTCTTCTTCATAAATTGCCAAGAAATATTATCTTTTTCCGCATCTATAAACATAAATGCCGCAGGTTTATCATTCCTGATCTCCAAGTATTCTATAACATCCACTATATGTCTTACGTTCTCTTAATTTTCGGCCAAGAAGAAAACCTGCTTGATCTTTATGAATTAGCTCATTCAATATTCCTTTCAATCTTGATGCCATAATATCTGCAAAAAGCTTGTAGTCATTATTTAACAAAGATATTGGTCAATAATTCTTGACATTTAATTGGTCCATATCTTGTTTAGGTATCAACGTTATGTACGCCTCTTTCCAAGTATTGGGGATCTTCCCTCCTTTCAGAATATTGTCCATCACTTCGCCTAGCGAACAATCAGTTGTTCGCTAAGAGTCTGCAAACTTGATCAGGATGCCCTCAAGCCCATCATCCAAGTCTTATAATATTTTGCAGTCAGTCCATCTGGACCTGGAGCCTTACCTAGTTTCATTTTTTTTATTTCTGCCTGTATTTCTGATGCCGTTATTGTTGCATTTAAAATTTCACTCTCATCTTTTGGAATCTGATCTAATTTGTGAATTTTCAAATAATTCTGTATTTTTTTTTTTTTTTGCTATTCTGCTTCCCCTGCTGGTACAGATTTTTATAGAAACTTTGGAAAGCTTTTCTTATTTCTTTCGGATCTTCTGTAACACCATCACCTGTATCCAATCTATTGATTATATTCTGATTTTGTCTCTTTCTTAATTGCCAAGCTAATAGCTTTCCCGTTTTATTTGCTGATTCAAAATTCTTTTGTCTCATTTGTTTAATTTTCCATTCTACCTCTTGACTTACCAGCATAGAGAATTGAGACTGCAACATTTTGATATTTTGTTTTAATTGATCATCTTTAGGTTTCAATAACAATTTCCTTTCACATTCCATCAAATGTCCTAGAATTTCCTCTTTCTTTTTCTCCTTCTATCTTCTCTGATGGCTATTTTTCTGTATCAAAAATCCTCTCATTACGGCTTTATTCGCATAAAACATCCATCATTCTATACCTCCCTAAAGAGGGCTGTCTTCAGATGTCTTACGTCAGACAGTTACTTATCTCTTTGACATCTGATGGGAGGGCATTCCACAGGGCGGGCTCCACTATTAATAATTAGAGTCACCACTTGAAATTTGGAGCGTGGGTGGCAGTAAAAGGAAACTATTTTCAAACTGCGACCTAAGATGTAAAGCAGGCAGTCACGACGGCAGGTTTAACTAACCATGCACCATTCCTTCCACAAGAGGGAATGAAGGCCCTCTGCGCCAGAAGCTCCTTCCCAGATCATCAGAGAATGCTTCCAAGCTAGCCAAGAAAGCAGGGTGGATAAAAATCAATGATTTAAAAATATAAAAAACCCAGATTATTATTTTTTATTTCAATCGGATTTTTTTAAATTTAAATTGGATTTTTAAAATAAAATGCTTTTGGAGGAAAAACCTTTCTAAAGTTACATTAGAGTCCAAAGGCTATTCATCAGGAAAGAAGGATTTGTTTGAAGTTTTTCATGTGTGCTAAAACTCAGTCTAAAAAGCTATGGAATACAAATATTAAATTTACAGCGGGCAGTTTATTGAGAGAGAACATTATGAAGATGATGTACAGGTGGTATTTAACCCCTGTAAAACTAGCTAAAATCTACCATGGTTTAAGTAACAAATGTTGGAAATGTAAGCAAACAGAAGGAACATTCTTTCATATGTGGTGGTTGTTCCCTAAGGTAAGAGATTACTGGGAGAAGATATATAATGAAATTTAAAAAGTGTTGAAAAACACCTTTAAGAAAAAACCAGAGGCTTTTTTATTGGGTATTTTAGGAAAGGACATTCCAAAATGTGATAGAAACTTGGTTTTGTATGCCACAACAGCAGCTAGAGTTTTAATAGCTAAGAACTGGAAGACAGAAGAATTACCTACTATCGAAGAATGGCAGATGAAAATGATGGAGTATATGGAGCTTGCAGAAATGACCAGGAGAATCCGTGACCAGAGAGACGACGCGGTTGAAAAAGAATGGGGAAAATTTAAATTGTATTTAAAAGAACATTGTAAGATTTAAAGTTAGATTTTTTTCTTGTGAAGAAAGGATAGGTTGTAGAATTAAAGATGAGTTAAATGATTTGGATTTAGGATTAAGTAAAGAGATAGAGGTAGGTATTGATATATTGATATAGTAATGAGTAAGAGATAAGAGATGATAAGAGAAATATTGTTGTTAGAAGAAGGATAGTATTAGTTTAAATGGGAAGTTACTTAAAGATATTTGCAAGGGACGCAGAAGGAGGAGACAGGAGGAAGTCCGATTAAGATGTGAGAAAAATACAGGTTGTTAAAGATAAGGAGATTTTTGTAGTTTTTTCTTTTTTTCTTTTTTATGTAGTTTGTTTTAATTGTTGTTTTTGTTGTTATATGTTTTGTTTAAAAACTGTTCAATAAATATTATTTTTTTAAAAAATAAAATAAAACTCAGTCTAAGTTGTTTAAAAAAAAGTTTAATCACATCAGTTAACAAACATGGATACATCTGCTATCATGTTACTGCTTTAGTTAAATAAATCGTTTAAATTGTGATGAAGGAAATGATTCTTTTTCTCCTTCCAATCAAGTACAGGGGAAAAGTTGTCCAAATAGAAACCTTTAACTTATTAAACCTCACCATCATTTAATCATTATCTGTCCATGTATTTCTAAGAGTAGAACCAATTCAGTCACTTTTGATATAACAATAGAAACTACTCTGGAAATTTATCATTCCAAAAAGGAAACCTTCCTCTGCTTGTCAAGATTAAGAGGATGCCAGCAAGGTTGAACCTTTCTGTAAAAAATGAGATTTAAATCAAGATTTCCTGACTAGAGATTTAAATTGGGATTTAAATTGATTCGTTTTAAATAAAATCTACCCGGCAAAGAAGTTGCAGGGCTGCCCCTTACCAGGCTGGTCTTGCTTTTCGAGGCCCAGCTCCTCATCATCTTCGACACCTTCGTCCTCCTCATTGGACTTGTCATCATTCTGTGTTAGAGGAAGCAGAAAGAGTCAGTTGAGAGATGAGCTGCTGGTTATAAGACGGCACTCTGCCCAGCTGGCATCTGAACGACATTAAAACCCATAGGAAACTTTGCTCTGCTTGTCACTATTGAGAGGATGCCAGCAAGGTTGAAGCTTTCTGTAAAATAAAGCATTTAAAAGAAATCTGATTGACGCCATATAACACTGGTCCTGAAAGACGTGCATTGGCTCCCAGGACGTTTCCGGGCACAATTCAGTGCTGACCTTGAAAGCCCTCAATGGCCTCGGCCCAGTAAACCTGAAGGATCGTCTCTACCCCGGACACTGGGGTCCCTCTCCTGGGGGCTTTCTGGCAGTTCGCTCCCTGCAAGAAGCAAAGTCACAGGGAACTAGGCAGAGGGCCTTCTCAGTGGTGGCGCCTGCCCTGTGGAACACCCTCCCGTTGTGAAGGAAATAAACAACTATTGGACTTTTAGAAGACATCTGAAGGCAGTCCTGTTTAGGGAAGCTTTGAATGACGGATGTTTTAATGTATTTCTAATCTTTTGCTGGAAGTAGGGTCACAGGAAGTTTTGTCCAGTTAAAATTACTGCTCATTGCTTATCTTCGTTATTTTAGTTTATATATAAAACAACCATTTAATAGTAATAAGAAAGGTAAAGGTAAAGGGACCCCAGACTGTTAAGTCCTATCGTAGACAACTCTGGGGTTGTGGTGCTCATCTCGCTTTATTGGCCGAGGGAGCCGGCGTCCAGCTTCCAGGTCACGTAGCCAGCATGACTAAGCCGCTTCTGGCGAACCAGAGCAGCTCACGGAAACGCTGTTTACCTTCCCGCTAGAGCGGTACCTGTTTATCTACTTGCACTTTGACGTGCTTTCAAACTGCTAGGTGGGCAGGAGCAGGGACTGAGCAACGGGAGCTCACCCCGTGGTGGGGATTCAAAACGCTGACCTTCTGATCAGCTAGCCTAGGCCCTGTGGTTTAGACCACAGCACCGCCTGCATCCCTTTTAATAAGAAAGGTAGGGGATTGCAATATGAAGAGAATATTTTTGAAAGCCCTCAGACGGGGGGTGGGAGGAGTCACAGGCTTACGGAGCCAAATGATTCTTTTCTTTTCTTTTTAATTTTTTTTATTGATGCCTTATTGATAATTTTATATAACAAATATGGTGTACAACTTCTTGAATAAACAAAAATATAAACCGTATATACAAAAACCATATACAAGCAATATTCCATATATTTACAGACATTAAACTTAATTTAAATTTTTGCTATCTCTTATTTTCTCTTCTATTTATTAACTTAAATTAAAAGAGTGTAATGGGGCTTCCTATCATTTCCCGGTGTGTACTCCCATTCTGATAATGAATGTACCTGTCATTATTAGCTTATTCTTTATATTTTTTTCTAATACATTCTTACAACAGTCTGTACCGTTTGTCTTACTTCTCGTGTTTCGTTAGACAAGGGTCCATCAAATGCTGCCATAGACATTATACCACTATTAGGATTTTGTAAATATCTCCTATTTATCCCAAAAACCTAAGAGAAATTTCCGGAAAACCTAAGAGAAATTTTCCTATATGCCACGGCTGCAGCTCGAACACTGGTAGCAATGAACTGGAAAGGGGGGAAAGCTCCAACTATATCCGATTGGCAGAAATGGCGCAATCGACTAACAGCTTAAGAGGCAATACAACAGGCATAGGAAACCTCCGGCTCTCGAGATGTTTGGGACTACGACTCCCATCATCCCTAGCTAACAGGACCAGTGGCCAGAGATAATGGGAACTGTAGTCCCAAAACATCTGGAGGGCTGGAGTTTGCCTATGCCTGCAATACAAGGCAAGTATTTGTCCAAAAATGGAGCCAAATGTTTCATTTCTTTTTGCATACTGTGATATTATGTGTGAAAAGACGTGTAAAAACCAATAAAAATTCTAATGAAATGAAATAAAAGCTGCCACAGCACACCAGCGACAGATCAGGGCACGACTGTGGGAGCTCAGAGAAAACCACAATTTTTAACACAGGTGCTGACAACGTTCCCCTTGAACACAACCAACAGAAAACAGAGGCAAACAATGCCTTAGCCGACGTTGGGACATTCACCTTGGCGTCGTTCTGCTCTGCCTTCCGGGTCCTTCTCATTATTTCTTCTATTCTCTGTCAAAGAACAGTCACGCCACTTAGATAATGCCAAGACTTAATAATAATAATAATAATAATAATAATAATAATAATAATAATACAGTCATACCTTGGGTTATGGCCGCTTCAGGTTGCGAGATTTCGGGTTGCTAACCATGCCGAACCCAGAAGTAATGAAACGGGTTACTTCTGGGTTTCAGTGCACGCGCACGCACAGCAACACTAAATCACACTTTGCACATGCGCAGAAGCACTGAATTCTGTCACGTGCGTGCGCAGATGCAGCAGCGCGGGTTGTGAACGTGCCTCCCACATGAATAGCGTTCGCAACCAGAGCGTCCACTGTAATGTATTATTTTGACCCTGCCCACCTGGCCCTTTCCTTTCCCCACTTGGAGACCCTTGAATGCCAGCAGGGAGTAATGGTTAGACTTTGACTGCTGTGGTAGCTAAACTTGGCCCTCCAGCTGTTTGGGGACTATGACTCCCATCATCCCTAGCTGACAGGACCAGTGGTCAGGGATGATGGGAACTGTAGTCCCCAAACAGTTGGAGGGCCGAGTTGGGCCACCATTAGGTTAGAGAGAGACCTGGCACAAAATCCTCTCTCGGCTATAAAAGACACATTGGTGGGTTATGGGGCTGTCATTGTATCTCCCTCCTAAAATCCCTCACAAAGAAAATAAATGGGGCTGGGGAGGAAGCCAGGCACACTTTGCTGAGCTCTATTGTAAAAGCAGCACAGGACTGGGCACTACAACTCCCACCGCTGATTCTGTTAGCTAGGGATGATGGTAGTTATAGTCCCCAAAAAGCTGGAGGGGGCCAAGTCAGGCCACCACTGCGTGAGACAATTAAATGAAAGGGACTCCAAATGTTCACCCCTCGTCCCCAGCTCCCTTCAAAGCAAACGGGGATGAACCCTCTGAAGGGGTGCGTGGCGCCCCTTCAGAGTGGCTCATCCCCGCTTTTTATTAAGGGAGCCGGGGAGAAGGGGCGAGCCTCCGCTCCCCCTCCCAACCTTTTAGAGGAGGAAAACCAGGGGGAAAAAAATCCTGGCTTTCCCCCTTTAAAAAGGATCTTATGGTCCGGAGCGTCTTATGGTATGAGCTTTCGTGTGCATGCACGCTTCTTCAGATACACTGAAACGGAAGTCACCAGACCCTTAAATATAGTGAGGGAGTGGGGAGGGGTATTACTCAGAAGGGTGGTGGGAATGGGTGATTGGCTGATGGGTGTGGAAAACCTGTTGAAAGGTCCTGAATCTGCAGTAAAATAGTGGACCTTAATCTGATGGTCAACGTTTTGGCTAGGAACCAAAAGTTGCTGAGCCTTTTTTGGAAAGGCAAAGTTGCTCAGCTTTTCTTAGGAAGTCAGAGTGGTTGAGCTTTTTTTTTTTTAGGAAACAGTAGTTGTTGAGCTTTTTAATTCTTTTAAAACTTTTTTTTTGGGGGGGGCGATCCCTGAGAGACCGGATATCGACCAGGAACACCCAGCGATCCACCAGGTCACGATCTACCTGTTGGACATGCCTGGTATATGCACACTGCAATGCTATTTTGTTGTGATGGCCGATGGCTGACGCAAAGCAAGCTCCATTCATTCATTCATTCAAAGGAGAGGACTGAGAGCAGGAAAGGCAGGCGTCTCACCTTTTTCCTCTCTAGCCGCTCTTGCTTGTTCCGCTGAACAATCCGCTCCCGTTCCTGACGCTGCTTCTCGGCTTCCTGCAGAGCTTTTGCCTCGGCCTCTTCTCGCTAAAATGGGGGGGGGGGAGGGAATCACCACCAGAAAGACCTTCTGTTCCCCAAACCCCACCCAAATGGAAACCGCAAAACGGGAACAGCAATCCAAACTGCAAGGCATCCAGCACGTTGTAAGAGATTCCGTCAACAGGGTCTCCGGAAAATCGGACACGTCGCTCGGGAAGGCAGGAGAACTAATGCCAGTGTTCTGCAAAAAGCAAAGATCGCCAGTCTCGAAGCAGCGATCCTTCAACCTCAACTTTGGGGTGGTCATGTTGTGTATCGCCTACCAAAGCAACGACTCTCTTCCGAACTTAAAAATGGAAAGTGTAACCCTGGTGGTCCCCAAAAGTGGTTGAAAGATCTCAAGGCCAATTTTTAAAATGTAGTATAAACACCGACAACTGGGAAACACTGGCCTGCGAGCGCTCCAGTTGGAGAGCAGCCTTGACCAAAGGTGTTGTGGGCTTTGAAAACTACCCGAACTCAGGACGCAAGGGAGAAATGGGCAAAGAGGAAGGATCAACTCCTGCCCAGAAACCCCACAGAATTGGCCTCCACTGTCACTTTTGGACTCACTGTTAAAATCCGTGTTGATGGAAGATAATCTGACTCAGCTATGAGGGATCGCCAAAGAAGATGACAATAGGAATAATAATGGCAAAGGAGGTGGGGGACCTGCAGCCCTTCCGTAGATACTAAAATTCTGACTCTCGCCATTCCCAGCCACTGGCCACGCCGTCTGGGGCTGAAGGGAGGTGGAGCCCCGCAAAATCCGGAGTCCCGCCACAGGCTCTCCATACCTGCTATTAAGGTGCTAAGAGACGGGGTGGGGGTGCTAATCTTTTTGGGGCTGAGGCTCAGCCAGATGGGCAGGGTAGAAATAGTAAATAATAATAATAATAGTAATAATAATAATTGTTATTATTATCATCACCATTATTGATCCTGCATCATGTAGCAGATGTGGCGTTCTCCACACACACACACACCCATGACAGATACTGGAGGTCTTGGCAAGTAGTAGTAGTAATAATCCTCATCATCCTCATCATTTATTATTATGGTCAAAGACCAGTTCAAGAGTCTTGGCAAGTAGATATCCCACGGGCTGCAGGGGTTCAAACCACCACCACCCAATATTAGAGCAGGCATAGGCAAACTCGGCCCTCCAGATGTTTTGGCCTACAACTCCCATGATCCCTAGCTAACAGGACCAGTGGTCAGGGACGATGGGAACTGTAGTCCCAAAACAGCTGGAGGGCCGAAGGTTGCCTATGCCTGGTCTAGCCTATTCAGTCGCCAGGTTATGTTGAGAATCAACTGGAAAAGTCATCTGGCCTCTTTAGTGGGGCTTTTGGGGCATTATTTATTTGGGCCCTATACCCGGAGGTCTCAGGGTGGTTTGCAGAAAAATATATTATACCGTTCGGTATAATTTGTGTGTGTGTGTGTGTGTGTGTGTGTGTACCTCTGCAAACTCTGGGGTTCCCCTGAACAATTTTTTATTATTCCCACGTTGCACTGCAGTACCTTGGTCCTCAAACGCCTTGGAACTCAAACAACTCGGGACCCAAACACTGAATACCCGGAAGGAAGTGTTCTGGTTGGCAAATGTTTTTCGGAAGCCACACGTGCTCCGATTTGAGTGTGGTGCTGAGGCCTGTTTTTGTGATTTGTTTTGCGTTTTGGCGGCTCTCTTTTTTTGTGTGACTGTGCGGAACCCAGTTCAGCTACTGATGGATCAATTACGCGACTGTAGTACATTGTTGACTGTTTTCGTTTTACGGATCCATGGTCTCATCAGAGAGTAAAATTCATGTTCAATGGCTCTTTTAGGGGTTGTTTTTAATAAGTTTGGAACAGATTCATCCCTTTTGCCTTACTTCAGGCTTCCTCAACCTGACATAATAATAATAATAATAATAATAATAATAATAATAATAATAATAATAATAATAATAATAATAGTTATTGTTAAAGCTGACAGCTGAAGTCTCAAAAGACTGCAGGAGGGACGTGGCCGGAATACTGTATTTTTCCGTGCATAATATATCTTTACCCAGTTTTTAAAAGTTTAATATATTGCTTATACTGTACTTTTCTGAAATTGAAAATCTAAATGTCGAAAGAAGACTCAGCACAACTAGATTTAGCAGATTTTATGGAATCATTGAGGGACGCAGGTGGCGCTGTGCTCTAAACCACTGAGCCTAGGTGTCAGGGAACCGTCAGAGCCCAGCAGGGTGGTGGAAGGGCTCTGCGAGGCTGAAGGTTCCCAACACCACCAGAGCAGGTGGGAGACATCCTGTGGGAGCGACAGGCAGGAAAAGAGCTCCGTGGGGAAGGGGCTGTGGCATGCTCTAGGTTTCCAACACCGACTGAGCGGCTCAGGGGAGGAGGGGGCAACGGCAGTTCTATCGCCCCAATTGCGTAGAGGGGTGAAAAGCAGGGGTGAGAGGAGGAGACTTGGGGTACCCAAGTTCTTTTGTTGGGGGCGCTCTCGAAAAGCGCCACTTCCGGGATCTGAGAGTGACTAAGATGGTCACAGACTTTTGAGCTCTGCAATGTATATAGTTGTACAATAAATCCTGTAAATAAGAGGATCCAGAGTCAGGACTCTTTACTCGCGAGAAGCCACCACAGAAACCTTACACTAGGGCTTGCTGATCAGAAGGTCGGCGGTTCGAATCCCCGCAATGGGGCGAGCTCCTGTTGCTCAGTCCCAGCTCCTGCCAACCTAGCAGTTCGAAAGCACCTCCAAGTGCAAGTAAATAAATAGGTACCGCTCCGGCGGGAAGGTAAACGGCGTTTCCGTGCGCTGCTCTGGCTTGCCAGAAGTGGCTTAGTCATGCTGGCCACATGACCCGGAAGCCGTACTCCGGCTCCCTCAGCCAGTAAAGCGAGATGAGCGCCGCAATCCGAGTCGTCGGCAAATGGACCTAACAGTCAGGGGTCCCTTTACCTTTACCTTTACGGAATCGTTGAGTAGCAGAGAGAAGCTACTGGGTGACCTAACCAGCAGCCCTGTTTAGGGAAGTTTTTTATGATTGATGTGTTAACCTGAGGATTGCCTTTTGTTTAGTTTAATTTTAATTTATTTGAATTTTAATTGATTGCTTGTTTTTATGTATATTGTGTTATTAATATTATGTTAGCCGCTCTGAGCCCAGCTCTGGCAGGGGAGGGCGGAATACAAATAATAATAATAATAATAATAATAATAATAATAATAATAATAATAATAATAATGTAGGGGCAGGAATCACCAAAACGCCCCCCATGGTTAAAAGACATGGAAGCTTTCGCCCAACAATGGGGATTATTGCAGTAAGAGGTCCCAACACACTTGACTGGTGTATAGATTTAAAAATGGAATTTGGCATGCACTTAAGAAACCTAAGATGAAAATTAAGGTCCATTGGATCTGGGGACTGCTGCCCTCGATCCCCCAAAGGGTCTTTTTGCAGGCTGCTGAGAATCCCAGAACATAAAATATTTTCCAGTATCTAGCCTCTTTCCACTCTGCCTTGAGTCCTAACCTGAAGCTGGAGCTCGGCCATCTTCTCCTGCTCCTCCTGCTCGGCCCGCCTTTGCGGCTCCTCTTCCCCTGCCCTCTTTTCGTCTTCCAGTTCCTGGAGGGACTCTTCCAGCTGGGCCTGTTTCTCGAGGGCTCGCTTGGCGACTTCTTCCTTTCTGATCCTATTCCAAATAAATCGACAACAGGTCAGATACTTGCTTGATAAAAATCAATGCTTTTTTAAAAATAATAATTTTAAAAAAATCAGATTTTTTAAAAATTTAAATCGAGGTGTTTTTTTTAAAAAAAACTCAATTAAAAAAAATTAAAACGGATTTTTAAAATAAAATGCTTTTGGAGGAAAAAAAATCTTTCCAAAGATTTTCCCTTTAAGTTACATTCTAATCAACAACCAATTGTTGCTGTTTTTTGTGTTGAATATATGCTATATGGCATGGGTAGGCAAACAAAGGCCTGGGGGCTGGATCCGGCCCAATCGCCTTCTAAATCTGGCCCGTGAATCAGCATGTTTTTACACGAGTAGAATGTGTCCTTTTATTTAAAATTAATCTCTCGGTTATTTGTGGGGCATAGGAATTCGTTCACCCCCCCCAAAAAAAAAATCTAGTTCAGCCCCCCACAAGGTCTGAGGGACAGTGGACCGGCCCCCTGCTGAAAAAGGTTGCTGACCCCTGCTATATGGTCATTTAGGGACCTAATAGATCTCTAAAGCCATTTGCACATAACAAATAGAAGCCTACACAACATAAAACACGGTTGCTGTATATAGGTTTTATTTTATTTGCTTTTTATCTTATATTATGAAAATGTACATTCAGGGTTTTTTTTTCCTTTACATTTTTTTGGGGGGGGCCAAGAGAGGGGGGGCCCTAACCTGGAGCTTGTTTAGCTAATACAGTGGTACCTTGACTTATGAGCGACTCGACTTCCGTATTTTTCAACTTCAGAATGACCTCCGGAAGCGAAAAAATGGCCACCGCTTCCGAAATTTTTGACTTATGAACGGAAAGCGGCGGCATGATACCTTGACTTATGAAGTTTTGAATGCGGTTTTTTCGACAGACGAATTTTTTCCCCATTCCAAGATGGCGCCTTCGACTTACGAGCGCGCCTTCGGAACGGATTACTTTAGTAAGTCGAGGTACCACTGTACGTAAATTCGGCACTGGCATAGATAGATAGATAGATAGATAGATAGATAGATAAATATAGATAGATGATAGAGATAGATAGATAGATGATAGATAGATAGATAGATAGATAGATAGATAGATAGTTGTAGATATATATGATTGATTGATAGATATAGATAGATAAGATGACAGACAGACAGATATAAGATAGATAGATTATTGATAGACAGGTTAGATACATGATAGACAGATAAATAAATAAATATAAAATAGATAGATAGAGGGCAGGATTGAGGTTTGATGAGGCCCTCAGCTACTGAAGGTAATAGGGCCCTTGATATGTCCAGCTGTCCTTTGTCCACAACAAACTGTCACTGTTTTTGTGTGTTGAATATATGTTATATGGTCATTGATAGATAGGTATGTAAAGCCATTTGCACATCACAAATAGGAGCCAACACAACACAAGGGGGGCCCTAAGCTGGAGCTTGTTGAGCTTATACGTAAATCTGACCCTGGGTGTCATTCTGACTTACCAAGGCATCTCACCTTAGTCACCTAAAGCACAGGTGACAAGAGGCATTGACATTCACAATTTAACAGCAATGGAATGGCAATATGAAAGCAGAATTGCTAATATTACGGAGGGTGTGAATGGCTGCCCCTTATTGATTTACCGCATTTTCCCGTGTATAAGATGCCCCCCCACGTATAAGTCGACCCCTCTTTTTTGAGCCCAAAATGAAGAAAGAAAGAGAAAGAAAGAAAGAAAGAAAGAAAGAAAGAAAGAAAGAAAGGCAACATTCTGTGTATAAGACGACCCCCCATTTTAAACTTGGGGGGAAATAAAGTCTTATACATGGAAAAATACAGTAACTTTCATACCCAGACAAGATAAAACATTGTTTTTAGATGCTACAACTGCAGCAAGAATATTACTAGCCCAACGATGGACGCAAGAAAAGATTCCTACAAAAGAAGAGTGGCAGATTAAATTAATGGACTATGCTGAATTGGCGAAATTGTCTGGAAAAATTAGGAAACAGCACGACCAGAATTTCTTGAAAGACTGGAATAAATTTACGTTGTATTTAAAATACGTTTAATTACGTTGTAATTAAAAGAACTGTAAACAATTGACATCGCTAGTAGGGTTACAAGAAGATTTCATCATCATCATTCTTTATTCGACCGTCAGTCAGAAAAAATACATTTATCCATACAAAATTAAAACATCTAAAACATTCTAGAGGAACTTTAGAATAAAACATAGCCAGCACTAACATGAAGCTATACAGATAAACCCATGTCAATGCAATCAAATTTAGTCTTACGACGCTTAAGAGCTAGAAAAAGAAACTTGGCCACCAAGGAAGCTCTTTTTCCCGTAACATTATTCAACAAATATAAAACCTGTCTTTCTCTGGATAGAGGCTAAGTTGAGATAAAAGTGGCGCTATAAGATTTTGCCTGAAATCTGTATAGAAAGGGCAGCTCAGGAGAATATGTTCAGTGGACTCTACCTCTCCCAGGGCACAATGACAAGTTCTCTGGGGGTATGGGATTCCCCTATACCAGGGGTCTGCAACCTTTAAGACGAAAAGAGCCACTTGGACCCGTAACCAAAGGAAAAAACAACAACTGGGAGCCGCAAAACCATTGCGACATTTAAAACAAATATAACGCTGCATATATTGTTTCTTACCTTAATGCAATAATAATAAATAACGTATAGGAGCCAATGCAAAGTATAATCAGTAAAAACAACAAGAATAAGTTCTTACTTTTTTGCATTGACTCAGGGGCGTACCCAGGATCAAAACTGGGGGGGGGGGGCACAAGCCATGGTCGTTCAGGTTGTGACATTTCAGCACGGAAAGGCGAATGAAACCAAAATTTTAGGGAAATTATATATAATTATAGCAGTGCTTTATTACAATTATTTGCTTGGTTTTTTTTTAATTTTTATTCTAGTTACATGTCTTATACCAGGGGTGGCCAACTCCCAAGAAACTGTGATCTACTTTCAGCAGTGATCTACCCCCGTTTTTTGGGGTTCAGCTCAAAGTTGTTTTTGGGGGTGGGGTGGGAGAGAGGGCTTTCCCCTCTAAGATAGGTTGGCAAGCGAACTAAGAAAGAAAGAAAAAAGGGGGGAATTTGGTTTAGAAAGAGACGGGGTAGAAAACAGATGGGGGTGAGAATGGAAAAGTGGGGTGGAAAAAATATAAATTGGGGGTGGGGTGGGGTGGGGAGAATATCTATTAAAAATATGTAGTAGTTTAAAAAATAAAAATAAAGGGGGGAAATCTTTTTCTTCTTTTTCCTTTTTTTGAAAACAAAAACAAAAGGGGAAGAGAAAAGAAAAAGGGGGCATAGAGGGAGAAAAGGGTAATAATAAAAATTCAAATAGAGTGGCTGCAGCAGCTGTGGGGGGTGTTTGTTTGTTTGTTTTAAAAATGGGATTTCCCCCCTTGGATTAAAAAAGGAGGGGAGGAAGAAAAAGAGAGGGGGGGATGTGGGAGAGCAAGGCAAAAAGCCAAAAAGTAAAAAACAGGTTTGGGGGGGAAAGGAAAAAAAGAAAAGATATTGGGGGGGAAATTAGTAATAAAAAATATTTAAAAAATAGGTTTTTTTTAAAAAAAGAAAAGAAATAAAGTAGAATGTATTTGAATAATAAATATATATATATAAAATAAAGTAAAAAATACTAGGTGAGAGTAAGGCGAAGAGGTCTTTACCAGTGAGAGTCAGGCCTTCCTCCGACGAGCCGGCCGCTGGGGGGGTGGGTTCGGGTTGGGCCTGTGTCCCTTCGTGGCCCTCTTCAGCCTATCTCTCCCCTCTTTGGCGGTGGTTGCACGGCGGCTGGGCACCAGGGAAGAGGTTTTACCTTCCCTGGGTGTCCCTCTTCTCTCCTTGGGATGGCGATTAGCCGGCAGCGGCGGCGGCTGCGATGGCGGCAACGAGTGTTCCTCTTCCGAGGGCTCCCGTCTTTCCCTTGGGACGGGAGCTGTGGGGGCGGCAGGGGGGGTCGGGGTCTCCCTTTCCACGGGGGTGGCGCCCCACCGCCATCCCTTCGGCCACCAAGCGGCCCGATCCCCGGGGGCTCCCACAGCCTGCCAGGCCCAGCGGGAAGCCCCCACAGCAGCAGCGACGGCGGCAGCGCATCGCGCCCCGCCGCCATCCCTTCGGCCGCCACGCGGCCCGATCCTGGTGCTCCCGCAGCCTGCCAGGCCCAACGGGAGGCCCCTGAAACCAGCGGAGGCGGCCCCGCCTCCATCTCTTCGGCCGTCACGCGGCCCGATCCTGGGGCTCCCGCAGCCCGCCAGGCCCAGCGAGAGGCCCCCAACGAAAGTGTCGGCGGCAGCAGGGCCCGTCGCCCTCCCGCGCCGACGGCAAACAATTGACCGCCGCGCGGCCTGAACCCGGGGGCTCCCTCAGCGCTCTAGGCACAGCAGGCAGCCCCCTAAGCACCAACCATAGCGGCCCGATCAGCAGGAGGCCCCCCCAAGGCGGGGCAGCGGCGCAGGCGGGGCAGCAGCGCGGCAAGTGGGTGGGAGGCAAGTGGGTGGGCCAGCAGCATGGCGCGGCGGCGCCTACATTTCGGCGCTAAGTGCCGGCCCTGCCCGGAGCCGCGGCAGCCCTTTCAAAGAGCCGCATGCGAGTCGGGAGCCGCGGGTTGCCAACCCCCGCCCTATACCTTCCCCACAATATCGCAGATTTGAGGACATTTAATCTAGCCGCTGTGATGAGTCTATGGTATTCCACATAGTGGATTTCCGCGAGATAAGGAACTGGTGGAACCGGTGGAACCGGATAGATCTGCTCCCCCAGGAACACCCCTGGTTTCACAAGGGCTACGTCCTCTTGTCTAACAATATCACTCAGTCTCTGGAAGATCACAGCTCTGGCTTGACTATATGTCATAGACTCCAGGTAAAGATGTGACAATCCACAGGCCTGAACTTCATTTATGATCTCCCTTTCCCATGATGATTGGAAATCATCCCTCATTATCAAGTGGGCCATACCCACTGGTTTAAAGCATAATTTCAGCCATAGCCAAAGCTTCGCCTTCAAGGCCACAAACTAAAAAGCTTGGCAGCCAACCTCTAATCTCATGACCGCACCCGCTATGGAAGGGGGGATCCTGAGGATGGCTCTAAGAAATTGCGATTGGATGGATTCCAGTCTCAGAAAATCCCTACGGGAGCCCAAAGAGATGCCCACCAAAAGTAGTGGAAGGACTTTCATTTGGAAAAGTCTCAAGGCTACTTTCACTGATTGAGCCTGCTTCTTAGCATGTTGTTGTTGTTCAGCCGTTCAGTCGGGTCCGACTCTTCGTGACCCCATGGACCAGAGCACGCCAGGCATGCCTATCCTTCACTGCCTCTCGCAGTTTGGCCAAACTCATGTTAGTAGCTTCGAGAACACTGTCCAACCATCTCATCCTCTGTCGTCCCCTTCTCCTTGTGCCCTCCATCTTTCCCAACATCAGGGTCTTTCCCAGGGAGTCTTCTCTTCTCATGAGGTGGCCAAAGTACTGGAGCCTCAACTTCAGGATCTGTCCTTCGAGTGAGCACTCAGGGCCGATTTCCTTGAGAATGGATAGGTTTGATCTTCTTGCAGTCCATGGGACTCTCAAGAGTCTCCTCCAGCACCATAATTCAAAAGCATAAATTCTTCGGCGATCAGCCTTCTTGATGGTCCAGCTCTCATTTCCGTACATTACTACTGGGAAAACCATAGCTTCAACTATACGGACCTTTGTCGGCAAGGAAAGGCCTGTTTGATCGAATTACTTGACCCAGATATTTGAAACAGTTAACCTGCTCTAGAGTACTACCATTCATCGACCACAAGTGGAGTTTCGGTTGGGCAGAAAAGACCATAATCTTGGTCTTGGCATAATTAAGTTGAAGCTCATGATGATTACCATATTCATAGAGTGCTTGGAGCATTCACCTCAGCGCAATAGGAGATCTAGCTAGGAGCGGCATCATCCGCATACAAAAGGACGTTCAGAGCTCGGCCTGCTAATTTAGGGGGGTGGAAAGCATTATTGGTCATATGGGCCACCATGGAGTTAATATAAAAACTAAACAATGCTGGGGCCAACAGACAGCCCTGTCTTACCCCCCTCGAGGTGGTAACAGGGTTAGAAACTAGGCCGTCATTATCTAGCCTGATTCTCAGAAAGGTGTTTTCATGCAAGTTACTGTATTTATTCGCTCCATAAGACGCACTGTTTCCCTCCTAAAAATTAATGGGAAATATCTGTGCGTCTTATGGAGCGAATGGTGGTCCCTGGAGCTGAGTTGCCCAGGGGCCAAAAGAGGATCATGCTTTTTATTTTACAAAGAGAAAAGGGGGTGTTGAAAGGACCCCTCTCAGCAGCTGATCAGCAAGAGATCGGGAGAGAGATAATAGTCCCGGCTCCATTTCAGCCCCGCCCTCTTGCCCAGGCCTCCTTTGTTGAATGTGCTGCAGAGGGAGGTTGTTTGTTTCCCCAGCGACATGTGACTGGCTGATTAGATTATCTGTCTGGAAACTGTAGAAAAGGCTCCCTTTCCTTTAGAAGCTGCAGAAATGTGAATTCAACCCCATAAAAACAGGGCTTTTCCTCTTTACTTTTCCCCCTTTGCAAAAAAGCTGCAAAACTTTTAGCTGCTCCTCAAAAAACCAGGGCTTTTCAATTTTCAAAAAAGCTGCAAAACTTTTAGCTGCTCCTCAAAAAACCAGGGCTTTTCCCTTTGCAAAAAAAGCTGCAAAACTTTTAGTTGATCCTCAAAAAAAAAACCAGGGCTTTTAGAGAAGGAAAACCAGAAAAATATTTTTTCCCCCTTGTTTCCTCCTCTAATAGCAAGGTGCGCCCTATGGCCCAGTGCGCCCTATGGAGCAAAAAATACAGTAATAATCAGGTAAACAAGACGGCGATCAATTGTTGTGGCTGCCAGTTTTGTCTATAACTGCTTCCTAGAAATTCGGTCAAAGGCCTGCTTGAAGTCAATAAAGGCCACATGGAGAACCTTTGGGGCTTTGCCAGCATACTTTTCAGCCAGATGATTCAGGATTAATATTTGGTCTATTGTAGATCTTCCAGGGTGAAAACCCACCTGACAAGAAGATTTGTAGTTACAGGGAACCAGGCAGAGGGCCTTCTCGGTAGTGGCACCCACCCTGTGGAACGCCCTCCCACCAGATGTCAAAGAGAAAAACAACTACCAGACTTTTAGAAGACATCTGAAGGCAGCCCTGTTTAGGGAAGGTTTTAATGTTTAATAGACTATTGCATTTTAATGTTCTGTTGGAAGCCGCCCAGAGTGGCTGGGGAAACCCAGCCAGATGGGCGGGGTATCAATAAATTGTTGTTGTTGTTGTTGTTGTTGTTGTAGGTTAAATTCTCATTTATTACTTAATGCAATTCACAAATTGTTTTTTAAGATTATTATTTAATAGTAAAATTAGTAAGAACAAAATGCATAACAGAGATTGAGTTGGAAAACCATTAGTCAAGGAGGAGGGAAATTCCAGGATTATCAGCCAAATGTTTCTATATGTAATTTATAGGAAAGTTGTTATGATGGAAAAATTTGAAAAACCAATAAAAATTAGTATTATATAAAAATTTCGTATTTTTCCATCTATAAGACGCCCCCATATATAAGACGCCCCCTAATTTTGGACACCATTTTTAAGGGGGAAAGGGGAAATACGGTATATATTAGAGATTAATTTGGAAAACCATTAGTTGAGGAGGAGGGAAGTCTTAGGCTGAAATAGCCAAATGGCTATTATATTTTGTATACAAGATAGATGTTTGGATGGAAAATATTTGGAAAAACCAATAAAAATTACACACACACACACACACACACACACACAGTACCTTTCTTCCTCTTCTCTTTGAGCTCTCTCCTGGTCTTCACGCTCCCTCTGCTCCCTCGCAAGACGGCGCTTCTCGGCCAAGATCCTCGCCGCCTCTTCAGCTGTTGTGGTCACCAGAGCAATTTTGCTACTTGCATCTGGAAAAAGAAGGGGTCCGAATGAGTGGAAACAGTTGTTGGCACAACCACCATATCTGCTGAAAAGCGTGCCCTGTATTAAATCCTGCTTCCTGTCTAGGCTGTGATAGCCAAAGGTTAATACAAAGTATTGTATCAGATGGGATGTTATGTTTGGAGTGGCTGGGAAAACTCAGCCAGATGGGTGGGGTACAAATAAATTGTTGTTGTTGTTGTTGTTGTTAAAAACATGCGCAAAAACCTACACACACAGAGAGAGAGAGATATATATGTACATGTGTGTGTGTGTGTGTGTTTGCAACTTTTCCAAACATAACATCCTGTTTCCTGCTGTGGGAAATGGCTGCCTCCCATGAGATCAGACCCCCATCATGCCAGTAATTTAGGGTGAATACATTTGCAGGGAAACCAAGGTGCATGAGATCGGACCCCCATCATGCCAGTAATTTAGGGTGAATACATTTGCAGGGAAACCAAGGTGCTCGTTTAGAAGCTATTGTACTACCAACTTTACTTTCTGCTTGTGAAACCTGGATCATTTATCGAATATAATCTTTATCAATTTTTGAACTTCATACTTCAGATACATATTGTACATATTACATTGTACATTTACTGTATATTCCTACGAGTTGACTTCCTTCCTTCCTTCTTCGGGCTTCTTTTTGTCCCTTCTAATTTTCTCGCATTTCTAAATATTGTAGTTCTAACTACGCAGTTGTCCATAAGTTGCCTATAATTAAATATATATTTATATACATACAATTCTTCTTTTTCTATCTGTACACCACTCACCACTTATAGAGATAATTGGTTACTTAATTACAATGCATTTCTTTTTTGTTATTATTATTATTCCAATAAAATTTGTTTGTATTACCCGTTATGAGGTTTATTTCTATTCCACTGGTTTCCTATTCTACACAGATCTTACCTATATACCACACACAAATTTCTTCCATTCTTTTAGAAATGTTTCATCACCCTGTTGTCGAATTTCCCCCATTAATTTGGCTATTTCTGCGTACTCCATCACTTTCTGTTACCAATGTTCCACTGTTGGCATTTGCCAACATGGACCACTTATCAACGCCCTTTCCAACTCTTCCAAAGCTTCCACCAGAGGCAGGAATGTCCAAAGTTTCGGGGGACCAATCCAGCCCAACAGTCGATTTAATCTGGCTCCCGTGGCAGTATATGTCCGGGGGGGGGATCCTAAAAAAGCTCAACAACCTTTGAGGTAAAATTGTAAAAGAAAAAACAAGCTCAACAGCTTTGGTCAGTCCTCACACATGTTCACTTCATCAAATCTGGCTCTTTCTGAAAAAGGTTTGGTGGGCACCCATGATCAAAGGTGTGTGTGTGTGTGTGTGTGTAGTGGATCTGATTTAAAACAAAATTATATATATGTAGTAGAAACACCGACAGCTGGGAAGCACTGGCCTGCAAGTGCTCCAGTTGGAGAGCAGCCCTGACCAAAGGCATCATGGGCTTTGAAGACACTCAAATTCGGGACGCAAGGGAGAAACGGGTGAAGAGGAAGGAAGCCTCACCAGGATCAACTCCCACCCGGAAACCAATGTCCCTGCTGCGGAATGACATGTGGATCCAGAATTGGCCCCCACCGTCCCTTACGGACTCACTGTTAAAACTGTGTTTATGGAAGACAATCTTACTCGGCTCCGAGGGGTTGCGAAAGAAATGAGGAGGAAATGAAGAAAAAGAAAGAGGAGGAGGAGGAAAAGGAAAAGGAGGAGGAGCTATGGGAACTTCCCCATCAGCTCAAGGGGTTGTGCTAACTGGCCTCTTGCTCTTTACTGAATTGAAGGTGAGGATCACCTTATCCTACCTTCTGGATCTCCTCCTCCTCCTTTTTCTTTTTCTAAACCAGGGTGGATCTGATTTAAATCAAATCAATTTAAATCACGTTTAAATCACGATTTAAATCACTTGTAAGTTTTGATTTAAATCACTAGTCAGTAAGACTTTATTTTTTTACAGAAAGATTCATTATTGCTGGTATCATCTTAGTATACACAACCTGAGGAAGGTTTCATTTTTGGAAGAATAAATTTTCAGAATGGTTTTGACAGTTCTATCAAAAATGATTGATTTGGTTCTACTCTTAGAAATACATTGACAGATAAGTTAACTGTTTCTATTTGGACAACTTTTCTGCTGTACTTGATTGGAAGGAGGAAATAATCATTTCCTTCATAACAATTAAGAGAGAATATTATGAAAATGATATATAGATGGTATTTAACACTAGTGAAATTAGCTATAATGTATCATGGATTGAGCAATGAATGTTGGAAGTGTAAAAAAGTAGAAGGTACCTTCTATCACATGTGGTGGACGTGCCCAAAGGTAAAGGTCTTCTGGGAGAAAATCTACAATGAACTTTTAAAAAGTGTTGAAAAACACATTTACTAAGAAACCAGAGGCCTTTCTGCTGGGCATAACCAACCATGAGATACCCAACAAAGATAGAACATTTTTTTATGTATGCCACAACAGCTGCTAGGATTCTGATTGCGAAAAACTGGAAAGGTGAAGAGCTTCCGACAGTAGAAGATTGGCAGATGAAGTTAAATGAATATATGGAACTCGCAGAACTGACCGCGAAACTCCGAGACCAGAGGGAGGAGAAGGTGCAAGAAGAGTGGAAGAAATTCAAAGAATATTTGAAACAACATGAAAAGTTAGACATTTGAAAGTGAAATCGGCGGACATAATAGGCGTTAGCAGTACAATGTTAGGTTAAAATAGTATATAAGAAGTTAAGATTCTGTTTCTTTTTTATGCTTTGTATTATGGTTATGAATAAACTGATAGAGATAAGATGTTAGATTAGGATTAAGAATAATTGTAAAATAAGAGTTAAAGTAGTTACAAAGTTACTACAGTAAAATTGAACTGAACGCAGAAGAGAGGACGTGAGGAAGTCCCTTAAGTAAGATTTGAAATAAGGTTATAACAATTAAATTGGTGTGTTCCTGTGGTAGGTGGGTTGTTAGGTATGTATTTGTTTCTTTTGTTTGTTTTTTGTATTTTGTAGTTTGTATGTATTTTTTGTAGTAAGTATGTATTTGCTTTGTTTGCTTTGTGTTGAAATACCAATAATTTTTTTATTAAAAAAAATGACTGATTTGGTTCTACTCTTAGAAATACATTGACAGATAAGTTAACTGTTTCCATTTGGACAACTTTTCTGCTGTACTTGATTGGAAGGAGGAAATAATCATTTCCTTCATAACAATTTAAACAATTCATTTCACCAAAACAATAACATGATAGCATATGTATCCATGTTGGTTAACTGATGTGGTTAAATGATTTTTTTTTAAAGAAAAAACTTAAGACTGAGTTTTAGCACACATGAATAGCCTTTGGACTATAATGTTACTGAAACAGAAAACTATCCACATTTATTATGCTATTTGTAACAAACTTAGTTGGTCTCTAAGTTGGTAGCGCTGTGGGTTAAACCACAGAGCCTAGGGCTTGCTGATCAGAGGGTTGGCGGTTTGAATCCCTACAATGGGGTGAGCTCCCGTTGCTCGGTCCCTGCTCCTGCCCACCTAGCAGTTCGAAAGCACGTCAAGTGCAAGTAAATAGGTACCACTCCAGTGGGAAGGTAAACGGCGTTTCCGTGTGCTTCTCTGGTTCGCCAGAAGCGGCTTAGTCATGCTGGCCACATGAACCGGAAGCTGTACGCTGGCTCCCTCGGCCAGTAATGCGAGATGAGCGTTGCAACCCCAGAGTTGTCCACAACTGGACCTAATGGTCAGGGGTCCCTTTACCTTTACCTTAGTTGGTCTCTAAGGTGCTACTGAACAATTTTTATATATATTTCGACTGTGTCAGACCAACACGGCTACCTACCTGAATCTATGCTATTTTTGTGATAGACAAAGGACAGGAGAAAACTGGGCCGACTTATTTGTAGAACATTATTCCCGTTTATAAAAATCAATAATAATAATAATAATAATAATAATAATAATAATAATAATAATAATAATAATAATGAATAGAAAATCTTTGGAAAGATTTTTCCTCCCAAAGCGTTTTAAATCAAAAAATTCCGATTTAAATTTAAAAATTCTGATTTAATAAATTCTGATTTAAATAATAATCCGATTTAAAAAAAAAAAATCATTGATTTTTATTCACCCGGATAAAGACATTGCGTAGTGAGCAGGTGCTTCCTGCTGAGACCTTGGCGTACCACCATCAGTCAAATCATGCTGGCCAACATGACCAGTGATCTAACTCAGTATACGGCAAGCTCATATAGGGACCAAGAAAGCTGCCTTCTACCAAGTCAGACCATTGGGCCTATCTAGCTCAGCAAACTTTTTCAGCAGGTGGCCGGTCCACTGTCCCTCAGACCTTATGGGGGGCTGGACTATAGTTTGAGAAAAAAATGAATGCATTCCTATGCCCCACAAATAACCCAGAAATGCATTTTAACTAAAAGCACACATTCTACTCATGTAAAAACACACTGATTCCTGGACCTTCCATGGGGCGGATTGAGAAGGCAATTGGGCCGCATCTGGCCCACGAGCCTTAGGCTGCCTATCCCGCTATAGAACATGTAACACAATATCATGTATTCTTCCGTCTATAAGACGTCCCTTATTTTTGGGGACTCAAAATTAAGAAAACATCCCTCAGCACTACCCGTGTATAAGAAGAAGTCTCAATTTTAAACCTAATTTTTTGGTGGTAAAAAAACCCTAGTTTTATACACAGAAAAATACGGTACATGTTAGACTATTATCATGGACAGTGTTACTGTTCTAAATTCTCAAGATATTGTTTGGAAGGACCACCAGTGTTTTTAATATGCATGGCACTTGCTGAGATACGGCTAAAATAAAAGAAGACTGCTCTGTGCATTTGAAGAGACACTTTTTATTGCCAAAGGTCACACACGTACACCACTGGAGACAATTTCTAGCATTGCTTTTTGATTGAAAGTTGTATGGCAATAGAAGTATCAAATTGAGGAAAATAGACATAGTAATGTGATGGTGCCAAGCATTCCCCCAAGTCACGCGACCGCAGCCTAGTACTCAGGGATTATGAATGAACAAGGCCGTCACGGTCTCTTCCTTGGCTGTTCACAGCTATGGGTGCATAAGGGGGAAGAGCTGTTCCCTGTCAAGAAATTGTGCCTCCCAGTCAAAGCCTGACATGGTCCAAGCACACAAGGCCTGATCTAGAAAGGTTGGGCGATCTCTGTCTCTTCAGCCGTAGTATTCGGGGCCATTGTGAGGAGTGTGGCTAGGGTGAGGCAGTGTGCTAAAGTGGTGCGAGAGATCAGCTAGGTGGGTGTTCAGCACCCTGAGCTCCTGGCTGATGTTGTCAACGCTGCACCGCATGGTTTGGAAGGTGTGGAGCAATTTCTCCAGAATATAGGGATCCGTCGCCATAGTCACCGGCTGGTTATTTGGCAACCTCCGACTGATAGTGGAACGGGAGGTATAAATATAGTTTGGGCTGATCCTCTGAGGGGATGGGAAATTAAAGCACCGGAGAGGGCTGACAGCCACCCCATCTCCCTGCCGTGAAGCCTCCAGAGCAAAGTTGCGCAGGAAGCCACCCTTAGCTCCCTGGTCTTCCCCAAGATCCAGAGGAGGAGGGAGCATGCTTGGGGAGCAGGCGCCATCCATTAAATCGGTGCGGAAAGGGGTAGTAGGAGAGTCGCCCAAGGAGTGAGAGGGAGAGCGAATTCGGGACATCGGATCGTATCCAAAAAGGATCTTCCTTGCGACGGAGGAGGTGGGCTGGAAATCCTGAGGGCAGAAAGACGAGGCGGCGGGAGACGAGGGGCCAAAGATGGAGGGTGGCAACTCAGGTAGGAAGGTGTAGGAGGCCGGCGGCTCTGCAAAGGAAAACATGCGTGTCTGAAGCCAGGGGTGTATTTGTGCAGAACGTGAAATATTGTCAAATGGAGCGAGGCGACACGTAACATTTAGCGTGCACTACATAACAGCAAAGGGGAGGGGAAGACAAACCATTGAGACTTGTACTAGACTAGCAGAGACGTCCAACTCTCAGTAGACTGCGATCTACTCACAGTGTAAGAAAACTGGCAGGGGTCGATTTGTTGTCGTTGGGTAGGCCAAAGTTGTTGAGCTTTTGTTTCAGAAGCAAATGAATGAATAGAACGGAATATATGGATGAATGAAACAGAATATATGAATGAATGAAACGGAATATATGAATGAGTGAAACAGAATATATGAATGAACAAAATGGAATATATGAATGAATGGAACTGAAGGAGCATTGCAATACGCACAGAACATAATCAAAAGTCGATTATATAAAACACAGCTTAGCGCCCTGAATCTGCAGTCCGATAATGGAACTTAATCAGATGGCCCTTTTTTTGCTATGAAGCAAAAATCGCTGAGCTTTTTGGGAAAGGCAAAATTGTTGAGCTTTTTTTAGGAAGCCATCGTTGTTAGACTTTTCTTTGGAAGCCAAATTTTGGGGGCAAGGAGACCAGAGACCGGCCAGGAACACCCCGCGATCTACCAGTAGATCGTGATCTACCTGTTGGACGTGCCTGACGTAACATTGAGCATGCTCTACATAATGGCTAAGGGGCGGGGGAGACGAACAATTAAGACTTGCGCTAGAGGGATTAGTCGTACGTCAATCAGCCTAAAGGATTAACCTGGAGGGAACCCCCTCCAGAAGAATCGTGCTTCCAAATCGCGTGCATTTGACATCGAATGTAGCAGCCAAGCAACCCACTCACCTGTGGCTGTTTGTAGAGAGCGGTGCCTCCACCAGGTGTCTGGGTCAAACTCCTTTTTCTGCTAAGGTAGCCCCTAAGTCCTTCTCCAGGGAGACAAATGCCCAGGACATCTCCTCCGAAATGTCTCTTTTTTGAGAGGTGACAGAGTGTGTGTCCATCCTGCTCAGAGGAGTAGAGGATGTGCTCCTTGCGCACCGGGGCAAGGATGGGAGATAATTGAGGCATTCATTCTGCATTGTTTCCCTCAGGGGGACCTAAGTCAGAGGTCACAACACCTGAGAAACCCATTTCCCCCCTTTGTATTAGTAGAACCACAAACTTCAGAAGCACTAACTTAGAGCAGTTCCAGAGGCATCAGACATGGGAAATAAGACTTAACTAATATATATTTGCTAACTGATTTTCAAATTGAGCTTCGTTCCAAAATTTTGCAATACAGCCAGAACATTTGTTTTCGACGTTGGTATGTCAAAGTTTAAAACTGACCAAATGTCCTTTTGAAAATCTGATAAACTGCTTGAGTTGATGAAAGCTTAAACAACATTAACCTTCAAGGGCACAATACAGTTTGTTTTTGAGGCAAGAGACCACTTGATTCA
The DNA here is from genome assembly GCF_009819535.1 of Lacerta agilis. Lineage (NCBI taxonomy): Eukaryota > Metazoa > Chordata > Lepidosauria > Squamata > Lacertidae > Lacerta > Lacerta agilis. The sequence goes on from NC_046331.1 coordinate 47,059,391, forward strand.
AAGAGCTAAATCAGTGTTTTTCAACCACTGTTCCGTGGCACACTAGTGTGCCGCGAGATGTTGCCTGGTGTGCCGTGGGAAAAATTGTGTTTATTTGATTCCTATTCAAGAGAATTGCTTTATATATAGTCAATATAGGCACAGAGTTAAAAATTTTAACATTTTCTAATGGTGGTGTGCCTCGTGATTTTTTACATAAAACAAGTGTGCCATTGCCCAAAAAAGGTTGAAAAACACTGAGCTAAATTTCCTTCACGAAAATAGTACATTTTGTACTGCACAAAGTATGTGGACACTGGTATGCAAGAATTAAACTTAAACAGAAAGACTAACTGTGCTGAAAACACCGGTACAGACGAGTACAAGGTAAGATATGGTTATGCTTGATAAATCAACAAGGGCATAACAGAACCTGGGCCTATTGGGCAAATCAGTATAAATCTATAAAAGTACAGATTACTGTATTTTCCTGTGTATAAGATGCCCCCATGTATAAGACGACCCCTATTTGTTTCAGCCCAAAATTAAGAAATAAATAATAGCAACATCCCAAGTACAAGACAACCCCAATTTTAAACTAGGGGGGGGGGGATACAGTCTTATACATGAAAAAATACAGCAAGTTGCTTTAGGGTGTTGATGCGAAGACCAGTCTATAGAATGTCATGTGATAAAAACACCACCAAATTTCCAATTACGTACTAATTTACAAAAACAAAAAACAAAGGGGTAGGTGTGTTATTTTTGCATGACCAAGTTTAATGTTCAAGACCAAGGAGCATTTGAGAAGCAGGGATCGTCTTCTCTCCGATTCCTATTTTAAACGATTAGTGAAAAGTAGAGCCCTTGAATAATGGAATATAGTAAAGGCTGAGAATATTGTATCTAAAGCCCTGAGACTGTTGGCTGCCGGCAGAAAGATATGCAGAGGAAAGTCAGTAAGAAGTCAAACCGTCTTCGTGTTTAATTACTCATTCTGATGAAACAAAAACCATTCATACATCACCTGCTATGCTTCCTATAGGAACACGGGTGGCGCTGTGGTCTAAACCCCTGAGCCTCTTGGTCTTACCAATCGGAAGGTTGGCAGTTCGAATCCCCACAATGGGCTGAGCTCCCGTCACTCTGCCCCAGCTCCTGCCAACCTAGCAGTTCGAAAGCACGCCAGTGCAAGTAGATAAATAGGCACTGCTGTGGTGGGAAGGTAAACGGTGTTTCCATGAGCTCTGGTTTCCGCCATACGCCAGAAGCAGTTTAATCCTGCTGGCCACACAACCCAGAAAGCTCCCTGCGGACCAACGCCGGCTCCCTCAGCCGGAAAGCAAGAGGAGTGCTGCTTAACTGTCCAGGGGTCCTTCACCTTTTCACCTATCCTTAACTCTATCTCTAGCCCCTATCCCTACCCCTAACCCCTATCCCTATCCATAACGCCTATTTCTATCCCCTATCCCTATCTCTAGCCCCTATCCCTATCCCTAACTCATATCTCTAGCTCCTATCCCTAACCCCTATGAGCGCCGCAACCCCAGTCACCTTGGACTGGACTGAGCTGCACAGGGGTCCTGTACCTTCACCTTATGCTTCCTATGTGAAAACTATTAAGAAACTGCGCTGATTTTGTTCACCAACTAGAATTGTTGAGAAAATAATTGTCAACATAATGCAAAAATCAACGGCATTATACACGTTTGACCACATTTAGTCATGGGACGTTCCTGAAAGCTCATCTGTAATAGCAGATAAATGCACCGTCCTCCAAAGGCTCTGGCAACCATTCTTTCCATTTTATCCTGACTTATTTTTAAGAAGTGATTTACTTATTGTTTGATTTTGTATCAGTTTATATTTGATGTTAGCCACCCTGAGCCCGGTCTCAGCCGGGGAGGGCGGGATAGAAATAAAAAATGATGATGATGATGATGATGATGATTATTTCCAATGAGGAAAACCTTTGAGCTAGACCCAGGAAGGGGAGAAGAGTGGAACAACAGGCGAGCGGATCACCTTTCGCGCAGGTTGTCTTACCTTCTTTGGTCTTTGGAGCAGCTGCAGCCAGTTCTCTCTCTGAGGAGGGGTGTGGCACGGCCGCTGGGCCAGGATCCTGACCCTCTGGGTGCTCCAACCTCTCCTTTGGTCGGCACGCTGGGTCACTTTGCTTTTTGGCAACGTTAAGGACGTTTGGGGTGATGGACGGGCGCTGAATTGGCGCTGGCTTGGAGACCAAAACAGGAGATGATGGCCACTGTCTTTTGGGTGAACTTGGATGCGACTTTTGTCTGATGAGAAAAAGGGATCGATCAGAGAACTGCACAGCACAGAAATGTGTACAGCTATCGTATTTTCCAGTGCATAAGACGACCCCTATTTTTTTGCCCCAAATTAAGAAATAAATAATGGCAACATTCCGTGTATAATACGACCCCCAATTTTAAACTTTAAAAATTGGGTGGGGGGAGATACAGTCTTATACATGGAAAAATACAGTATATTCTGGCACAGGCAACTCCTTAGCTCCTAACTCTTTAGTCCAGATAGGAAGTTCTGACTGCAGGGTTAAGGCTGCATTTAAATAGGTCCAGGTCTACGGTACTACCCCTTACAGCCCTTTTTTACAGCAGTGAAATAGAAGATGGAAATTTGCTCAGAAATATTTACCCATCGAAATTATAAGGATCAACAGAGCTTAGAAAATTACTGTATATTTCAACAGCCTTAAGAACTACTTAGCAAGGGAAATCATACCTAAACTGGGAGCTGCAGGCCCTGTTACACAGTGGTTCCGCTCCTTCCTCCTGGGCCGTGTCCAGAAAATGGTGTGTGGGGACCCCGGGCTCCCTTTAAAATCTATATGTTTTTTAACATCTATATGAAGCTACTGGGAGAGATCATCGGGGGTGGGGGGGTTCACCAGTGAAGGTCCTGTGTGAGTGTCTGGAGGTGGTTGGAGGATGGATAGCGGCTAACACAGGGGTCTGCAACCCGTGGCTCCGGAGCCGCATGTGGCTCTTTTACACCTCCTGCCACCCCCCTCATCACCCTATGACCCTTTCCTTCCTTCAGCCACTGCCCTTTCCAGGCTGCAGGGGTGGGGAGGAGATTGGGGGGGGGCAGGGAAGCTGCTGCTGTGCAGTGGAAACAGCTTGACAGGAGGGGACATGGGGGGGGGGGCGTTTGCTATGCTGCTTTTGTAGCCCCAGAGCAGGAGAATACAGACACCTTTGCGTTCCCAGAGAGGGAGGGGATTTTGAATGGGGAGGTGTGGGTCGCAATGGTTTTGCGGCTCCCAGTTTTTTTTTCCCCTTCGGAAACGGGTCCAAGTGGCTCTTTTTGTCTTAAAGGTTGCAGACCCCTGGGCTAACAGATAGAGGCTGAATGTGGACAAGACAGAAGTACTCTTTTGGGGGGACAGGGGACCAGGTGCGCAGCCTGGGGGTCATTTTGGACCCATGGAGGCACAGGTCCATTCTGTGTCCAGGGCAGCTCCATCTGGTATGCAGGATAAGACTCCACTTGCCTGCAGACTGTCTTGCCAGAATGGTGCATGCTCTGGTTATCTCCCGCTTGGAATCCTGCCACACGCTCTATGTGGGGCTCCCTTTAAAGGTGACCCAGAAATTGCAATTAATCCAGAATGCGGCAGCCAGACTGGGGACTGGGAGCGTCTGCCGAGACCACATAACACCAATCCTGAAAGACCTACATTGGCTCCTAGTACAATTCTGAGCACAATTCAAAGTGTTGGTGCTGACCTTGAAAGCCCTCAACAGCCTCAGCCCAGTAGACCTGAAGGAGGGCCTCCACCTCGGACACCGGGGTCCTTCTCCCGAGGGCCTTCTGGTGGTTCCCTCCCTGCGGGAAGCGAGATTACAGAGAGCCTTCTCGGTGGTGGCGCCTGCCCTGTGAAATGCCCTCCCACCAGGTGTCCAAGAAATAAACAGCTATGTATTTTAATCTTTTGTTGGAAGCCACCCAGAGTGGCTGGGTATAAATCATCATCATCATTATTAAATTGTCATTTGGATTTCATACTAGCACATGCAAGAAGCTAAAGGAAGATTATGGTCTGAATCTGACCCCATTGTGTTTGACAGGAAGGCTTACAAACCTCAGTTCTGCCAGCTCCCTTCCATAACAATATACCATTTGTGGTCATGTAAAGGTAAAGGTAAAGGACCCCTGACAGTTAAGTCCAGTCGCAGACGACTCTGGGGTTGCGGCGCTCATCTCGCTTTACTGGCCACGGGAGCCGACGTTTGTCCGCAGACAGTTTTTCCGGGTCATGTGGCCAGTGGCTTCCAACAAAATCTTAGGATACAATGATTCATCCAATATCAGGGCGGGGCCACCATCGAGAAGGCCCTCTACCTGGTTCTTTGTAACTGCGCTTCTCGCAGGGAGGGAACCGCCAGAAGGCCCTCGGGTGGAGATGCTCCTTCAGGTCTACTGGGCCACTCTGAATTGCTCAAACACAGTTGTCCCTTTGTGGACAAAGAGGAGAACAACCAAGGGTGACAGGGTGGACCAAGCTGGTTTTACAGGTACCACTGTATTATGCTTGTTTGTTTATAAATATATAAATCTTTATTAAACATCCAGCACATATTTGCACAACAATTTACCATGTTAAAATTTATGCATGTACACTACACAGAAAAAAGTGAAATTTATATAAACTTAAGCCCAAGGACTCAAAGCAAAATTAGTCACCTCCCTTTCCTCCTCCCTAAAAACAGGGCTTCCTTTCTCCCCAAAAAAGCTCAACAACTTTGACCTGAACCCCCCAAAAGGGGGTAGATCACTGCCAGTTTTTAACTCTGTGAGTAGATTGCAGTGCCCTAGAGTAAGATTTGTGAAGAGGAGCTAAATAGAAACCTGATTGCGGCTGGAGACGGAGCACGTTTAACCACGTTGGCAGGAGAGGGAGACCGCCTGGGACCGGGCAAAGATGGCGACGGGGCGCGTCTCCCAGTAGATGACGGCTGCTTTGCGAGCTCCAATTTCTGCGGGAAGAACAGACACATATTGGTAAGCTGCCACTTTCTTTCTTTTTTATTGCATAGTTTTATTTTACAAGAAAATTCAAAGAAGCATAACTTTGTTCCCGCATAGATTTCCAGCTCGCAAAATAGCAAATGCATATCAAATGTAAGTAAGTATCTTATCCAGTAATTTATCGAACCAGCTCGAACCAATACAACGTTTTAATAAAATTAGATACAATACTTATTGGTTGTTTGTGTCATTTACCACATCCTTTTTTAATGGGGAAAAGAGAGAAAAGAAAAAAAGAAGAAAAAGAAGAAAAAGGAAAGAAAAAAAAGAAAAAAGAGGAAAAATAAAATAAAATAATAATAATAATAATGAACAAATAAAAATACTAAAAAGAAGAATATTTTTTTTAAAAGACCTTTTTATCCGACTTCCTGGCCAATCCCTTTGCTTCAACTAGGTTTCAATTTGAATGCTTACAACACAACACTTTCTCGTATGGTTATTATCCAATGCATTCTGCGAAGTTTGTTTACTCCACCGTCTTTCCCTTATCTTACTTCCCTTCCCTTATTCCTCAAATGCTGGCATACTAACAAAACTTTTGTTGTATTTTAGCACATAATTTTTGTAACTTTCCCATTTTCCAATAAATCTTTGCTTAGTGTTTCCTCTAATACTATTTGTAAGTAGAGCCATCTCAGCTAATTCTTGTAATTTGATTTGCCAGTCAACGACATTTGGTGCCTCTTGCTGTTTCCATCCTTTTGCAACTACTAATCGGGCCGCTGCAATTGCATATAGGAAGACTTCCTTCAACTTATTTGGTATCTCTTTGTCTATTGTGCTTAATAGAAACATCTCTGGTTTTTTTGGAAAGGAAATTGTCATCATCTTTTTCAGTTCATCGTATATCTCTCCCCAAAATACTTTAATTTTTCGGCACCTCCACCACATATGTATAAAATCTCCATTTTCCGCTCCACGCCTCCAACACACATTTGCAACACTTTTATACATTTTGGAGAGTCTAACTGGTGTGAGGTACCACCTATGGGCCATTTTCAACATGTTCTCTCTTATATTCTGGTTTGCAGTAAATTTAAAATTAACCTGCCATAGTTTTTCCCAGTCCTCAAACATAATTGGGTGGCCCAGATCTTGGGCCCATTTGGTCATTGAGGCCGTTACCGTTTCGTCCATTACTTCATACTCTAACAGAATCTTATACATTTTGGAGATTAATTTGTTGTTAGTATTTAAACATTCTTTTTCAAATTTTGAAGGTTCTTTTCCAAATCCAATCATCTTGTCTTGTTTATATATGTCCAAATCCAATCATCTTGTCTTGTTTATATATGTCCTTAATCTCCTCATACTTTTTCAGTTCCTGTTTCCCTCCTCTTTCTGTTAGAAGAAGTTTATATGTGATCCACTCTTTTCTATCATTGTTCTTTCTTTTCAGCGCCACTGCCTCAAAGGGGGAGATCCATCTTGGTGTTTTCGTTTCTATATATCTTTTATATTTATCCCATACCTTGTATATAGCATTCCTTATTATATGGTTAAAGAAGCTTCAATGCACTTTTGTTTTGCCATAATTTAGATAAGCGTGCCAACCGAAACGCAGATCATGACCCTCCAGGTCCAAGATTATCCAATTTTGAAGTGTACACCATTCTTTTAACCATGTAAAGCAAGCAGCTTCATAGTAAATCCTGAGGTCCGGGAGGCCTAGGCCTCCTCTATCTATAGTGTTTATCAATATCTTATGTTTTATTCGAGGTCTTTTGCCATTCCATAGAAATTTGGAAATTTCTTTTTGCCACTTGTCTATGATATTGGTTTTTCCTATGATTGGCATCGTTTGAAACAAAAAAAGAAACTTCGGCAACACATTCATTTTTATTACTGCGATGCGTCCCAACAGTGAAAGATTTAATTTATTCCATATCTCCAATTGTTTTTTAACCTCATTCCAACATTTGGAGTAGTTATTGTTATATAGGTTTATATTTTTTGATGTTATTATTAATCCTAAGTATTTTATTTTGGGATAGATCTTAATCTGTGTTGCTTTCTCCAGTTCGTCTCTCTGAGCCTTTGAAAGATTTTTAGCTAATAGTTTGGTCTTGTTTAAATTCAGCCTCAGGCCTGCAACTCTGCCGTATTCTCGAATTAACTCCAATGTTTTGATCAAGCTTTTATTAGGTTGTTCCGTTGTAATTATTAAGTCGTCCGCGAAGGCCCTGAGTTTGTAGCTACTCCGCCCCAGCGTTATTCCTTTTATATCTTTATCTTCCTGTATTTGCTTACACAAGATTTCTAACGTTAAGATAAAGATTAGTGGGGAGAGCGGACATCCTTGTCTGACCCCTTTTTTATATTGCATTCCTGCGTCAAATTTCCATTTATTATGACCCTCGCTGTCTGTTTTGAGTATATGGCTTCAATTCCTTTTGAAAACTGTTCTCCAAATTCCAAGAGACTCGATCAAAGGCCTTTTCTGCATCTACCGCCATAAAGGCAGCTTCTTTATCAATTTTTAGATCCAAATATTCCAGGAGATTAATGATGTTTCTAGTATTCGTAAAAATATGCCTCCCTGGTAAAAATCCGGCCTGATCTTCATGTATTACAGACTGTAATATCTTTTTTAATCTTTCCGCTAGTACACTTGCATATAATTTGTAGTCATTATTAAGGAATTTGTAGTCATTATTAAGGAGTGCAATTGGTCTAAAATTGCTCATTATTTTGGGGTCTCCTCCTTGTTTTGGAATTAAAACTATATAGCTATGTTTCCAAGATTCCGGCATAGTTCCATCCCTTAAAATGTTATTCATGGTATTTTTTAATGGCTCACTCAGGATGTCTTCAAATTTCTTATAGTATGCCGCCGATAGGTAAGCTGCCGCTTTCTAAAAGGCATACAGGACATAAGGAAATGAGAAAAGCAACAAGCAATTTGCATTGTAAAATTAAATAACAACAACAACAACAACAACAACAACAACAACAACAACAATACAACCTAGAAAGCTTATACTTAGTTGGTATTTTAGGTACTACTGGAATTATTTAAATATTTTTTGGGAAAGATTCTTTTAAAGATTGTCTTAAGACAAAAAGATTTACCGTATTTTTTCCTTCTATAAGACACCCCCATGTATAAGACACCCCCTATTTTGGGGGACTCCGATTTAAGAAAATGGGAGGAGATGGCCCCCCGTGTATAAGACGCCCCCAAATTTTGGACATTATTTTTTAGGAAGAAAACATAGTCTTATACACAGAAAAATACAGTAATTCTCTTAAGAGAGTTCTTTTTGGATCATCTTTTAATTAAAAAAAATATCTTTCATCATCATCATCATCATCATCATCATAATGTAGTATTATTTATACCATTGAGCTGGGCTTCCCCATCCACCCTGGGCCACTTCCAGCAGAATATTAAAATACAATGACAATTTGGACAATTCCTCAACTGAATACAGGATTTGTGAAGCTGCTTTAGGTGTTCTGAGCTCCGGCCAAAGGGCCTACCTGATCTCCCAAAGACAGGATTCCTCAACCTCGGCCCTCCAGATGTTTTTTGCTTACAATTCCCATGATCCCTAGCTAGCAGGAGCAGTGGTCAGGGAAGATGGGAATTGTAGTCTCAAAACATCTGGAGGGCCGAGGTTGAGGAAGCCTGCCTAAACACATGGCACAGGTGGATTTCTAAGTAAAATTTATAGATGATGACAGTATTGGACTTCAAATACGCTACCTGAAAGACACACTGCTCTTAGAAGCCTCCCAAAGTGGCTGGGGAAACCCAGCCAGGTGGGTGGGGGATAAATAATACATTATTATTATTATTATTGTTATTGTTATTTTTAAAAATTTGTCTAATAGCACCTTAGAGACCAACTAAGTTTGTTCTGGTCTTCAAGGTGCTACTGGACATTTTTTAATTTTTATTTATTTTGACTGCGTCAGACCAACACGTCTACCTACCTGATTCTTCTTCTTCTTCTTCTTCTTCTTCTTCTTCTTCTTCTTCTTCTTCTTCTTCTTATTATTATTACTACTACTACTACTACTACAGTGATAGTAGTGGCTCTGTGGGTTAAACCACTGAGTCTAGGGCTTGCTGATCAGAAGGTTGGCGGTTCGAATCCCTACGATGGGGTGAGCTCCCGTTGCTCGGTCCCTGCTCCTGCCAACCTAGTGCAAGTAGATCAATAGGTACTGCTCCGACGGGAAGGTAAACGGCGTTTCCGTGCGCTGTTCTGGTTCGCCAGAAGCAGCTTAATCATGCTGGCCACATGGCCCGGAAGCTGTACGCTGGCTCCCTCAGCCAGGAAATGGTCCTTTACCTTTACTACAGTGGTACCTCTACTTACGCGCACCTCTGGTTACGTATTCTTCGGGATACACATGCGGCAATCCTGGAAGTATTTTTCCTGGTTTTGCCGTGCGTGCCTGCGCAGAAGCACTCTACTGTGCCACGTGCCTGCACAGATCAGGCACCTTCGGTTTCAGAAACCTTGGGATCCAACAGGAGGTCTGGAACGGGTCCCATCCGCAACCGTAGGTATCACTGTAGTATCATCATCATCATCATCATCATCATTATATAAGGCTCTCCCTCCAGCCCTGTAAGAACTTTCTTGTTTCTGGGCAGCTTCCAACAGAATATTAAAATGCAATAGTCTATTAAACATTAAAAGCTTCCCTAAACATGTTTGAACAGATATTAGTAACTGAAAAAGACCGAGTAAACCAACACAAAAATATAAGATTCAAGTAGGTAGCTGTGTTGGTCTGACGCAGTCGAAATAAATAAATTTGTTGTTGTTGTTGTTGTTGTTGTTGTAGCACCTTAGAGACCAACGAAGTTTGTTCTGGGTATAAGCTTTCATTGGCAGATGCCCTTCTTCATATATACGGAAACTGAAGTCTCTATAAGAACTAGTATGAAAGAGGCCTCCCAGCATTCTCACAGGCCCATATAAGAATAGCGCAGACAGTTGGGCCTGATGAACATTTACTGTTCCCAACCCTAATCCTGTGGAAAGCCACCTGATCGCCCTGAGCCCAGTTTCAGCCAGGGAGGGCGGGATAAAAATAAAAGTTTGTTATTTATTATTATTAACCAGACCCTGATATATAGTGGGAGGGTGGGGCAGGGTTTTTCTCCGAAGAGTAGCAGGATTCAATGGGTATAGTCAACAGTTCAAGGATACTGACAAGCTGGAACATGTCCAGAGGAGGGCAACCAAAATGGTCCAAGGCCTGGAAACGATGCCTTATGAGGAACAGCTAAGGGAGCTGGGTATGTTTAGCCTGGAGAAGAGAAGGTTGAGGGGTGATATGATAGCCATGTTCAAATATATAACAGGATGTCATATGGAGGAGGGAGAAAGGTTGTTTTCTGCTGCTCCAGAGAAGCGGACACGGGGCAATGGATTCAAACTACAAGAAAGAAGATTCCACCTAAACATTAGGAAGAACTTCCTGACAGTAAGAGCTGTTGGACAGTGGAATTTGCTGCCAAGGAGTGTGGTGGAGTCTCCTTCTTTGGAGGTCTTTAAGCGGAGGCTTGACAGCCATCTGTCAGGAATGCTTTGATGGTGTTTCCTGCTTGGCAGGGGGTTGGACTGGATGGCCCTTGTGGTCTCTTCCAACTCTATGATTCTATGATTTTAACCTGTGGGTGACTGTGAACAACTGTAATTAGTCTGACAGGAAAAAGCAAGGGAGAGTATGCAAATGACCAAAAATAGCCCCCAAAATAATAATGGTAGAGTAGGACCTTAGAGGCAAACTCAGTTTGTTCTGGGTATAAGCTTTTGCGTGCAGACCCTGATATATAGTGGGAGGGTGGGGTGGGGTATTTCTCAGAAGGACAGTAGATGGGTGATTTTATGGTTCCCAAAAGGAAACCTTCTTCTGCTTGTCCATATTGACTACAAGTATTAAGAAGATGTCAATAAATGAAGGCGCAGATTTGTAATCCTTTTTTACGGAAAGATTCGGCCTTGCTGGCATCCTCTCAATCTGGACAAGCAGAGGAAGGTTTCCATTTTGGAACCATAAAATCACCCATCTCCTACTACCCTTCCGAGAGAAAACCCCACCCCACCCTCACTCTATATATAAGGGTCTGGGGGCTTCTGTTTCCATGTACCTGAAGAAGGGGGCATGCCCACGAAAGCATCGAATCAGAACAAACTGAGTTGGTCCCTAAGGTGCTACTGGACAATTTTTTTAAATTTAGGTATCTGAAGAAGTGCACATGCACCCGAAAGCTTCAACCCAGAACAAACTGAGTTGTTCTCCAAAGCGCTGCTGTATTTAAAAAAAAATTTTTTTTTTACAAAACTAGAATGTTTTGTAACTTTCCCTGACCACTGGAAGGACAGATCCTGAAGTTGAGGCTCCAGTACTTTGGCCACCTCATGAGAAGAGAAGACTCCCTGGGAAAGACCCTGATGTTGGGAAAGATGGAGGGCACAAGGAGAAGGGGACGACAGAGGACGAGATGGTTGGATAGTGTTCTCGAAGCTACCAACATGAGTCTGACCAAACTGCGGGAGGCAGTGGAAGACAGGAGTGCCTGGCGTGCTCTAGTCCATGGGGTCACGAATTATCGACTAAATGACTAACAACAACAGAAATCAAGGTTCAGAAACAGGCCTGTACCATAAGAGTATTTGAAGAAGTGTGCATGCACACGAAAGCTCATACCAAGAACAAACTTAGTTGGTCTCTAAGGTGCTACTGGACAGAATTTGTTTATTTTTTATTTTGTTTTGACTATGGCAGACCAACACGGCTACCTACCTGTAACAGTATCTGGGACATCATCCTTAAAACTGCTGTGAGAGAAGCACTGTTATTGTCCTACCAAAACTAGCAAGAGACCCATCAGCTTTGAGGAAGCCATCAGTATTTTTATTGAACCAACAACTGGCCCAGGACCCACCTGCACCATTTCTGAGGAGTCGTTTCCCGGCGGAGAGGCAGCAGCCTTCAGTCGGTCTGTGCTGCGGCTGCGCATGGGCACTTTGGGCACGTGGGCCGGGGAACTGACGGCGCTGCAGGGAGCTGAATGGGGACAGAGGGGAGATTCTTTAAAGTTGGGAATTTGGCAGGGCAAACAGATTGCCGAGGGGAAAAGCGGGTGGGGAAAGAGGAGAGAGAGAGTAGGAGAGACTCTCAACCAGGCATAGGCAAACTCCGGCCCTCCAGCTGTTTTGGGACTACAACGCCCATCATCCCTGACCACTGGTCCTGTTAGCTAGGAATGATGGGTGTTGTAGTCCCAAAACAGCTAGAGGGGGCCAAGTTGGGCCACGCTGATCTACAGCAGTGGTGGACCAACTCGGCCCTCCAGCTGTTTGGGGACTACAGTTCCCATCACCCCTGACCGCTGTTAGCTGGGAATGATGGGCATTGTAGTCTCAAAACAGCTGGAGGGCCGAGTTGGGTCATGCCTGATCTTGAGCAGTGGTGGCCCAACTCGGCCTTCGAGCTGTTTTGGGACTACAATGTCCATCATCAATAGCTAACAGGACCTGTGGTCAGAGATGATGGGCATTGTAGTCCCAAAACAGCTGGAGGGGGCCAGGTTTGGCCCCCACTTAGTTAAGAGTAGGCATGGCCAAACTTGGCTCTCTAGCTGTTTTGGGACTACGACTCCCATCATCCCTAGCTAACAGGAGCAGTGGTCAGGGATGACGGGAATTGTAGTCCCAAACATCTGGAGGGCTGCAGTTTGCCTATGCCTGCTCTAAATTGTGTTTTATATCACTGACGCAAATAAAGGTTTCATTCATTCATTCATTCATTCATTCAAGAGATCTGGGAGACAGACCACCAAAGTTTGAAGCACACAAACCACAAGAGGAAAAGAAAACAGAAGGAACAGGCCGTTAAAATGAAATGTTTCCCCCCCACAAGCAACAGCAAAAATTGTTTTTTGTTCTAAGTTACTTGTCCATGAGGAAGGCAATCATCGTATTTCATCAAGCCTGGTAAATTAGGATTCTTTCAAATATCTTTTATGAGAAGCTACGGTGTAGTGGTTAAGAGCGGCAGACTCGTAATCTGGGGAACCGGGTTCGTGTCTCCACTCCTCCGCATGCAGCTGCTGGGTGACCTTGGGCTAGTCACACTTCTCTGAAGTCTCTCAGCCCCACTCACCTCACAGAGTGTTTGTTGTGGGGGAGGAAGGAAAAGGAGAATGTTAGCCGCTTTGAGACTCCTTCGGGTAGTAAAAAGCGGGATATCAAATCCAAACTCTTCTTCTTCTTCTTTTCTGTGTATAAGATTAGGTGTTTGGTTTTTTTTGTTTACTAAAAAATAATGTTAAAGGGGAGGGGTTGTCTTATACACAGGGGCAATCTCCCCCCATTTTCTTAATTTGGAGTCCCCCAAAATAGGGGGTGTCTTATACACATGGTGTGTGTGTGTGTGTGTGTGTGTGTGTGTGTGTGTGTGTGAGTATTATACACCGGAAAATATGGTAATTAAGATCCTAGTATAGTAGGCATGCACGTTTTTTGAACAATGTTTTGTGCTGTGCAATTTCCTGGGGAGGCTGGTGTGCAGAAGTGTCAACACACATCATAATAAAACTAATGTGGGGTGACCCTTCGGTGTCCTTCTGGGGAAGCGGAGTGAGGCTTGAGGGAGATTTGCGGCGATGGGGTGGCAGGATGAGAAGGCGCTGGAGGGCTGGAGCGGGGACCCTGAGAAGGAGGAGGAAGAAGAAGAGCTTGTGGATCCTTTAACTACTGTCAGGGAGCATTGTGAACAGATTGAGAAATGTGTGAAAGCTCGGGAACGTTTAGAGGAGTGTAATGCTCGAGTGTCATCTAAGTCCCATACAGAGGAGAAGTGTACAGAAGAACTCTTTGACTTCTTACATGCTAGAGACCATTGTGTGGCTCATAAACTCTTCAGCAAATTGAAATAAATGTTAATATAAGCCTGTGTCCTCCTCATGCATAGCTGATGAAAACCTGAGTCTGTTCAGTTTGAGTAAACATGCAGCTCTGCACGTGTGATATGAAAGTGAATGCAACTAGCTCTATGGTAATTCTGGGAGAATTTAAGAGTTGTCATCAGGATACATCTGTTATGTAGAAGATTTGCGGCTGCTTAACAAAGTGTTTCTGTAGACTTCTGATATTAAAGATATTTCCTGTCAAATGTGAATAATAATAATAATAATAATAATAATAATAATAATAAAACTAATGTCAGAAAAGTGAAGAGTGGAGCGTGGGTGGGTGATGTGCAGGACTTTGTTAAGAGCAGGGTGGTTTGATTTAAATCAAATCGATTTAAATCAAAATTTTAATCATGAATCATTAAGACTTGACTTAAATCTTGTTTTTTTTTAACAGAAAGGTTCAAGCTTGCTGGCATCCTCTTCATATTGATGACAACCAAAGGAAGGTTTCATATTTGGAATCATAAATCTTCAGAGTAGTTTTGACAGTTATATAAAAAATGACTGATTTGGTTCTACTCTTAGAAATACATTGACAGATAATGATGAAATGATGTTGTGGTTTATTAAGTTTAACGGTTTCTATTTGCACAGCATTTCTGCTTTACTTGATTGGAAGGAGAAAAAGAATCATTTCCTTCATCACAATTTAAACAATTTATTTCACCAAAGCAATAACATGATAGCATATGGATCCACATTTGTTAACTGATGTTAACAAACAACGTGGTGTTGTTTTTTTAAGACTGAGTTTTAGCACACATGAAAATCTTAAAAGAAATCCTTCTTTCCTGATGAACAGCCTTTGGACAATAATGTAACTCAAATAGAAAATCTTTAGGAAGGTTATTTCCTCCAAAAGCCTATCATTTTAAAAATCCAATTTAAATAAAAAAAAATCCGGTCCAAATGAAAAAAATCTTATTTTTTAAATATCATTGAATTTTATCCACCCTGGTTAAGAAAACAACATAGCAGCTGTGTTTGAAATCCAATGTGGCAGGGGGAAAGGGGTATAAGGGAAGGCATTCCAGCTTCTTATGGAATCAAAAGGAATTCGGGCAAAATCTGCTGCCATGTAGGCATGTGATTTGTACCTCCCTGGCACACAGGCCCAATATGGTTCCCACAAGGGATCTCCACCAGTGTCCCAGAAAGAACACAGATTTTCACATTTCCAGCAGCAGGTCTAGCTACAGTACAGTGGTCCCTTGGTTCTCAAACGCCAAAAACCCAGAAGGAAACGTTCTGGTTTCCGGACATTTTTCAGAAGCCAAAGGTCCAACACGGCTAAGACTCCCAGCCCGCTATCCTGCATATGCAGAGAGGGTCCACCCTTCTGTTCTGCCCTGAAGAGGAACAGCTGTCAAACCTGGACTTCCACAGCATGTCCTTCTTCGTTGTAGATTATATCCCCAAATTCTCATTTCCTCACACAGTCCTACCACGTGGGCTTGAAGGTACCATCTCCTTTTTTAACACCTCCGACAAACATTTGAGTTTTTTTTAGGCACCCCCAAACTTGGCCCTCCAGCTGTTTTGGGACTACAATTCCCATCATCCCTGGCCACTGGTCCTGTTAGCTAGGAATGATGGGAGTTGTAGTCCCCAAACAGCTGGAGGGCCAAGTTGGGCCATGCCTGCTTTATGAAAACCAGCGGTAGCTTCTTGGCTCCCCCTCTCCAAGGAAGATTGAATGGGCCAGGCGTGGCCAAACTGGGCCCTCTAGCTGTTTTGGCACTACGACTCCTATCATCCCTAGCACTCAGGACCAGTGGCCAGGGATGATGGGCATTGTAGTCCCAAAACAACAGGAGGGCCAAGTTTGGCTAACACTACTCTAGATCAGGCATGGCCAAATTGGATCCTCCAGCTGTTTGGGGACTACGACACCCATCATCCCTGACCACTAGTCCTGTTAGCTAGGGATGATGGGAGTTGAAGTCCCAAAACAGCTGGAGGGCCAAGTTTGAGGGTGTCTGGTTTAGGTTTTCCTCTCATTTTGAGGTTTCTACGGCGAACCCCTATTGTCTGTCCTTGCTATATCTTTCATTGAGTTGGAAGGAGAGGTTTAATAAGCGCATTGACCAGATGCAATGGCAGGCCCACATCAAATGTGTTAAAAATCATTGATTTTTATCCACCCTGGTGCCCCGTTACCTGAGGGATCTTGGCCATCAGCTGATAAAGTGGCGGCGCTTTTACTCCTAGCTAGGGAGGCCTGGGTGGGAGTGAGCAGCCGGCTGAGCACGTTGCTCTCCAGAGGACTGACCTGGGAACGGCGAGCTGGAGGGCAGGAAGAAACCAAAGAGGATTGCAACAGAAAATCCAAAAACAAAGCAAGCAGCCTAACGAAGGAAAGGATGGGGGGGGGCTATGGCAAGCCAAAGTGCATTTAGAAAGAAAGAACATTGTGGAGAGACAGCAAGAGACACCGTACACTCACGTAAGATTTAAAACACACTATTCTTAAGGGAACCTCAATAATTAAAAAAAAAAATGTAAAGCCCAATTTATATCAAAGCAAGAAACAGGTAAAAATAGATGTTTTAAAAATCTGTTTTGCAGCCACCCTGCACTGCTAGTACACAATTGACACACATACAGTCCTCCTGCGGAAGCCCCACTGATGTTAAGTATGCCTGCATATTTCTTTTTTGTCTTAATGTAGTTAATGTAGTTAATGGTGGATTGGCATGCTTTACATTAACAGTGGACTACTGTTATATTTGAATATTAAACATTCTTATCAATAAGACCAGAGCTTATTTAAAAAATGGCTTTCATTAGCAACCAATTTTCCCACTTCTCCTGTTTTTTGTGGAGTGGGGTGGGGAGGAAATCTGTTTTTTGCACCTGTCTGCTCCGCTTGCAAACCTTTGGATTCTGGCTGCTCAGAATTCGGAGGAACTTTGTTATTCAGTCTGTTTAATGAAGAACTTCTTTTATTTGAGCCTGCAAGGATAAAATTGTGCCACGATTAGCTTTGCATATAGTAGCATGTATATCAATCAAGCCAATAATGAAGATTGACAGAAGATGATCACACTCTTCAATTTGAATTGCAGTGCGTATAAATCTCAACGTAGATGGAAACAGAAAGCACATTCTCGATTAATTCAGAAAGCAATTATTTCTGGGTGGAAATTTCTCAACCACTTTTTTTTAATAGACAGGGCCAGTGAACTACCCTTTCTAATTGGCTACAACCCTGTATGCTTTGTAAATCCTCTATTTCACAAATAGACGGTCAGTATCCCAATGGTAATAATAATAATAATAATAATAATAATAATAATTATTATTATTATTATTATTATTATTATTATTATTATTATTATTATTATATATTTGTACCCATCCACTCTGGGTGGCTTCCAACAAATATTAAAATACATTAAAATATCACAGATTAAAAACTTCCTTAAACAGGGCTGCCTTCAGGTATTTTCCGAATGTCAGGTAGTTGTTTATCTCCTTGACCTCTGATGGGAGGGCGTTCCACAAGGTGGGCGCCACTACCGAGAAGGCCCTCTGCCTGGTTCCCTGAAACTTTGCTTCTCGCAGTGAGGGAACTGCTCAAAGGCCCTCGGCGCTGGATCTCAGTGTCCGGGCTGAACGATGGGGGTGGAGATGCTCCTTCAGGTATACAGGACCAAGGCCGTTTAGGGCTTTAAAGGTCAGCACCAACACTTTGAATTGTGCTCGGAAACGTACTGGGAGCCAATGTAGATCTCTCCGGACTGGTGCTACGTGGTCCCAGTCACCAGTCTAGCTGCCGCATTATGGATTAATTGCAGTTTCCGGGTCACCTTCAAAGGTAGCCCCACATACAGCGCATTGCAGTAGTCCAAGCAGGAGATAACTAGAGCATGTACCACTCTGGCGAGACAGTCCTCGAGCAGGTAGGGTTTCAGCCTGCGTACCAGATGGAGCTGGTAGACAGTCACCCTGGACACAGAATTAACCTGCGCCTCCATGGACAGCTGTGAGCCCAAAATGACTCCCAGGCTGCACACCTGGTCCTTCAGGGGCACAGTTACCCCATTCAGGACAAGTGAGTCCCCCACACCCGCTCGCCCCCTGTCCCCCCAAAACAGTACTTCCGTCTTGTCCGGATTCAACCTCAATCTGTTAGCCGCCATTAATCCTCCAACCGCCTCCAGGCACTCACACAGGACCTTCACCGCCTTCACTGGTTCTGATTTGAAAGAGAGGTAGAGCTGGGTATCATCCGCATACTGATGAACCCCCAGCCCAAACCCCCTGATGATCTCTCCCAGCGGCTTCATATAGATATTAAAAAGCATGGGGGAGAGGACGGAACCCTGAGGCACCCCACAGGTGAGAGCCCAGGGGTCTGAACACTCATCCCTCACCACCGCTTTCTGAACACGGCTCAGGAGGAAGGAGCAGAACCACTGTATAACAGTGCCTCCAGCTCCCAACTCCTCTAGACCGTCCAGAAGGATTATGGTCAATTGTGTCAAAGGCCGCTGTGAGATCCAGCAGAACTAGGAAACAGCTCTCACCTCTGTCCCTAGCCTGCCGGAGATCATCGACCAGCGCAACCAAGGCAGTTTCAGTCCCATGATGAAGCCTGAATCCCGATTAGAAGGGATCCAAATGGTCTGCATCCTCCAGGCGTACTTGGAGTTGTTCAGCAACCACCCACTCAATCACCTTGCCCAAGAATGGTAGATTCGAGACTGGGCGATAGTTGGCCATATTGGCTGGGTCTAAAGATGTTTTTTTTTAAGAAGCTGTTTAAAGACCGCCTCTTGCAGCGGGTCTGGGAAGACTCCCTCGCAGAGGGAAGCATTCACCACCCCGCAGAGCCCTTCCCCCAGCCCTTCCTGGCTCGCTTTTATTAGCCAAGATGGGCAAGGATCAAGGAGACAGGTGGTCAGTTTCACTCGTCCAAGCAGCCTGTCCACATCCTTGGAGGTAACAGATTGGAATTGATCCCACGCAACTTGACTAGACAGTACTCCAGCACTCTCCCGCCCCGGCCCTGCTCCCAAGGTGGAGTCTACCTCCTTCTGAATCTGAGCAACTTTATCTGCAAAAACTTTGCAAAAGCATTGCAGGAGATCTTGGGGTCCCTACCAGGCCCCGATGATGGTGATTGTGATAGATTGCGAACCACCTGGAAGAGTCTCCTGCTGCTGTTTTCTGCAGATGCAATAGAAACGGTGAAGAAGGTCCTCTTCGCCGTTGCCATTGCCACTTGGAAGGCTCAAAGTTGAGCTCTAGCCCATGTCCGGTCTGATTCAGAATGAGTTTTCCGCCACCAGCACTCTAGCCGTCTCAGCGACTGTTTCATCGCCCTCAGCTCTGGAGAAAACCACAGAGCTGTCCGGGCTCCATGCAATCAGAGAGGTCGCTTCGGAGCCAGACATTCAATAGCCCTGGTTAACTCCACATTCCAGTGGGCCACCAGGGAATCAGCTGAAAGGCCATCAACATGGGATAAAACATCCCCTACCACACTCTGGAAGCCAACTGGATCCATTAAGTACCGGGGGTGGACCATCCGAATCGGTCCCACCTCCCGGCAGAGGGGAAGGGTCGTGGAGACGTCCAGCTGCACCAGGAAGTGATCTGACCATGGCACTTCTTCTGTCCAACCCAGACAAGAATTCCAAAAAGAATGGGGAAAATGCAGAGAATAATTTACCAAACAGTGCCCCAAAATATACACCTGGACTTGTTTCAATTAATTTCTACAGGAGACTTCGCAGCTTTTTAAGTCATAATTAGGAAAAATTGTAACAATAGCATATAAAAGAAACAGTATACAAGAAGTAAATAAGGAGGCCATTTACAGGATAAAGGAATGGGTGGATATATGCACAGTCTGCTGGGTTAACTAAATGAGTAAAAAAGGGGGGAATTTAAGGACAAAATATCACAAAGAGGTTGTAAAGGTGGGAAAGCATACTGTGTTTTTGCTGTTTTGCAAACATACACTCACCCTTGCTGGGAGAATTCAGACGTGCTGCTGAGGATGAAAGGCGCTTATTGATGACAGTTTCCGCTTGCTTGAGGTTTGCTGAGGAGGTAGAGCGCTTGCTGCCTGAAAAAATGAATTATTACTTTAGCACAGGGTGGATTTAAGTTCTCAAACTGATTCTGTTCCGGAAATCGGTTCCAAAACCAAAGCATTCCAAAACCAAGGCACGCTTTCCCATGGAAAGGAATGCAAAACGGATTAATCTGTTCCAGACTTTGAAAAACAACCCCTAAAGGTAAGATTTCTTTATTGTCATTGTACAAGTACAACATTGTACAAGTGCAACGAAACTGAATGCCATCCCATAAAAACAAGACAAAAAACACATTTTCAGCCACACATGCACATACATACACACCCATCACAACTCTCCAAGGTCATATTATCTGGTTACAGCATTTAAGATGGTTATAGCTCTGGGGTAGAAACTATTTTTTAATCTATTAGAATGAATAATCTTTATTACGGTCTATTTGTTCTTGCTTAATTGTCCTATATCTCCTGCCCGGATGAGATGGATCCTGTAAAATATTGTTTACTTTTTAAAGGCAGTGGGAACTGTATAGTTTTTCCAAAGATGGGCCATTTGACATGAATTTTGCCATCTGACCTGCACTCTGTATATAAAGACTTGAGGAATGACATTATCACCTCTCTTTTATTGTCCATTCCGGGTCGCTCAACCACTGCCACAGTCTCCTTCCTCTTAGCAGATCAAGAGGAGCAGAGGACAGCAAAGCCTGCCAGGTTTTGAGCTGGGGCCATCAGAATAAGGTCCACAATTTGACTGCTGATTGAGGACCCCAAAGTGTTTTTTATACCATCGACTTTTGATTTCTGCTCTTTGTATTGCTGTTTTGTTGCTATGGCCAATGGCTGACACAAACAAAGATTCATTCATTCATTCATTTCAACTCTTAAGACACAGGGACAACTCCTAAAAGGATGTCAGCCTGGGACATGCAACTCTGGGGTCTCTGATTCAGTTCATAGAAATAGCAGGGTAGCAGACTGGGTGGGTGAACAGGTAGGCAGGTAAGGAGTTCCTATGGTGGAGGCAGCATCTAGGCTATATTACATCAGAGACCAGAAAATATTCCAAGGGGCCATGCCTAAGGTTTCCATGCAGTGTATACAATAACGAGCAAGCAGGTCATATGAATTATTTTGATCTCAAAGAGGAAGTAGCAAGTCAGCTGCATGCAAGCAATTGCCTGGTTAAGAGGAACACAGCTCTGCGCGGGTTATGGAAGGCCTCTAAGCAACGCTGTTTTAGACAGGAAGCTAACGTTGCTTAAATCCAGCTAGGGAAGGAGAATGCCAAGGCTGGTGGGGTTAGTTCAAATAATAGCAAGCAGGCAAATGGATCCTAGACCCACCTTCATCTGGAATTGGCGACTCTGTGAAATAAAGTTTGTAAACGAAAATCACAACAATGAAACAAGCATGAGAAAACAATCAGAAACAAGGAAAACAATCAGAAATGAGGGGCAACGTAGGATTAAGGTTCTTAATCTTAAATAACTGGCACTCTTATTGAACAACCCCATTACAAGATGTAACATTAGTTAAATCCCCAACCTGCCAGTACATAACAAGATAGGAAGCTGTCAGAGCATTGGGTGCACCTAGCTCAGTACTGCCAACACTGGTTGGCAGCACATCAGGCAGGGAACATTCCCAGCTCTACCTGAGATGCGATGTATTGAACCTTGGCTCTTCCAAATAATAATAATAATAATAATAATAATAATAATAATAATAATAATAATAATAATAATGTTAATATTTCTACCCCGCCAGGTGAATGAATGAATGAATGAATAATTAAATAAATAGCTGTTGTTGTTGTTGTCCGGAAAGGGAATTAGCCATGATAGCTAAGTGACTGTCCAGGAGTTCCTCTGAGTAGCCGTTGTGGGGTTGGCAAACAGCAATGGGAGGCTATTTCCTCCATGCACTAAACTGGGATTCCTGGAAGCAACTGGCTGGCCAATGCCAAAAACAAGATGACTGGATGTATTGTATTTTATTGTATTTTAATATTTTGTTGGAAGCCACCCAGAGTGGCTGGGGAAACCCAGCCAGATGGGTGGGGTATAATAATAATAATAATAATAATAATAATAATAATAATAATAATAATAATATATTATTATTATTATTATTATTATTATTATTATTATTATTATTATTATTATTATTATTATTGTTAGGGTCATTGGTCTGATCCAGCAAGTCTGCTCTTCTATTTTTATGACTGAGAATCAGTCACTAATCAAAATAACAATATCTGTACCCTGTACTCATTCAGATCTGACTCTGTACTCATTCCTTCCTGCAGGCCAACTTCAAAAATCAAACATTGACTCTAACAAGTATCTGCGAGATAATTGACATAGGAAAGCTAGCCAGTTTAAACAGGCCACATTTACTGAACCCTTCACCTTTACTTTTAAATCAAACCATACTTCATTTCCCATGCTCAGTTTTTCATACATCCAAAGCTGCCTTACAGGGAACCAGACTTGTGGTCTAATCCGGCCCAGCACTGACTACTCTGGCTGGCAGCATTTAAAAGACTATCTCAAATCTTAATAAATGTAGTATAAACACCGACAACTGGGAAACACCGGCCTGCGAGCACTCCAATTGGAGAACAGCCTTGACCAAAGGTGTCGTGGGCTTTGGAGACACTCGAACTCAGGACACGAGGGAGAAACGGGAAAAGAATAAATTTGAAAACAGAAGTAGAGAAAAGAATTGTATGGGACGCAAGCAAAGCAGTGATGAGGGGATTCCTCATAAGTGAAAAATCTAAAAAGAAGAAGCAACAAAATTTAGAAAAAGAAAGATTGTTGGGCTTAATAAAAGAAAAGGAAAAGAAATTAAGAGGGCACCCAAAAAATCAACAGATCCAGAAAGAAATAAAGTTCTTGCAGTCCCAATATGCAAAAATTTTAAATCAAGAAATAGAATGGAAGATTAAGTTTATGAGGCAGAGAACCTTTGATTCAGCCAACAAATGTGGGAGATTGTTAGCTTGGCAGCTAAAAAAGAGACAGAAATCGAATACCATCACCAATTTAACGGTTAATGATAAAAATGTGGAGAATCCTGAGGAGATCAGATGGTGCTTTCAAAAATTCTATAAGCAATTGTACAAGGAGGAGAAAGTAGAAGAGATTGAGACTGAACAATTCTTGGAGAAAAATGGATTGCAGAGAGTCCCAGAAGATAAAGCAACAATACTCAACCACCCAATTTCAACACAAGAGATGGAAGATGCTATTAATAACATGCAGATGGGAAAGGGCCCAGGACCAGATGGACTGACTGCAAAGTACTATAAGTCCTTGAAAGATTGGTTGATACAGCCGTTGAAGGAGGTATGCAATGGACTGTTGGAGGGAGGGAGGGCACCAGACTCATGGAAGGAGGCCTATATCACACTGATCTTGAAACAAGACTCTGATAAAACATCTATGAAAAATTACCGACCAATTTTGCTTTTGAATGTGGACTATAAAATCTTTGCTAATGTCATGGCCACGAGATTAAAAAGGGTGCTGAAGGACTATATCCACAAAGATCAAGCAGGATTTCTACCTGGAAGGCAGATAAATGGAAACACAAGGATCACTGTGGATATATTGGAGAGGCTGGAAACGAAGATAAACACTGATGCTGCATTGATGTTCATTGACGCAGAGAAGGCCTTTGACAATATTTCTTGGACTTTTATGAAGAAAAACTTAGAAAAGATGGGGGTCGGTCAACGATTTTTAAATGGCATTAATGCAATTTATACAGAACAGAAAGCAAAAATCATAATAAACAGTGTGATATCAGAGGAAATTAGAATCGAGAAAGGAACAAGACAAGGGTGCCCTATCGACTTCCGCTCCGGGTGGGAGGAAGATGGCCGAAAATTCCAACTCTCCCGAGTCTCACGGGGTAATTAGGGGCTGAGATGGGAGTAAATCAGCCTCCCGAAATCTTCCCAGAATCGGTGGGAAGAGCTGCCTCGTCCGCGATGCCCATTAACCCTGTCCCAACCTCTGAGGAGGGAGGGAAAGGGGGGTTTGGACGCATAGCCCCCGAGAGAACTTCGGCTCTCCCTGACGCCACTCTTCCTGCCCTGGGTTCCAGGACTTAAATGAATAATTCGGTAATGTTTTGGACTTGCTTCAGACAAGAAGGAGAAGAGATATTTTGCTTAAAAATCCAGCCACCGAGAAGATAAGAAGAAAAGAGGACTGTAACATTCTATCGGTATGTGGGAATGGAATGAAGGGGGGGGGAGCCTTGCTTCATGCTATGGAGTTTGGATATTTCTGTGGGCAAAACCCCCCTTGAAGAAACGCTCTTAGTATTTACAAGTGAGATTGGAGATAAACTGTGTGGAAAGGAATTTACGATATAATTACACCCCTGGCTGTTTGGTTGCCTCTTTACCTCTGTTAGAGACTTAGCCGACTTCTTGGAGTGTCTGGAGTGATTTATGACGCAGATTAATTAGAGGTCGACTGCAGCAGATCGGGCTGTGAAAGTCACAGAGAGTGGAAATGCCATAAACTATTTTAAAATGTACGGACTTATATATGGAAAGGCTCCCACTCTTGGAAAGACTTTGAAGCAGCCAGAATGATTTAAGCAAGCACAAAATATGGAATTCATCGAAGTTAAGTTAAGATGGCGACCGTTGAGATGGGACTTTTGGATAAGAACGAGAGGCGCCGCGCCAGGGGGGTGGAAAAGAGTATGGACATAAAATCCACACAGTCAGGATGGATTTTGGTTGTTTTATCTCACTTGTGAAAGCACTCAGTGGCATGAAAGAAAATGGAAAGAAGGACAACATCAGAAAAGAGATGGAAGACACCGGACTACGGAAGGCAATGAAATTAAGAGGATGATCGAGATCCTGATTGTCTGAAGCAAGGGAAGTCTTAAAAGAAAAATTTAATAATTCGGCAATTTATTTGGACTTATTTGGACTAATTGGGTTATATGGATTAATTGATATTTATAAATATATGATGTGATTTTTATGATTGGAAAAGCTAATAAAAATGATTTGGGGAAAAAAAGACAAGGGTGCCCTATCTCCCCACTGCTTTTTATTACGGTCCTGGAGGTCCTTCTGAATATGATTAGATCAGAGAAACAGATAAAAGGAATAAGGGTGGGGGAGAAAGAATATAAACTGAGAGCCTATGCGGATGATTTGATGTTATCCCTACAAGAACCAGAAAGCAGTGTTCCCAAAGCTTTAGAGATAATTGAACTATTTGGACATGTAGCAGGTTTTAAATTAAATAAAGCCAAAACTAAAGTATTGACAAAAAAATATGAATCCATTGCAGATACAGAAATTACATCAACGTACTGGACTGAACTTTGTTAAAAAGGTAAAATACCTAGGGGTAAATTTAACTTCGAAGAATCTGGACCTGTTCAAGAACAATTATGAAAAGTTATGGAATGAGATAAAAAGGGACTTAGAGACATGGTCAAGGTTGAAATTATCTTTGATGGGCAGAATTGCTGCTATAAAGATGAATGTGTGACCAAAGATGCTGTTTTTATTCCAAGTGATTCCAGTTATAGATAAGTTGGACTGGTTTAGGAAATGGCAAAAGGATCTGTCTAAATTTATATGGTAGGGGAAGAAACCCAGAATAAAATTTAAAATTCTGACAGACTCTAAGGAAAGAGGGGGATTCGCCCTCCCAGATTTAAGAATTTATTTTGAAGCAGCAGCCTTTTGTTGGTTGAAGGATTGGTTCAAGTTGGAAGATGTATTGGACTTGGAGGGACATGATAATGTATTTGGTTGGCACGCTTATCTTTGGTATGACAAGGTAAAAGCCCACAAAGCTTTTAAGAACCATATTATTATAAAGTCCTTGTACCAGGTCTGGATGCGGAACAAAGATTTACTGGAGAAAAAGACCCCTAGATGGATATCGCCAGTAGAGGCCAAGGTCTATAAAAGGCCAAATATGTCTGCAAAGTGGTTAAAATATGTGGATATACTGCAACAAGAAGGTCAGACTTTTAAGTTAAAAAGCTATGAGCAAGTCAAGGAGGAGGTTACCGACTGGTTGCAGTACCACCAAATAAATGAAATTTTTAAGTTGGACAGGAAAATTGGCTTTCAATTAGAAAAATCTAAGAACTAATTGAACAGAACTCTAAAAACCTTTCCAGAATGTATAACTTGTTGCTAGAGTGGCATACGAAAGATGAAATGGTTAAATCAGTAATGATAGACTGGGCGAAAGATGTTGGACATAATATTATGATGGATGACTGGGAAAGGTATGGAAGGAAGGTATCAAATTTACAGCAAGCAATGTACTAAGAGAGAATATTATGAAAATGATATATAGATGGTATTTGACACCAGTGAAGTTAGCTAAGATGTATCATGGTTCAAGTAATTTATGCTGGAAATGTAAAAATGTGGAAGGTACCTTCTATCATATGTGGTGGACATGCCCAAAAGTGAAGGCTTTCTGGGAGAAAATTTACAATGAACTTAAAAAAGTGATGAAAGTTGCTTTCATTAAGAAACCAGAGGCCTTCCTGCTGGGCATGACCAACCATGAGATACCCAGGAAAGATAAAGTGTTTTTTATGTATGCCACAACAGCTGCTAGAATTTTGATTGCTAAAAACTGGAAAGGGGAAGAGCTCCCGATAGTAGAAGATTGGCAGATTGGCAGAAAGTTAATGGACTTTATGGAACTCGCGAAACTCCGAGACCAGAGGGAGGAGAAGGTGCAGGAAGATTGGAAGAAATTTAAAGAATACTTAAAACAACGTGAAAAATTGGACATTTGAAGCAAAATCAGTTAATTTAAGTGGCTTAATTTAAGTGACGTGTGGGTCCAGAATCAGCCTCCACAGTCCCATAAAGGGGATTGCCGAAGAAGAAGAGGAGGAGGAGCAGGAGGAGGAGGAGGAGGAGGAAAGAAGAAGGTGAGGAAAAGAGGAAGAGGAGGAAAGAAGAAGAGGAGGAGGAGGAGGAGGAGGAGGAGGGGAGGAAGAAGAGGAGGAGGAGGAGGAGGAGGGGGAGAAGAAGAAGAAGAAGAAGAAGAAGAAGAAGAAGAAGAAGAAGAAGAAGACGACTCTGGCTGGCAGCGTTTCTCCAGGCCGACAGAAAGGCAGCCGCAGACACCTACCCGGCTTGCCGTCCAAATCGGTCACAGAGCCGCCCCAGGACCATCTCTTCTGTCGAGTTTCCAGCCGCTGGCTCCGCTCCAGGGTCCGATGCAGCACCGCTTCATAGTGCTCCTGTTGATCAAAAAATCTCTGGAGTTAGGCAGCGGGAACTGTGAGCACGTTACTCTCTGGAAAATTATTATGATGAATGCATATATAATAATACATGACAAATATAAACAGAAAATACAATTATGAGGTTAAAAATGAGAAGAGACAAATGTTCCAACCTTAGTTTTAATAGTTAAGGAATACAAAATTTTAAGCAGAAGAAACAGATATGTTATAAACCAGGAAGGGAAGTTGGGGGAAGTCGCGGGGGGGGGGGGTTTCACTGAAATTGTAAAAAATAATTTGAATGCTTGATTATGATAAAATGTCTTTAATGAAATTATATATATATCCATATCTATATCTCTGTCAATATATAGATACAGCTATAGATATAAAATATATGCAATAATAATAATAATAATAATTTATTGTTTATACCTCACCCATCTGGCCGGCTTCCCCCAGCTACTCTGGGTGGCTCCCAATCGAATATTAAAAACAAAATACAACATTAAACATTAAAAACTTCCCTAAACAGGGTGAGAATCCCTCCCCGGAGGACTTTTAGCAGGGTGGGAAAAAATCAATAGTGTAAATCAGATTTTTTTAATTTAAAGTCTTAAGCTTAGACAAGCTTAAATATTCTTTAAGCTTGTTTGTTTCCACGCTCAAATAATTTTTTTTGAAAAACTACTATGATAGCAAAAATCCCTTGGCAGACCTTGAATGATTCTTGTAATGTATAGATCAGGGGTGGCCAACTCCCAAGAATCTGTGATCTACTTTCAGAATTAAAATCTGGCAGTGATCTACCCCGCTTTTTTGGGTTCAGCTCAAAGTTGTTGACCTTTTTTTGGGAGGAGGAAAGCCCTGTTTTTAGGGAGAAGGAAAGGAGTATGTAACTAATTTTGCTTTGAGTTCTTTGAGCTTAAGTTTAGGAATTTCACTTTTTCCTTTTTCTGTGTAGTGTACATGTATAAATTTTGACATGGTAAATTGTTGTGTAAATATGTGCTGGATGTTTAATAAATATTTATATATATATAAAGAAACAAACTTGGGCTCCATGATCACTGCAGATGGTGACAGCGAAATTAAAAGACGCCTGCTTCTTGGGAAGAAAGCAATGACAAACCTAGACAGCATCTTAAAAAGCAGAGACATCACCTTGCCGACAAAGGTCCGTATAGTTAAAGCTATGGTTTTCCCAGTAGTAATGTATGGAAGTGAGAGCTGGACCATAAAGAAGGCTGAGCGCCGAAGAATTGATGCTTTTGAATTATGGTGCTGGAGGAGACTCTTGAAAGTCCCATAGACTGCAAAAAAGATCAAACTTATCCATCCTTAAAGAAATCAGCCCTGAGTGCTCACTGGAAGGACAGATCCTGAAGTTGAGGCTCCAGTACTTTGGCCACCTCATGAGAAGAGAAGACTCCCTGGAAAAGACCCTGCTGCTACTGAGGAGAGAGAAAGGCTGCTTCCCGCTCAGCAGCTGATTGCAAGAGATCGGCAAGCCAGGTAAGAGATGCTAGCAATAAAGGAGGCTGCCTGGGAGAGGGGAGGTAAAAGCACATGGATCCTCAGGATTTTTGCACTGGGTCACCCCAAATTCACCATCAGATCACATAGCATGTCCATGGCTACAGGCTGCACCAAAAAAATCACGCATCCACTGTTTCGTGGGGCCGCAATGGTGCAAAAACGTGGTTACAAAGCACAGATCCACATAGATCCTCAAGATTTTTGCATTGTGTCTCCCCGAATTCACCATCAGATCACATAGCATGTCCATGGCTACAGCTTGGACCAAAAAAAACCACGCATCCACTGTCTTGTGGGGCCACAATGGCGCAAAAACGTTGTATATTAATTTTTTTTAAAAACAGGTTTTATTGAAATCTCTTTAATACAAATAATAATACAAACACAGTCTACACAATTACAAAAGACAATTATACAAACACATCATTACGTACTGTAAGGTTTTCAGTGGTTGCTCATGAGGAATCAGGCGGACGCAGAACTTCTAAAAACTATGTTCTTTATTGTGCCGCTATTTACAGTGGAGCTATAATAAAGACGTCCAGCTCATCCCTCTGCAGAGTCCGGGAATGTCTGTTTCCGGTTCTTTGCCCAACATAAGAGGCGCGGGGTCCTGAACCCCCGCCTCCCCCCTCTACGTCCTTCCTCTCTGCCCAAACGGGGCGACGGAAAGGGTTCCTCTCCCGCTCTTCCAGCTTGGTGCAGAGGCTCTCCATCCCTGCCACAGCCCCTGCTCCAAATTCCTGTCTCCATCTCCCTCCCCCCACTGGAAGAGCGGTCGCTTCCTCCACTCAAGGAGGATGACGAACTGCTCAGCAGAGACGGGGGGACTCCCGGTACTGCAACCTCTCCAGGATCGCCTGCCGCTGCGGCGGGAGCGGTTTCCTGACACATACAATTACACAATCAAGTAAAAATAGAACTCAAAAAACGACAGAGAGAAAAAAGAAATAAAATAAAATAAAATGACTTCCTAAAGTTCTTTTTCGTGTCTCCTACTAAAGTTCTTGTCTATGCTTTATTTAATAATTCAAGTTTATTACAAAATATATTTATATACTTATCCGTCGTTATCCATAATTACCTTTCCCTGTATGTCAGTCATTCCAAGAAGATCACCAATTTCGTTTCTACTCCTTCTTTCTTTAAATATTCCTCCACAAATTTCCATTCTCCTATAATTTTTTGTTTCGAAATATTTCTAACTGCTGCTGAGATTTTTGCCAAGTTCATGAATTCTACTAATTTTAGGTGCCACTCCTGTATCGTTGGAACCTCTTCCCCTTTCCAATATTGGGCTAATAACATTCTAGCAGCTGCACACAAATATAGGAAAACATTTCTTCTATCTTCTTGTATTTCCTCCTGTATCAAACTCAATAACATTGTCTCTGGTGTTTTTTTAAAGCTGATTTTTAACATCTTTTTCATTTTTTCATATACCATATTCCAATACTTTTTAATTTTGACACAGGTCCACCAACAGTGAAAGTAATTACCAACTTTCTCCTGGCACTTCCAACATTTATCTGACTTTAATTTATATATTTTGGCCAATTTTTCAGGTGTTAAGTGCCATCTGTATACTAATTTTAGCATGTTTTCCCTTATTCGTGTGCAAGCCATAAATTTCATACTAATATTCCATAAATTATCCCACTGAGATCGGTAAATTGTTCTACCTATATATTGGGCCCACTTAATCATTACGCTTTTTACCTCTTCTTCCTTTAATTCATATTCCAACAGATATTTGTACAGTTTTGCGAGTGGCTTGTCCATACTTTCTAATAACAACTCTTGTAATTTTGATTTGTTCTCTACAAAGCCTATCTCTATATGCTTCTTAAATATACTCTGAATCTGGATAGAATTAAAGCAGCTTGCACAGTATTTTTTAATCTGTTCATACGGTTTTAATTTCCATTGATTCTCTTCTTTCACTAATAATTCCCGGTAAGTTATCCATCGACCTTCTTCTCCTTTCTGGTTTACTGCTGTCATTTCAAACGGAGAGGTCCACCAAGGTGTTTTTGGTTCTAGTATCTTTCTATAATCTGACCAGATTTTGAATTTTTTTACTATGTGATCTGTAAATTCTTTGCAACTACCCTTCTTCTCTTGTAACAGATATGTGTGCCAACCTGTTACGTTCCTGAAACCTTCCAAATCTAATAATTCTTTATCATACTGTAATACCCAATTCTTTATCCAACATAGGCCTGCTGACACATAGTATAATCTAAGGTCTGGTACCCCCCCATCCTCCTCTTGCTTTTGCGTCTGTCAGCACCCTATAATGAATTCTTGCCCTTTTCCCTCCCCATATGAATTTACTTAAGTCCCTTTTCCACATCTCAAAAGTCTCTTCCCCCCCCACACAATTGGTAGCATCTGGAATAGAAATAAAATCTTAGGTAAAACGGACATTTTTATTGCTGCTATCCTCCCCATCATGGATAAATTTAGATGATCCCATCTTTCAAAAAAAATTAATTTCCTTCCATATTTTAACATAATTATCCTCAAATAAATTTATATTGTTTGCCGAAATTGTTATGCCTAAATATTTAACTTTTTTCGTTATTTCCCAATTTGTCAATTGTTTTAATTCTATCAGCTCTCTCTCTATATTTTTCACAATTATCTTGGTTTTCTTCTCGTTAATTTTAAATCCCATTATTTCCCCATATTGTTGCAATTTGTATTTGACATCTATTAATGTATCCTGTGGATCTTCCAGCATTAATATGATATCATCCGCAAATGCTTTGATTTTATATATATTCTTTCCTATTCTTATTCTTTTTAAAACAAAATTAAAAATTAAAAAATTCCTTCCAGTAGCACCTTAGAGACCAACTAAGTTTGTTCTTGGTATGAGCTTTCGTGTGCATGCACACTTCTTCAGATACACTGAAACAGAAGTCACCAGACCAGGGGTCGGCAACCCGCGGCTCCGGAGCCACATGTGGCTCTTTTACACCTTTGCCGCGGCTCCGGGGCGGATACGCCCGTCCACTTCTCCAGCTGGCCAGCGGCAGCGGCCGCCCTCCAGCTGGCCGGCGACCCGCCCTCCGGAGGCTGAGGGCACTGCTGCTGTGCTGCTCTGCTCATGCGTCGTGCCTCGTTTCTGCCAGCGCAGGCGCAGCAGCAGACAGCAGCAGTTTCCCTCCGGAGGTGTGGCTGCTGCTGCTGGCTGCTGCGTCGAGGCGATGACGAGGTAGGCAGCTGCGGGCTGGGCCAGGGGCGGCGGGTGGCGGGGGAAGCCTTCTTTTTAAAAATGGTCGAGGAAGCGGCGCCTGTTTCCTTGCCGCTGCCTCCTTTCCAGGGCGCAAAGCTGGGCTGGCTGGGCAGAAACCGCCATCGAGCTCTCTGCCTGCCGCGGGCGGGGGGCTTTGCAACCCCCCAACGAGTCCCTTGGGGTGGGGGACTGGGACTGAGGAGGGGGAGTCCTCTGCCGCTGCTTCCTCAGGTGTGTTGCTTAGGCTGCCGGGCGGAGCGCGGGAGCGCAAGTTGGCCGCCTGCGCCGCGCCCTCCGGCTGTGGCCTCTCCAAAGTGGCCTCTCCAAACGTGCGGCACAAAGAGCGGCGCCTTGGCTTTGCCCCGGTTTGGTTGGGCAGCCTGTGGCTGGAGGAGATCCGGGGGATTCCTCCTCGGCGGCTGAAAGAGGGGCTTGTTCTCCCGCGCTTTCTTTTCTCCCAGTTCTAGGTCACACGACCCACAATAGCACTTCTTTAGTCTCCTTGCCGCACGCGCTCTGGCAACATTTCAGGCTCCGGCTTGCATAAAAACTGGGAAAGCTTTCTCTCGCTTCCTTCCCCCTCCCCCTCTCATTTCCTTCCCCCCTCCCCGCCCGATGCTGCTCTCCAACCACCTACCTGCTTGTCACGAGTTTCGACCCCCCCCCCACTCCTTGGAAGGGTTTGATTATTGGAGCTGAGCTTGTCCCCTGCTGAGGTAAATGACTTATTGCTCTGCTTCGACCCGGGGGGGGGGGGGCTGGTAAAGAAAACCAAACCTGCGTAACTTATGCAGAGGCAGAATTTACTAGGTGGGGGAGAAGCCCCTGTTGTGACTTCCAGGCGTTTGGAAGCACGGACAGCCCACCAAAAAGAAAACTTGTGAAAATGTTTCCTTCGTGAGGACAAGGAGTAATAGGGGTGGAGATGGGCCGAAAGTCCAAAGGAAATGATTTCTTGAAGGGGGAGGATGTACTACGGGAGGCAGAATAAAGGGCTGATTGTCACAGAGACATGGGTAGGAGAATGACGCCCCAAAAGGTTGCAGTTTTTCCTCTGTCCTGAGTGTGTGTTAGGGGAGCCTTGACAAAGCACCTGTTGGCGTGGAAGAGAGGAGTCCTAACTTGGATCTGTGTTCATGTGCAAAATCTATCGCCATTGTCATTAAGGGGACAGGGAACTCCCCTAAAAAGGTTTGAACACTATGAACTACTACAGCCACCTGTATGCAAGTCAGCACAAACATCACAGGCTTCTCTGGTGCAATTCTGTGCTTTATTTAGCAAGAGAGGGGGTTGGAAGAGGTGAGCATAGCCTCTGGTCTGGAATATTAAGGGTAAAAGACACTAAGATTATTGTAAAAGCCAGCAGTCTTCAATTAGACATGGGACAAACATTTAACACAAGTGTGCAGTTGAGGACTCATTTTTTTAAAAAAACAACAACAAATCAAATATTTGTATGCTGTTGCAACCCACCTTGGATCAGGCTGTGACCTGGTAGTGGTCCCCAGGATGGATAAAAATGAATGATTTTTTAAAAAAATAAATTAAAAAATTGATTTTTTATTTAAATCAAAAAAAATTATTTAAATCGGATTTTTTAAAATTTAAATCAGATTTTTTTAAAATAAAATGCAGTGTTATATTTGTTTTAAATGTCACAATTGTTTTGCAGCTCCCAGTTTGTTTGTTTTCCTTTGGAAACGGGTCTAAGTGGCTCTTTTTGTCTTAAAGGTTGCAGACCCCTGCACCAGACCCTTAAATATAGTGAGGGAGTGGGGAGATTGATTTACAGTATCACCAATCCTTATTCTATTTATCATTTAATTTTCCATTTTTTTAATTGCCAAGCAAGGAAGGAATTTTTTTATTTTGTTTCAACTATGGCAGACCAACATGGCTACCTACCTGTAACTAATCTTGTTTAAAATAGACAGAAGGATAAAAGGTTAGAAAGAATCAGAAGGGGAAGTTAGGTGGGGGGAAAGGAATGTATGTTTCTTTCTTTCTGTGATTTATGTTGATGGATTATGTTGATTAAATTGTCAAACCATACACACACACCGATATAGATAGATAGATAGCAAAAGATCTTCCAAATTCACTAGTTGTGAACTGAATCAGTCCGAATGGAATGATTAATGGAGCATTGTAATTGCAACCACTTCTAGATATTTTTAAGGGAGGCAATGACCAACCTGTTAATATGAAAAAACACTGTTCTAAGGATAACGTA
The DNA here is from genome assembly GCF_009819535.1 of Lacerta agilis. NCBI lineage: Eukaryota > Metazoa > Chordata > Lepidosauria > Squamata > Lacertidae > Lacerta > Lacerta agilis. The sequence continues at coordinate 47,093,718 of NC_046331.1, forward strand.
TTGATATGCATAGAATAGGCATGTCAAGATGTTCGAAACTAAGGCAAAAGTAATAACAGCTATACATTGATTCTTACAAGACACAATGTTAAAGCATTTATAACATACAAGATGTCGGGTTGCGGTGGAGGGAAGCCACACGGGTGTAAATGATAATTTTTTATTTTTGTGTATATGGATTTTGTTTTTCGTATTTCTTTCTTGTTTTTTTCCCTTGATTAATAAAAATTTAGTTTACATATATACACAAGATGCAATGAAGGGAATGTGGGCATTGTGACGACTTCCAAGTTGTCCCTTATGCCAGGGACATCCAACTCCCAAGAGACAGTGATCTACTTCAGGGGGCGAGGACTGGCGGTGAGCTACCCATTTTTTAGGGGGGGTGTTCAGAGTTGTTGAGCTTTTATTTAGGGGGCAGACCAAAGTTGTTGAGTTTTTTTAGGGGGGCAGGTCAAGGTTGCTGACCTTTTTGGGGGGCAGGTCAAAGTTGTTGAAGTTTGGTTGAAGATTTATTGTATTTTATTGTACAGTATTTTAATATTTTGTTGGAAGCCGCCCAGTGTGGCTGGGGAAACCCAACCAGATGGGTGGGGAAGAAATAATAAATTGTTGTTGTTGTTGTTGTTGTATTTTTTTCCTTTCTCAGCAAAGTTGTATATGGAGTTTGTACATGGAGTTTGTATGCAGGTTACATTGTGTATTCTTATGTATGTAATGGTTGAATGCTTAATAAAGATTTTTAAAAATTAAAACAAAAATAAAACGGAAAGTGCAAGGAATTGCAATAAATTACGCCTGGCTGGTTGGACGCCCCAGCTATAACCAGTGCCACCATCATAGTGTCTCTCTAATGCAGGCATGGCCCAACTTGGCCCTCCAGCTGTTTTGAGACTACAACTCCCATCGTCCCTGCCCACTGGTCCTGTTAGCTAGAGACGATGGGAGTTGTAGTGTCAAAACAGCTAGAGGGCCAGCATTCAGCTCTACAATACCTTGTCTTCCTCCAGCTTTTGTTTCCGCTTTTCCTCTACTGCTACTCTCCTTTGTTGCTCCTTCAACTTCTGTTCCTTCAGCCGTCTCTGCCTCTCCTCCATTTGCTTCTCGTACTGGAGCTTGGCCTTCTTCTCCTTTTCCAATATCTGAGTTTCTTTGGCCGCTGCACATTTCAACCAGGGTGGATAAAAATCAATAATTTTTTAAAAAGTAAATTTTTAAAAACTGGATTTTTAAAATTTAAATCGGATTTTTAAAATAAAATGCTTTTGGAGGAAAAATCTTTCAGAATGTAGTTTACTATTTAAGTGATATTTTCCCCCTGTATGTGTTGTCTGTGAAGTTCACAGGCATATCACTGTTCAATACAGGGTGGGTAAAAATCAATGGTTTTTTTTAATTTAAAAAAATCTGATTTTGTTAATTTAAATCAGATTTTTTTTATTTAAATCGGTTTTTTAAAAATTTAAAAATTTAAAAATTTCTAAAGATTTTCTATTTAAGTGGCATTCTAGTCCAAAGGCAATTATTCATCAGAAAATAATGATATTTTTAAAGTTTTTCATGTGTGCTAAAACTAAGTTGTTGTTATTTTTAAACTGTTTAACCACATCAGTTAACAATCATGGATAAATATGCCATAAAGCTATTTTTAGTTAAATAAATTGTTTAAATGGTAATGAAGGAAATGAGTCTTTTTCTCCTTCCAATCAAGTACAGCAGAAAAGCTGTCCAAATGGAAGCAAAATTTTAAAAAAAATCCTTCCAGTAGCATGCACACAAAATTCCTTTCGTGCATGCACACGAAAGCTCATACCAATACTATAACAAACTTAGTTGGTCTCTAAGGTGCTACTGGAAGGAATTTTTTTATTTTTTATTTTGTTTCAACTATGGCAGACCAACACGGCTACCTGCAAATAGAAGCAGTTAATTCATTAAACCTCACCATCATTTCATCATTATCTGTCAATGTATTTCTAAGAGTAAAACTATATCAGTCATGTCTGATAAAACTGTCGAAACCACTCTGAAAATTTATTCTTCCAAAAAGGAAACCTTCCTCTGCTTGTCCAGATTAAGAGGATGCCAACAAGGCTGAACCTTTCTGTAAAAAAGATGATTTAAATCATGTCTTACTGACTAGTGATTTAAATCAGGTCTGGCTGGCTAGTGATTTAAATCAATTTGATTGAAATCAGATCCACCCTGTCTGCCACACAAAGGCAAAGAGGTTGCACTGCGTATTCACAAGAATTTTTTATCTGTACTTTTAAATATAGTCATACCTCATGTTGCGTACGTTCTGTGCTGCGTACGTTCGGGATACGCACTCCTACACCCCAGAAATGTTTTCCGGAGCGCGCAACCGCCGGATGCGCAGAACTCTTCTGTGCACTTCGCGCATGCACAGAAGCGTTCAAATCGATCAACTTCCCGTTTTTCAGGGGGGGTTGTGTGCATTCGAGTTACACCCTCCGGCGTTACGCAGTGACGCGGAACGGATCGCATGCGTAACCCGGGGTTCCACTTATATGCCTACCTTGCTGCTTCTCACGCTCCTCTCTCCGTTCCCTGGCCAGCCTTTGCCTCTCTTCTGTTCTCAAAGTGGAACCATCGATCACTGGAAAGGACGGCAAAGTTGAACTGGTTACAGGGCTGAGATTTCTGGAGGAACAAGTGACCAATGGGCGCAATTTTCTTTTCCCAGGAGTACAACTCCATCCTGACGTGTAGGGATACCGGTTAACATGGGAATTAGGGTGGTTCATGAAAAGCTCTTTTTTGAAAATGTCTGCTCCAAAGGTCTTCTCTTACTACACTAGGGGGTTATATAGCTCAGTGTTTTTCAACCACTGAGATGTTGCCTGGTGTGCCGTGGGAAAAATTCCAGCCAGAATATCAGCTTTGTGTTCAGCCAAACAGGCCCTGGTTGCGCACTGAATAAAGTATTTTATAATTTTTCATATTTCTGTTTACTTACTATTTCATAATAAAGTAATTATAAAATACTTTCTTTGTGTTTATTTGATTCCTATTCAAGAGAATTACTTTATATATAGTAAATATAAGCACAGAGTTAAATTTTTTAACATTTTCTAATGGTGGTGTGCCTCGTGATTTTTTCCATGAAACAAGTGTGCCTTTGCCCAAAAAAGGTTGAAAAACACTGATATAGCTATATCTGAAATTTCCTGCCTATGGCGAAACAAAATAGAAAATTCTTTCCAGTAGCACCTTAGAGACCAAACTCAGTTGGTCTCTAAGGTGCTACTGGAAAGAATTTTCTATTTTGTTTCGACTATGGCAGACCAACACGGCTACCCACCTGTTCCTGCCTATGAGTTAATATTTTCTTTAAATTTTTAAATAGTTTATTTACAACATAGTCCACAACAACTCGTACATACAAACAAACCCACCACCACTGACAATTATCAAAATTAAACTCCTATCCCCTTACACAAAAAAACATAACATTTGCCTGTAAATGGCCTCCTTATTTACTTCTTGTATACTGTTTCTTTTATATGTGATTACAGTATTACCATTTTTCCTAATTATGACTTTAAAAACTGCAAAGACTCCTGTAGAAATTAATTGAAACATACAGTGTATCTTGACCCTGCTCTGCTAAATTGACATTTCAGCCTTCACGACATAGGAAAACGGCCAAGTAAACAGCTATTTTCGTGGAGGAAGGTTGAGATATTAACTGATATGCACAAAATTTCAGAGATAGCTATATAATCCCTAGTGTAGTAAGATAAGACCTTGGGAGCAGGCATTTTCAAAAAAGAGTTATTTATGAACCGTCCTACTGAACACCCAGTGCTTTTCAGTGGAGCAGGGTCAAGATATGAACTCAGGCATGGCCAAACGTAGCCCTCCAGCTGTTTGGGGACTACAATTCCCATTATCCCTGAGCACTGGTCCTGTTAGCTGGGGATGATGGGAATTGTAGTCCCTAAACAGCTGGAGGGCCAAGTTGGGCCATGTCTGGTAGAGCAGTGTTTTTCAACCACTGTTCCGTGGCACACTAGTGTGCCGCGAGATGTTGCCTGGTGTGCCGTGGGAAAAATTGAAAAATTATTTTATATATAGTCAATATAGGCACAGAGTTAATTTTTTTAACATTTTCTAATGGTGGTGTGCCTCGTGATTTTTTTCATGAAACAAGTGTGCCTTTGCCCAAAAAAGGTTGAAAAACACTGTGGTAGAGTTTAGATTGGAAACAAAGCATAAGGAGAAGAGTTGGAAGTCTAATATTTGTGGTGTTCACGAAGGATTTGTAGAAGTAAATGTATCGTATTTGTAGAAGTAAATGTATCGTATTTGTTAAGTACAGTCATACCTCGGGTTACGGCTGCTTCAGGTTGCGCACCGCTCCGAACCCAGAAGTACGGAAACGGGTTATTGGTGCTCGTGCAGAAGCGCCAAATCGCGCTTTGCATAGAAGCGCCAAATCGCAACCCGTGCATATTCGCAGACGCGGCACTGAAGGTTGAGAACGCTGTGGGTTGAGAACTTGCCTCCCGCATGGGTCACATTCGCAACCCGAGCATCCATTGTGCTACGTAAATTGATGTATAATAAAGATTATTTTAAGAGAAAAGTACGTGCCCTGGTGCAGGGGTCAGCAAACATTTTCAGCAGGGGGCCGGTCCACTGTCCCTCAGACCTTGTGGGGGGCCGGACTATATTTGGGGGGGGGGGGTGAACAAATTCCCATGCCCCACAAATAACCCAGAGGTGAATTTTAAATAAAAGCACACATTCTACTCATGTAAAAACATGCTGATTCCCGGACCGTCCGCAGGCCGGATTGAGAAGGCGATTGGGCTGGATCCGTCCTACCCATGCCCTGCTGTGTGGCCATTTCCTGCTTTGCAAAACAAAAACAGGCAACGTCACTGCCCCAAGCAGACCAATTTCTACTGAGCTTTTGAAAGCTGTCAAAATGAGACTCTTTTGAGAAGGAGAATATGGAACTTAAAAAGTAGCAGCACAGATTTGTGGGCTGAAAAGCTGAAGGACTGTGAAAAGCCACAACCGAGGAAGTCACAGGAATGGAATTTTTTTTATTAAAGCAAGGATTTTACCTGGCCTGGCAGAAGATTTCATACCAACTGGAGACTGGACTGGAACAGGACTAGCACCACTTTGGCTTCTTCTTTCTTCTGCTAACACCTGGGCTGCAGCAACTGTAAAACAGACCACAATCACAGTTATTACAGTGAAAATCCACAATGTATTTCTGGTGGCAGGCTTCATGCAAGACTTTCTGGTATGTCTGATCATTTTTTAAAATTTTCTTTGTATATCATGTCAAAAAAACCAGAATTACTTTTATGAGGAATTTTCACAACGGACATTCCAAAGGACAATAAAAAGAGTCTTTCTATATGCGGCCGTCAGGATCATGATTGCAAAACCCTGGAAAAGCAACATATTACCGACAAAAGATGAATGGCTCTTAAAACTCAACAAGTATCTATAACTAGCTCAACTTACAGGACCAACAAGAAATCACTCAAATGTGAGAATAAGGAGAGAATGGGATGTTTTTATAAACTACATGAAAAAGGGGGTTCCCAGTACTTCACTTGGTTTGGCGTAGCCTAAAATCCCACAGGCAGTCCGGCGGCTGACGCCATTATGGGTGGTCGTGGGTTGCTTCGGCTGCGAAGCACCCAGTTCATCCCGGGGGTCAGGAGCCCTGCAGCCGCATAGCGGGGCTCCGGTTGGGGTGCGGGAAGAGCGTCCCGTGCCCTGGGCTCCCCGGCTGTGCCCGTTGTGGCTCCGAACCCTTCCCCCGCGCCCCCTGTAAAGGGGGAGTGGGGGTGAAGGGACTACGGAGCCGGGCTATAGGGGACATGCCCCAACCGGGATGGAAATGCGGCGGCAAAGCCTGTGATGAGCGTCTAAGTTCTACCTGTCATCAAGGAGCTGATAAGAACCCAGAGGCTATGAGTAATTGATTGACTCTTTGTATTCCTGGAATGCTCTGGGGGAAAGAAGAAAGGCAGCCCGCCTCCCTCCCTTCGAGTGGTGAAAGAGATTAACCCTTTAAGTGACTGCTGCTACAACAATTACAGAAAGTACTTGGAATTTGAAAACTGAGTCTGTTGAGATCTCCCTTCGGGGGTTAATTGGGGAAAAAATATCTCCGTTTGAAGTTTTGGTCTTTATACTCCGGCTTCGGAGAAATGGCGGCGACTTGGTTTGTCGTGGGAAAAATTGAGACAAAGGAAGGAAGAGACAGGAACTGAAATCTGATACTCACCCTCTCTCTCAAAATGCTGGACTTTGTGATCGCACTGGCATCGAGCTCTGATTTAAGGGATGAGGAAATGCTCACTATTTTGCAGATGGAATTGCTTAATCGGAAACTACAGGTCTTGAGTGGAATTATTCATAAAAAGGATGTACTTTCCACAGAGGAGGCTTTTCAAAAGTTCTACACAATGGAATCAAGCCTTGGCAAAGAGCTGGGAGGGGCGCTTGGAGGATGGTCGGAAATGGCTGGGCGAATGGAAAAGGAACCTGAAACAGGAAAATTTACAATATCCAGACCCCGAGGTGGCAGCTCGGGGGCAAGAGACATGGAATTAAGATTTCTACAAGAAGAAGGAGCAAAAGAATCGCCCAGAATGGAGATGTGGAACGCCCTGAGGCTCGATGCTGGGTTTGATGTGGACGCTGCCTGGATCTGTGGACACTCAGAGGAAGACAATAAGGGACTTGGCTGTGGAGAAAGACAGAAAAGGACAATGGACAGAGGGGGAGTGGGTTGAAGCCTCAAATGTATAATCTGAATGGTCTGCCATGGTATCCGAAATCGGAGTGTGAAGTCTGTTAATCACAAGTTTATTTTAAATAAGTAAGGAGATATTGAATTTTAAGTTATAAGCAGCATGATAAAGGATAGAAGAAATAAGTTTAGCTATAAGAATATTTGGTTAAGATTTAGGTTATAATGCAAAGATTAAGACAATGGTGTTTTTTCTTTTTAAGTAAAGTTAAATTTTTTATAGAGAAAAGTTGTTAAGAAAATGGTATACTGATTTAAAATCGAAGGTGTATAGGCGGGGGAAGTCAAACGTCAAGATTCAGAACTAGATTTTTTTTTTTTTGTAAAGTATATAGATAAGAAGAAGAATCCTGACATTATGTGTATATGTATTTGTTTTGGTATTTGTAGGTGTGGGGTTGGGTTTGTGTTATATTATCAAAATGTCAATAAATTCTGTTAAAAAAAAAAATCCCACAGGCAATCCATAGACTTACTAAGAGAAAACAGACAAAGAAAATATGATTTATTAGGAACTGTTGGGGGGGAGTCAAGATCAAAATCAGGAAGTCGAGACTGAAGTCGTAAAAGGAGATATTATAATTATTAAAACCTGTAGGAAATAACTAATAGAAGAAAGAACGGCTTGTATTCCTTACAAAGAGGTTTATTGGATACTGTTTCGTTTTTAGTTTCTTTTTCTTTCATTTTTCTTTTTGTCTATCCTTTCTTCTTTTGTTGGATATGTAATATGTACATGCAACATTTATATGGCCAAATTAAAAAGGGGGGGGGGGGGACTTGCTGGTACGACAGTATTCAAACCTGCTCCTCATGGTTCTAAAACTCCTCACCCACAATAATACAGAAAGCAGACTTAACACAGACATGGGTACCAGAGCCTGCAATAAACCCAGATGCCAACTTTACTGCCAAACACACCCAGACGACACCATTGCTGGACCCAAAAACATCCAACATCCCATCTCAGGCCTATTTCATTGCTCATCCTAACATTGTGTATGTCATCAAATGCCAGCAGTGCTCTTCAGCACTCTATGTTGGGCAAACAGGCCAGACCCTGCGCCAAAGGATAAATGGGCATCAATCTGAAATCAGGAATCACAAGGCAGAGAAGCCACTTGGCCCTCCAGCTGTTTTGGGACTACAACTCCCATCATCCCTAGCTCACAGGACCAGTGGTCAGGGATTACGGAAATTGTAGTCACAAAGCAGCTGGAGGGCCGAGTTTGCCTATGCCTGTGATGGACTATGACAGGCTTTCTCAAACTTGGCACTCTAGCTGTTTGGGGACTACAACTCCCATCCTCCCTAACCGCTGGTCCTGAGAGCTAGGGATAATGGGAGCTGTAGTCCCCAAACAGCTGGAGGGCCAAGTTGGGCCATGCCTGATCTAGAGCAATGGTGGCCCAACTTGGCCCTCCAGCTGTTTGGGGACTACAATTCCCATCATCCCTGACCCCTGGTCCTGTGAACTAGAGATGATGGGAATTGTAGTCCCAAAGCAGTTGGAGGGCCGAGTTTGGCCATCACTGCAGTAGGAGAACACTTCCATCACCCAGGACATTCAATGCAGGATCTCCAAGCGGGCTGTCTTATTGCAAAAGAATTTCAGAAATAGACTTGAAAGAGAAGTGGCTGAATTACAATTTATTACTCAACTGAAAACTATGGAGATTTATTGGATTTATGGGTAATTTGTATTTTCTTTCTAATGTTACTGCAATGTAACTGAACTTAAGCTTACTTGAAGAAGTGTACGATTGATGTAAAGAATCTTTTTTGTATTATTATTTCTACTTTTTTCCCTTTTCCTTTTTTGTTATGTACTAAAAATGAATAATAATTTTAAAAAAAACTATGGAGAGACCTGGTCTGAATAGAGATATTGGATTCTTGTCCCATTATATATGCTAAAGCTATTTTTGGTCATCTACATACCATCCCTTGCTTTTTCAGTCGTTCACAGTTGCCAGCAGGTTGACCATACCCACTGAGGCCTACTACCCTTCACCCCACCCTCCCACTATATATCAGGGTCTAGACCAGTTTGACACCATACTAACCAAGCATCAAAAACAATAGAATTAAGTTTGGATTGACAATCAAATATAACTATAAATAATACGAGTATTGCAGCAACAGGGATTTTAAGCATTGAGGTACAAACCCACTTGGAAAGCTTCTACCCAAAACAAACTGAGTTGGTCTCTAATAATAATAATAATGATATATAATCATAATTTATTATTTGTACCCTGCCCATCTGGCTGGGTCTCCCCAGCCACTCTGGGCGGCTTCCAACATATATTAAAATACATTAAAATATCACAGATTTAAAACTTCCCTAAACAGGGCTGCCTTCAGGTATTTTCTGAATGTCAGGTAGTTGTTTATCTCTTTGACCTCAGATGGGAGGGCGTTCCACAGGGTGGGGCGCCACTACCAAGAAGGCGCTCTGCCTGGTTCCCTGTAGTTTTGCTTCTCGCAGTGAGGGAACCGCCAGAAGGCCCTCGGGCGCTGGATCTCCGTGTCCGGGCTGAACGATGGGGGTGGAGACGCTCCTTCAGGTATACAGGACCGAGGCCGTTTAGGGCTTTAAAGGTCAGCACCAACACTTTGAATTGTGCTCGGAAACGTACTGGGAGCCAATGTAGATCTCTCAGGACCGGTGTTTTGTGGTCCAGGTGGCCACTCCCAGTCACCAGTCTAGCTGCCGCATTCTGGATTAATTGCAGTTTCCGGGTCGCCTTCAAAGATAGCCCCACATAGAGCGCATTGCAGTAGTCCAAGCAGGAGATAACTAGAGCATGTACCACTATGGCGAGACAGTCTACAGCCAGGTAGGGTCTCAGCCTGCGTACCATATGGAGCTGGTAGACAGCCGCCCTGGACACAGAATTAACCTGCGCCTCCATGGACAAGCTGTGAGTCCAAAATGACTCCCAGGCTGTGCATCTGGTCCTTCAGGGGCAGAGTTACCCCATTCATGACAAGGGAGTCACCCACACCCATTCAGGACCAGGGAGTCCGCCTCATCTTGTCAGGGTTCAACCTCAATCTGTTAGCCACCATCCATCCTCCAACCGTCTCCAGGCTCTCACACAGGACCTTCACCGCCTTCACAGGTTCTGATTTGAAAGGGAGGTAGAGCTGGGTATCATCCACATACTAGAATCAGAATCATAGACTTGGAAGAGACCACAAGGGCCATCCAGTCCAACCCCCTGCCAAGCAGGAAACACCAGCATTCCTGACAGATGGCTCTCACTGTCAGGAAGTTCTTCCTAATGTTTAGGTGGAATCTTCTTTCTTGTAGTTTGAATCCATTGCCCCGTGTCCGCTTCTCTGGAGCAGCAGAAAACAACCTTTCTCCCTCCTCTATATGACATCCTTTGATATATTTGAACATGGCTATCATATCACCCCTTAACCTTCTCTTCTCCAGGCTAAACATACCCAGCTCCTTAAGTCGTTCCTCATAAGGCATCATTTCCAGGCCTTGGACCATTTTGGTTGCCCTCCTCTGGACACGTTCCAGCTTGTCAGTATCCTTCTTGAACTGGGGTGCCCAGAACTGGACACAGTATTCCAGGTGAGGTCTGACCAGATCGGAATACGGTGGTACTATTACTTCCCTTGATCTAGATGCTATATTCCTATTGATGCAGCCCAGAATTGCATTGGCTTTTTTAGTTGCTGAATCACACTGTTGACTCATGTCAAGTTTATGGTCTACCAAGACTCCGAGATCCTTTTCACATGTACTGCTCTCAAGCCAGGTGTCACCCATCCTGTATTTGTGCCTTTCTTTCTTTTCTTTTCTTTTTTGCCCAAGTGTAGTACTTTACATTTCTCCTTGTTAAAATTCATCTTGTTTGCTTTAGCCCAGTTGTCTAATCTGTTAAGGTCATTTTGAAGTGTGATCCTGTCCTCTGGGGTATTAGCCACCACTCCCAATTTGGTGTCACCTGCAAACTTGATCAGGATGCCCTCAAGCCCATCATCCAAGTCATTGATAAAGATGTTGAATAAGACTGGGCCCAAGACAGAACCCTGTGGCACCCCACTAGTCACTTCTCTCCAGGATGAAGAGGAGCCATTGATGAGCACACTTTGGGTTCGGTCAGCCAGCCAGTTACAAATCCACTGAATGGTAGCACTGTCTAGCCCGCATTTTACCAGCTTCTTTACAAGAATATCATGGGACACCTTGTCAAAGGCCTTGCTGAAATCAAGATAGGCTACATCCACAGCATTCCCTTCATCTACCAGGCTTGTAATTCTGTCAAAAAATGAGATCAGATTGGTCTGACATGACTTATTTTTCAGAAACCCATGCTGACTTTTAGTGATCACAGCGTTCCTTTCTAGGTGCTCACAGACCGTTTGCTTAATGATCTGCTCTAGAATCTTTCCTGGTATTGATGTCAGGCTGACTTGGCAGTAATTGTTTGGGTCCTCTCTTTTCCCATTTTTGAAAATAGGGACATTTGCCCTCCTCCAGTCTGGGACTTCGCCTGTTCTCCAGGAATTCTCAAAGATTACTGCCAGTTTTCTGAAATCACCTCTGCCAGGTTTTTAAATATTTTTGGGTGTAGTTCATCTTGCCCTGGAGACTTGAATACATCTAAACTAGCCAAGTATTCTTGTACTACCTCCTTACTTATTCTGGGCTGTGTTTCCCCTGCTGAATCATCTGCTCCATATTCTTCAGGTCCGACACTGTTTTCTTTTTTGGAGAAGACTGAGGCAAAGAAAGCATTGAGTTCTGCCCTTTCTCTGTCCCGTTTGCATTTCACCATCTTCTCCTCTAAGTGACCCCACTGTTTCCTTGTTCTTCCTTTTGCAACGGACATGAAGCCCAAACCCCCTGATGATCTCTCCTAGCGGCTTCATATAGATATTAAAAAGCATGGGGGAGAGGACGGAACCCTGAGGCACCCCACAAGTGAGAGCCCAGGGGTCTGAACACTCATCCCTCACCACCATTTTCTGAACATGGCCCAGGAGGAAGGAGCGGAACCACTGTATAACAGTGCCCCCAGTTCCCAACTCTTCTAGACCGTCCAGAAGGATGTTATGGTCAATTGTGTCAAAGGCCGCTGAGAGATCCAGCAGCACTAGGAAACAGTGCTGTCAAGTATCCCGTTTTCCCCGGGATTCTCCCTTATTTTAAGCAGTTTCCCGCTGCTCTCCCTTATTTTTTATTTCCCTTAAATTTCCCGTTTTTAATGGAAGCAGCTCCTCCCCTGCTGGCCAGGGACTGGGTGGGATGACCTCGCCTACTTGGACAGAAAAGCCTCAGCCCTCAAAGCAAGTGGGAGCCGTTTCCCGTGCTTACAGGGGGGTGTATTCCGCCCCCTGCATCAGCCCCTATCCGTTGCCGCCGAGCCTCTCAGCCGGCCAATAGGGTTAGCTGGCGGGCGGAGCCTGGCTGCCTTTGAGCAGCTGCTGCTTCCTGTCCTGTTTTGATGGGATCAGACAAGAAGACGATGGGGCTCCATTGCGCAGAGCACATGGCTGCCTTCCTCTTTGCTGGCTGCCCTCCTCTTTGCTCCGCTCCGAGCCAAAGCCCGCTTGGAGTTTACATTGCTGCTCCGCCCACTTTTGCTTCTGGCTCTGCCCACCACCGACATGTGACTGTCCCTGGGATAGGTGAGACTGCTGATTCCTTATTTTCAAATCCGAAACTTGACAGCTATGCTAGGAAACAGCTCTCACCTTTGTGCCTATCCCGCCGGAGATCATCGACCAGCGCAACCAAGGCAGTTTCAGTCCCATGATGAGGCCTGAATCCCAATTGGAAGGGATCCAAATGGTCCGCATCCTCCAGGCGTGCTTGGAGTTGTTCAGCGACCACCCGCTCAATCACCTTGCCCAAGAATGGGCGATAGTTGGCCATATTGGCTGGGTCTAAAGATGTTTTTTTAAGAAGTGGTTTAAAGACCGCCTCTTGCAGCAGGTCTGGGAAGACTCCCTCGCAGAAGGAAGCATTCACGACCCCGCGGAACCCTTCGCCCAGCCCTTCCTGGCTCGCTTTTATTAGCCAGGATGGGCAAGGATCAAGGAGACAGGTGATCAGTTTCACTCGTCCAAGCAGCCTGTCCACATCCTTGGAGGTAACAGATTGGAATCCATCCCATGAAACATTACTAGACAGGGCTCCAGCACTCTCCCGCCCCGGCCCTGCTCCCAATGTGGAGTCTACCTCCTTTCAAATCTGAGTGACTTTATCTGCAAAAAAAACTTTGCTAAAGCATTGCAGGCGATCTTGCGGTCCCTACCAGGCCCCGATGACGAAGGTGGTTCTGATAGATTGCAAACCACCTGGAAGAGTCTCCTGCTGCTGTTTTCTGCAGATGCAATAGAAACGGTGAAGAAGGTCCTCTTCGCCGTCGCCATTGCCACTTGGTAGGCCTGAAGTTGAGCTCCAGCCCGTGTCCGGTCTGCTACTGGACAATTTTTAAATCTTTTAATTTATTTTGACTGCGTCAGACCAACATGGTTACCTACCTGAATCTAGGTTAATTGAAGCCTCTGCCAAAACAACTATATAAAACTGTTCAGGGATAAAGGCTGGGAATGTAAAACATATGCCACACAGCAAAACAGGAATATCAAAGTTAAGGCGCAATGAAACATCTTTAAGTGGCACCCAATTTCATAAGGAAAGATGTTTCTTCAGCAGCTGATAAAAAAATTACCATGTTTTTCCATGTATAAGATGCCCCCATGTCTAAGATTACCCCTATTTTTTGAGCCCCAAATGAAGAAATCAAGAATGGCAACAATCCGGGTCTAAGACAACTCCCAATTTTAAACTTCAAAAATGGGAGGGAAGGAAATGGAGTCTTACGCACAGGAAAATGCAGTAGGTTTCTGAATGTCAAAGTTCACGCACAATGAAACATCAGTAACAGCCCTGTTTTGGGAAGTTTTTAATGACTGGTGTTTTAATGTATTTTTAATCTTTTGCTGGAAGCCACCCAGAGTGGCTGGGGAAACCCAGCCAGATGGGCAATGTAGAAATAAATAATAATAATAATAATAATAATAATAATAATAATAATAATAATAATTTATTAATGGCTCCTGATTTCATAGGGAAAGATGCTTCTTCAGCAGCTGATCAAAAGAAATTCCATTTCTACATCAACACTAAGGATTCTGCAAGCAAAACATGGCGGCCAGCTTCCTTGTCCCCAATTTCGGTCCTCACTCGAACTCAGCACTGTGGAAGGGAGGGGAGGAGGAAGAAGGAAAAGCATTTCCCCTCTCCATGACAACTGTTCTGTCATGGCAATAATCCTCCCCAGGTTGCACCAAAAACAATCACCTCCAAGTACTTTTTTTAAAAAATGATATAAATCAAGCCCACCCTGTTGGAAATGAATTGTGTCTGTGTAGAAACTTAAATCAAGTCTTAGTGACTCATGATTTAAATTGTGATTTAAATTGATTTGATTTAAATCAAATCCACCCTTCTATGGATATTTACATCATGCTTTATAGATTAACAAGCACCAAACTAAAGATCTCTTTGTGCAAGATACCAAACAACTGCAACAGGCTTTAAATTGACAACACAATGATAAAAAGACCCCTCTGAACTATTTCCTCCCCCAGCATAAGGATCTTAACTCATCATTATCTAAGTGTGGTGCATGGCATTATCCTGGCTGCATCCCTCTCCCCTTGAACAAATGCCATTGTCACAACACTTGCTTCAAGGGGGAAGCAGTAAATAAATAAATAAATAAATAAATAATATAAATAATATAAAAATTTATTTCTACCCTGCTGATCTGGCGGCTTCCTACAAGAGATTAAAAATACATTAAAACATCACTAGTACCCTCTCGACACCCAATTTGTCTCACTGACCTGGAGTAAAAAGACAACATATTCACAGACTGATATTAAAATTAATGAAAATTCATTCAAGAACACAGAGGCCAAATATAGATCTAATATTCTCTGTGCCCTGTATATACACTATACTAAAACTGATGTTGATCTCTTCCTGTTTTCATGCTCCCCCACCTCACTGCATTGAGAAATTATGCTTCCTTTTTCATGTTTCTTTGTTATTCCTTTCTTGCTCTCAACGCAGGGAAGTAGACTAGCTTCCCCTTTCCCTCTTCCCCGCCCCTTTATGTGAGGAAATTGCCTTCCCTCTCAGTGGGAACTTTTTTTTCCTGTATGTGTTGTTTGTCAAGTTCACAGGCGTTATCAATACACCCCAGAAATCCATTAATATGCCCCATCAATACATCAAGACACCCCAGAAATACATTAATAATAATAATAATAATAATAATAATAATAATAATAATAATAATAATTTGATATTTATACCCCGCCTATCTGGCTGGGTTTCCCCAGCCACTCTGGGTGGCTTCCAACAAAATATTAAAACACAATAATGAATCAAATATTAAAAGCTTCCCTAAACATTTGGACTCTCTCCTAATGTCATGACTGCAGTCCAAATGGGAGACTCCCCCAGCTTCTTCGAATAAAAGAAAAAGCCCTTGGGAAATCAATAAACAGATGTCCTGTTTCAGGTCTAGTTTTTGGGCCTCGGTTCTGATTGTATTTGAAATTACTGGTAAAATGTCAGTTCGTGTGTAAGAAGTCCAAGGCTGTTTCATTCAGAGATGTGTCAGTAGAACTGTTCCATTTTAGTATAACATGTGGAGTAGAGAAAAGCCTTTTAATTTCAGACTTGCCAACCTAAATTAAGCAGTAATTCCAAGTAGGGTTTTTCCACTTCAAATCGACGCAAAAAAAACCCCTAAGGGTTTTGTCACCCACAGTATCGGATTTGGACGAAACTTGGTGTACCCCCTTCCCTTACGGTTGAAAGAAACCCCCTTAATTTCCCCCATCTTAAACGGTTTTAATTTTAGTAAGATTAAAAATGCATGAAAACACGCGTTCGAAACTTCCGGAGACAATAGATCCTAGGGCTGCAAATCACAACGGATTCCCAGCCCAGCTCTGAAATAACTCACATCTCCGAAAGACACAATGATGTCTCTATTATGCAAGTGGAAAAAAGCATTGCTATTGTAGACACCCCTCCCCCGAGCTTCTTCCTTCATAAGTGAGTTCACATTCTTCCTCTGCCCATGCATTCATGCTCGTGGTACCACTTTGCCCCGACTCTACGGCGCTGCCAAGTCTGTAAGCTTCAGATAGTTAACAAACATGCCATCACTAATACGGAAAGGCTGCAGACGGTCCCAGGCTCAAACATCCAGTATCACCACCACACAGGAGATTTTGATCGGCAATAAATACTGCACTGGGTTGACCAATGGGTCTGACTCAGGATAAGGCAGTTCCTATGCTCACTATAACTCAGTGGTGTCCAAACTTTTTCAAAGAGGGCCGGATTTGATGAAGTGAAGGGCCATGAGGGCCAACCAAAGGGCCAACCAAAGTTGTTGAGCTTTTTTAGGACTTTGGACATGCCTGCTATTAACTAATGCCAGTGTACTGCAACAAGCAAAGATCACCAGTGTCGAAGTGATGATCCTTCAACATCAACCTTGGACCGGTCATGTTGTGTATCGCCTACCGAAGCAACGATTCTCTTTCAAACTTAAAAATGGAAAGCGTAACCCTGGTGGTTCCCGAAAGTGGTTGAAAGATCTCAAGGCCAATTTTTAAAATGTAGTATAAACACCGACAACTGGGAAACACTGGCCTGCGAGTGCTCCAGTTGGAGTGCAGCCTTGAGTCTTAACCAAAGGTATCCTGGGACGCAAGGGAGAAACGGGCGAAGAGAAAGGAATCTTCACCGGGATCAACTCCTGCCCGGAAACCCCACTGTGGAAGGACGTGCGGATCCGGAATTGGCCTCCACTGTCACTTACGGACTCACTGTTAAAATCCATGTTGATGGAAGACAATCTGACTCGGCTACGAGGGATTGCCAAAGAAGAAGGCGATGACAATGTTAGGCTTCCATTTTCAGATAATTTTTAATGTAGGGAAGCCCACAAAAGGGCTATCTTCCTGTCCAAAATGGCACAGTTCATAATGTGACCTCCTTTATCTATCCTTATTTTGGGATTGTGAGAGGCTAAGCGACCCACCCACCTCCACAACTAAACAATCTGGGGCTCAAAAGATAGGGGTTGTCTTAGACATGGGGGCGTCTTGTACACAGAAAATACAGTAATTTGTTTTGAAAACTCCAAAAGCCTTTTTTTCCTCTCCAGCAAACCAATCAGCTGGTCTGCCAAAGACAGAGAAAACTGTCGATTTCATTGTTGCTCGCAGATTTCAGTGTCTCAGCTGTGGATCTGCCAGTTTCATTGTGTTGCCTATTCTGAGGGGCGGGGAATAGGAGTAGGCAGTTTCTGGTACCAGAATCACCCACAAACCCAAATTAATACATGATATACATTAAAATGACAACCAAAGATCTTGTGGCGCCTTAAATGCTAACATGCTTGCAGTTTGCTCAGCTAACTTCTTGTGAACTGACTAAAGCTGCTGGAAAACTAATAAAAAGGTGATATTTAAATCAATAAATTTCGCAGGCACACACACACATGCTAAAAAGAGGCAGAACCAGTGAGCACCTGTCTAGGATGGAGGGAAATAAGAAAAAGGGTAGAAGAGAATGACCCAACTGAGGTGGGATAGGACCAAGACAAAACCGAGGAGTGAGGTTGGAGAAGAGTCAGGAAACAGGGCTTTAGAAGTCATCTTTGTTTCTTCAGCTTGTAAACTGTCTTGAGTATTGTAAGATAAAAGGACGGTATACAAATTAAAAGTGATGATGATGATCTTAAGGGGCAATAGGGCGGTTCATAAAAAACTTTTTTTTTTAAAAAAAAAATGCCTGCTCCAAAGGTCTTATTTTACTACACTAGGGATTATAGAGCTATATCTGAAATTTCATGCATAACCATGAAGGGGTTCACGAGGTGCCTTGCAGGGGGGTGAGAAGAGGAGGAGGGGTGTCACGGTGGGGGGGGGTGAGAAGAGGAGGAGGGGTGTCACTGTGGGGGGTTGCGGGGTGCCCTTGAGAGGGGGAGTGAGAAGAGGAGGAGGGGTGTCACTGTGGGGGGTTGCGGGGTGCCCTTGAGAGGGGGAGTGAGAAGAGGAGGAGGGGTGTCACTGTGGGGGGTCGCGGGGTGCCTTTGCGAGGGGGCTGAGGAGCCTGCCCTGCCCCTTCCCCTCCCTCCTCTCAGCCCCCTCCCGCTTCTGCCCCCTCCCTTTCCCTTCCCCCCCTCACCCATCTTCTCTCGGAGCCCCCTCAGGGGCGGCAGAGGCGGAGGCGAGGCGGCGAGGTTCTCGGGGCCCGCGGGGGCGCCGTTTCCCTCCGCCATCTTCGGACCCCTGGGGGCGCGCGCTCCGCTCCCCACTCGGTCCACCGAGTGGGACGGGCCAACTTCGGCGTGCTGTCTTAAGGCGCGGCGGCGCTGCGCATGCGCCCTTGAGCGTCCTCGTCCGACAGGCGGGTCGCGCACGCGCGCTCCACCCCACTCGCTCACGCGCCTGACTCCGCCCTCGGCGGCGCCGCAAGGGAGGGAGGGAGGGGCGCACGCCCTTGCCCCGCCCTTCGCCCCGCCCTCGCCCCACGGAGCGGCGCGAGGCCCCCTTCCCGCCAAAAATTCACCTCAGACTGGACTTTGGCGGACTGACTGGAGGCGCATGCGCCGGGGAGGGAGGGAGGCAGGGCGGGCCTCGCACCCGCCCTTGAGCGTCCCCCATGCGGCTCCTCAAGGGAGGGAGCGCACGCTCGCGCTCTCTCTCACGCCCCGCGGGGGGGCGGCGGGTTCGAATCCCCACTTTTCCTGCCGAAATTTACCTCAGACTCGTAAAATTGAAAACCGAAAAAAAGACCGCGTTCCGTTACGAGGCGATGTCGCATGTCACTTCTTTGCTCTCTGGAGGAGGAGGACCCGTGAGTGTACACGTGTTGCATCATCCTTACGTGCAAAGCTCGTGGCTTCCCCTCTGGGGCTCCCCGGTAGAGATGTGAAGGCCCGGGGGGGGGAACCGTTTCCCCCACATTTTCCCCTGAAGCCTTTTTTTGTTTTTTCCGAAAAATATAAAAAAATATAAAAAAATAGATTATAGAATGTTTTATTCTAACATAATGCATAAAATATTTTAAGATAAGGGGTTCAAATATTTTATAAACCATTTCTAAAAAATATGTATGGTATATCAGATTATTCTAATTTCTGTGAGGACAAGCAAGTCCTATTTTTCAAACTGAACTCTCCAATGCGAGAACAAGATACATTTCTTCCTTTAGGAGGTGCTGTTGTCACCAGACAAGAAAAAGGTTTCAGTTTTGTTTTTGCATGCGTGTGGCATTGAGCCTGAGTTCCCTGCTGTTGAAGGAACTGCTGCGAGCGGACTTGGTGGAAGGTCAGGCACGGCACTGGTCCGAGTCTCGGGAGTCAGGCAGAACTACTGCAGCGGCTCGGCTCCATGTCCACAGTTTGTGAGAGATATGTAGGTGAAGCCTCACCTTCCGTTAGTGTCTGCTCCGGAGCTGAGGCCGCAGTTGGAGACACAGCAGTATTGTCCAAATTCACAGCTCTGCGTCTTAGCTGGTCTATGTGCCGGTGCTACAAGCGTCTGTTCTCAAGTGCCACCTGGTATGAGCGGGGTCCAGTGACTCCCACTATTGTGGCCGGCACCCAAGGAATGTCCCCCACAAAGTTCCGGGCAAAGACCCTATCCCCCAGAATAAAAGACCGTGGCGCGTTAGCACAGCCTGGGGGCTCGGCCACCCCAAAGTCCGAGTGCAACCGGTCGAGCGGAGACCTGAGGCAGCAGCCCATAAGCAGTTCAGCCCGACTCTGCCCTGTGGCTGCATGAGGCGGGATGTGCTGCACAAGCAAGTATTAAATGACTCGCTCATGCCAGTCCCTGTGGTCCAGGCGTGCCAGTGCCTCTTTTGCTGAGCGCACCATTCTCTCTGCCTGTCCATTGCTGGCCGGGTGAAATGGTGCCGTTAGGACGGGGGTCTGCAACCCGCGGCTCCGGAGCCGCATGCGGCTCTTTTGCACCTTTGCTGCGGCTCCGGGCAGGGCCGGTGCGTTTAGCGCCGAAATGTAGGGGGCGCTGCGCCGCGCTGCTGGCCCGCCTGCGCCCACCCACTTCTCTACCTTGCCGGCGGCTGTGCTGCTCATGCGTGCCTCATTTCGTGCCAGCGCAGGCGCAGCAGCAGACCGCAGCAGCTTCCCTCATTGGCGCCTGTCCCGCCGCTTGTGTTTGGCTGCTGCTGGTGGAGCTGCTGGCTGCTGCGATTAGATGAGGCGCGACGACTCGACGAGGTAAGGAGGCAGCTGCGGGCTGGGCCAGGGGTGGCGCGTGGCGGGCGAGGGGGAAGCCATCTTGTATAAAAGTGGAAGGGCCCGGCTCCAGGACATGTGGCAGTCTGGGAAGGAAAAGGAAGCCCGGCTGTTCAGCTAAGGGCGGCCCAACGGGATGAGATGGTCACGGGAAAAAGCTCAGGGGACGACCGGTCCCGGGCTCTGTTTTGGGGGCGCGCAGGAGACTTCCCTTAAGCAGCGTGGCAAAAGGGGCCCAAGCATAGGCGTACCGGCGGGGGGGGGCAGGAGGGGGCAGAAGCGGGAGTCCCATGGACTGAAAGAAGGGTTTTATCCATTCTGAAGGAATGTTTTCCCGCGCCTGCAGGGGGGACGTGATCAGCCCCTTGCTTCAGCCCCTCTCAGCTGCCTTGCCCAGCCCCTCTGCTGGCCAATAGTGATTTGGGGCAGTGTGCATGCTGTGTGCTTTTGCATAAGGTTGCTAAACTTTTAGGGTTGCATTTGTGCTGTTCATGGGGCGGAAGTATTCTGGGGGGTTGGATTTCCCCTTCTAGATTTGCCCCTGCAGCGTCAGGCGTTCGGACGGTTCCTTTAATACAGTACTTGTTGTTTGGCTGCAGGGGGGGGGAGCGTTTCGTGATATTTTGCCATTTTGCCTTCATTACCTGCTCTTCATTACCTGTCTAAATTGTGCTATGAGCTTCTGGGTGTTTATATTCTTGTGGGCCACAATGGTTTTGCGGCTCCCAGTTTTTTTCTCTCTTCGGAAATGGGTCCAAGTGGCTCTTTTTGTCTTAAAGGTTGCAGACCCCTGCGTTAGGACATGGCTGATGCCCAGCCCCAAGAGTTACCTTTCAAAGGTGCCTGATGTGAGCTGAGGTCTGCTGTCGGAGACGAGGACATCAGGACATCCATGAGTTGCAAACAGGCCCCGCAGTACCCGGATGATGGCTTTGCTAGTGGTAGAGGGCATCAGGGCCACCTCCAGCCATTTTGAATAGGCGTCCACCACTACCATAAAGGTCCGGCTGTGAAAGGGGCTGGCAAGATCGATGTGCACTCTCGACCAGGGTGCCTTTGGCATCTCCCAGGTGTTGCCCTTAGCTGCCGGCGGTGCAGGTCTTGACTCTTGACACGCTTAACAGGAGGCAACCCAAGGGGTAATGGCATCGTCCATGTTAGGCCACCAGACGTAACACCCAGACAATGCCTTCATTTTGATGATCCCTGGGTGGCTGATGTGCAGAGCCTTGAGGACGCGTTGGCAGAATCTTTGGGGAACCACAACTTGGTCTCGCCACAGTAGGCAGCCGCGATGAGCCAAGAGTTCGTGCTGTCTGGTGGCAAATGGCTGGAACTCTGGTGTGAAGGGCCCTTCTGGCCACCCCCTCCACACCCAGTTGAGCACACGTCTGATGGTGCGGTCCTGGGCAGATGCGGAGGCCACATCGGCAGCTGACACTGGTGCTGCTGGGAGGTCCTCCATCAGGAGTAGCGATGAAGCAGGAGATGGGTCTTCCACAAGCGCTGGAAGAGGGCAACGACTTAGGGCGTCGGCATGGCCCAGCGATTTTCCAGGGCGATGGATAAGCCGGTAGCTGTAGGCTGCCAGAAAGACAGTCCATCGCAGCATGCATGGCAAGAAGACCGGTGGAGTTGGTCTATCACTGGCGAGGAGGCCCAGGAATGGCTTGTGGTCATTGATGAGGTTGAAGGTTATTCTGTAGAGATATTTGTGGAACCTCTTCACTCCAGCCACAAGCGCCAGTGCCTCCCTGTCGAGCTGGCTGTAATTCCGTTCGGCCAGAGGCAGTGTCCGGGGGAAGTAGGCGAGCGGTGCTTCCCTTCCATCTGGAAACCAGTGGCTGAGGATGGCGCCGATGCCAAAGGGCAAGGCGTCACAGGCGAGGACCAGCAGCCTGGCTTCACTGTACTGTATCAGCACACTGTCCGATGGGAGGAGGGCCTTGGCTGCGTTGAAGGCCGCCGTTTCCCGATGAGCCCAGGACCACGATGCCTTCATGCTGAGGAGGCGGTGGAGAGGCTCGGCTAGTGTTGCTTTGTGGGGCAAGAACATATTGTAGAAGTTCAGCAGACCCAGGAACGCCTGCAACTCAGTCTTACTCTTTGGGATCGTGGCCTCCTGGATGGCCCGGATCTAGGATGCTGTCGGGTGAAGACCGAAGGCGTTGATAAGGTAGCCCAGGAATTCCACCTGCGGAACGGCAATCTGGCACTTTTCTTTCTTCACCTTGAGCCCGGCCTCCTGGAACCTGGTCAGCATGGCACGGAGGCGCTTGAACAGCTGCTTATTTGAGTCTGCGGACACTAACACGTCATCAAAATATGGCACCATGCCTGGAAGCCCCTGCAGGAGGCACTCCATGAGACTTTGAAAGATGCCAGGAGCCACGCTCACCCCAAACTGTAGCCGGCAGCACCGGAATGCTCCTCGGTGGGTGACGATTGTCTGAGCTTCAGCGATGGCATCGCCGACAGGCAGTTGTTGATAGGCTTGGGCAAGGTCCAGCTTAGCAAAGACCTTGCCTTCGCCCAGGGAATGCAGCAGGTGTTGGACGACAGGAACTGGATAAGCGTGCTGCTGAAGTGCCTTGTTGATCATGCACTTGTAGTCTGCGCATATTCTCACCGACCCATTCGGCTTGAGAGGTGTGACGATAGGTGTTTCCCACTTGGCGTGGCCAACCGGCTCCAAAACACCTTGCACGATTTGTTTGTCAAGTTGTTTGTCCACCGTAGCCTTGAGGGCGAACGGGACCTGGCGTAGCTTTAGCTTGATGGGGGTGACTTGCGGATCAAGGCTGAAGGAGATGGGCGTGCCTGTATATTGGCCCAATGTGCTATCAAAAACCTCGGCAAAGTCTTTGATTAGGGCCTCAACCTCTGCGTTGGAGATGCAGTTGATGCCGGTGACTTCCAGGCCGAGGGCGCCAAACCATTCTAACCCTAGGAGGCTAGGGCGCAAGCCTTCGACCACCACCAGTCGGAGCAGGCCTGAAAAATTCTTGAATGTGACCCAGAACTGGTTGACGCCTGCCACGGGAATGTCGTTTCCCTGGTAGTCTCTCAGGTGTATGCGGTGTGGGTCCAGTTGCCTCTTAGATAGCTTGAGCATGAGTCTTTTGAAGGACACAACGGACAGGGCAGATCCGGTGTCAATCTCCATGTCACACGGAGCTCCTTCCATGACCACTGTGACGTGTAGCTTGCGTCGCGTAGGTGAGTTGGTTTGTCCAATCGTGGTTCCGGATGAGCAGCAGTAGTTGGTGAGAGGGAACTGTTTGCGGACTGGGGTGACGACTTGGATTTGTGAGATGGTGAAGAGGCCATGTCTGACGGTGCTGATCAGCAAACCTTAGCGATGTGGCCCTTTCCGGAGCATCACCAGCAGATGATTTCTCAGAATTGACACTTGACATGGGGGCGGTTGCCTCCACAGCCAGCACATTATGATTGGTCCTTGGACCTCTGTTTTAACTTCCCATGCTCCAGCTTTGTCTGGTGCATGCCATCATCTTCACTGGAGGACGCCTCATCACTGCTAGCCTCCTCGTGGTGCACTGCAAATGGCTTCTTAGCAGGATGCGGGCTGCTGGCCTTGCGGATCTCCTGGGCAGAGAGTTCATCGGCTTCTGAGGCCGTGGTCTCCTCAATGGTCTTCTGCAGTGTGAGGTCTGGCTTGGCGAGGAGACACCATTGCAGACGGTTGTCCTAGACTCCATAGACGATTCGATCCATCAGGGCATTGTCTAAGTCTCAGAACTCTCAGTGCAGTGCGGCCTTTCGGAGGGCGGCAATGTAGCTGTTGATCGATTCCCCCCTGCCTGATTCCGGTGGTAAAACACATGGCGGGCAGCAATTTTGGATGGCTTTGGAACGTAGTGGCTGTGTAGCTTCTCTTGTAGCACGTCCCACGGCGCTGCCTGGACTGCTAGTGGTGCGACCAAAGCTCGGGCCATCTCGAACACCTCAGGCCCGCAGAGGCTGAGGAAGAGGCCTCGCTTCCGCTCCTCTGACCCTCTTGTCAGCTCATTTGCTTGGAGGTAGCATTCAAACTGAGCAAGGTATGAGTCCCATGATTCAGCAGCTGGGGCAAATGGCAGTAGAGGCACGAATGAAGCCATTGGTCTGATGCCAACATGGTGGGCAATGGATGGACCAACACAGTGCTCTAGCCAGAACGGTCAGCTCTAAATTGGGTTCCCTGCAGTGATTTCACTCAGTGTTTCAGCTCAGTGATTTCGCTCAGTGTTTTGGCTCAGTGAGTGTCTGAATCTGGCTGTGCTCTGATATCCATCAGATCCCATCCTCATCGCCAGTATTAAATAGTGGGTGGACATAGCAGACAACACAGTGATTCTCCAAGCAGCTCTCTTTATTCTCAGGCTGGAACAAAACTGAACTGAAGGGCTGAGCCAGCCTGCTTATATAGTATTCAGTAACATGCAACAGTAGCAACTCTCTCTCTAGCTACCCAATCTGTGAGCTGTAATCTTAATCCTTCATTTGCATGTGCGGACCTGAGTGAGAACTGCAGCCGCGTTAGGCAGAGTGAAACTATATACAGAACACCCCTAGTGGCCTAGGGTGAGAACTTCAATACATAACATCCTCCTTGGCGCGCTATGGTTCACAGACACCTGGGGCCCACTGCAGTCAGTGGCGGAGGAAGGCTCCACGCTACCCAGGGTGTCAAAAGGAAACGCCCCGGGGAGCGGGGCGTCGTGACATCACATTGTGACATCACGATGGAGTGCCGCCACCGATTCTGCAGCCCCCTTTTAAGCCGCAGAGCTCGTGAGCCGCCTTTTCGCTCAGGTGCACTCCGTCTTCGGGCCTGCTCTGCCGCTCCCAGGGTGACAGGAGCGGCAGCGCATGGGAGTGGCGGGAGGGGCTACCGCTTGTCACCCCCACCCTTCCCTGTCACCCGGGGCGTACTGCACCCACCGCCCCCCCTAGCGACACCCCTGACTGCAGTTCCCAGGATTCATAGGGGAAAGCCAGGCGCTTTTGGTGGTGTGGCCCACAGAAAATTATATATATCAGGCATGTCCAACAGGTAGATCCTGATCTACCAGTAGATCACTGGACGTCTGTGGTAGATCACTGGTAGATCATTGGCTCCCCCCAAAGAAGCTGAACAAGTGTGGCTCCCCTAAAAAAAGCTGAACCTTTTACCTCCTTCCTGAAAAAACTCAACAACTTTGATAGCTTCGAGAACACTGTCCAGCCATCTCATCCTCTGTCGGCCCCTTCTCCTTGTGCCCTCAATCTTTCCCAACATCAGGGTCTTTTCCAGGGAGTCTTCTCTTCTCATGAGGTGGCCAAAGTATTGGAGCCTCAGCTTCAGGATCTCTCCTTCCAGTGAGCACACAGAGCTGATTTCCTTCAGAATGGATAGGTTTGATCTTCTTGCAGTCCATGGGATTCTCAAGAGTCTCCTCCAGCACCATAATTCAAAAAAATCAAGTCTTCGGCGATCAGCCTTGCTGGCTTCCTCCCAATATTGACAAGCAGAGGGAGGTTTGATGGAATTTTTAATATAATACCAATATCACCATTGTAGTCCACACTGTTCATGGGGACAGCAGGCCTTTGTACCCTGTGGCACTTAGTGAGTGTAAAATACGGTATTTCTAGTAATTTGTCACATTCCTAAATAATACCAATACTATATAAGAAATACAGTAATACCATTTCTATACATGCCAGCACATCAAACCAGTGATATTTTAGGGGGCAGTCTAGCAGGTGGTCTTTCAGGACCAGTGTTGTATGGTCTTGGTAAGACTTGATTTAAATCCTTTTACCGAAAAGTTCGGCCTTGCTGGCATCCTCTTAATATTGACAACCGGAGGAAGGTTTTCCTTTTACTTACATCATGGGCGCCGACACAACACAAAACACTATTGCTGGATGTCGGTTTCATTTGTTTTTTTTAATCTTATATTTTGGGAATGTACATCCAGTCCCCCCCCCTTAAAAAAATTTGGGGGTCCCCAAGAGAGTGGGGCCCTAAGCTGGAGCTTGTTCAGCTTATACAGTGGTACCCCGCAAGACGAAATTAATTCGTTCCGCAAGACTTTTCGTCTTGCGGAAATTTCGTCTTGCGAGGCACCGTTTCCCATAGGAACGCATTAAAATTTAATTAATGCGTTCCTATGGGGAAAAAAGTCCGGGGGCCCCTTCCGACCGTCACCGGAGCCTCGCCGCGCCGTGTTTTAAAGCTACAGGGAGCGAACAGCAGCACTGCTGTTCGCTCCTTGCAGCTTTAAAACGTGGCGCGATGAGGCTCCGGTGGGGAGAGGCGGCGTCGGATCGCGCACGGCCATCCAAAATGGCGGCGCGATCCCACTCCGCCCCCCCGCGCACCGGAGCCTCGCCGTGCCGTGTTTTAAAGCTGCAGGGAGCGAACAGAAGCATTGCTGTTCGCTCCCTGCAGCTTTAAAACGCGGCGCGATGAGGCTCCGGTGCGCGGGGGGCGGCGTCGGATCGCGCACGGCCATCCAAAATGGCGGCGCGATCCCACTCTGCCCCCCCGCGCACCGGAGCCTCGTCGCGCCGTGTTTTAAAGCTGCAGGGAGCCAACAGCAGCACTCCTGTTCGCTCCCTGCAGCTTTAAAACGCGGTGCCGCGCCATTACAGGGAGCTGTAAAGGCTTACCTTTTTCTCCGGTCGGGAGGGGTGTTGTGCATCGGGTCCATCTTGGATCGACTGTGCATGTCTGGAGATCGCAGACATGCACAGTCGATCCAAGATGGACGCGATGCACAACACCCCTCCCGACCGGAGAAAAAGGTAAGCCTTTACAGCTCCCTGTAATGGCGCGGCACCGCGTTTTAAAGCTGCAGGGAGCGAACAGGAGTGCTGCTGTTGGCTCCCTGCAGCTTTAAAACACGGCGCGACGAGGCTCCGGTGCGCGGGGGGGCGGAGTGGGATCGCGCCGCCATTTTGGATGGCCGTGCGCGATCCGACGCCGCCCCCCCGCGCACCGGATCCGCGCCGCGCCGCGTTTTAAAGCTGCAAGGAGCGAACAGCAGCACTCCCTGCAGCTTTAAAACACGGCGGGGCAAAGGCTCCGGGGGGCGGGGGGGATCGCGCCGCCATTTTGGATGGCCGTGCGCGATCCGACGCCGCCCCCCGCGCACCGGATCCGCGTCGCGCAGCGTTTTAAAGCTGCAAGGAGCGAACAGCAGCACTCCCTGCAGCTTTAAAACACGGCGGGGCGAGGATCCGGTGCTTACAGTGGTACCTCGCCAGACGAATTCGTCTTGCGAAAAAGAGCCATAGACGAATTCGTCTCGCGAGTCAACTAAAAACTCGCAAAACCCTTTCGTTTTGCGAGTTTTTCGTTGTGCGAGGCATTCGTCTTGCGGGGTACCACTGTACGTAAATCTGGCACTGGCATAGATAAATAGATAGAAGATACATATGATTGATAGATAGATGATTAATATATTAGATAGGTGATAGATAATATATAGGTTTGATGCGGCCCTCAGCTCCTGAAAGTAACGGGGCCCTTTAAATGTCCAGCTGTCCTTTGTCGCTGTTTTTTGTATTGAATACATGCTATATGGTAACTGATGGACCACATAGGTCACAAATAGGAGCTGACACAACACAAAACACGGTTGCTGTATGTTGGTTTTATTTTATTTGTTTTTTTTATTTTATATTTTGGAAAGTTACATCCAGTTTTTTTCCCTTTAATTTTTGGGGGGGGCCTCTGATATATACCATATTTCATTTCTTCTTTCTTTCCAATCGGGTTCCTTTTTTTGTTTTGGGTAAACCAGGCATAGGCAAACTCCAGCCCTCCAGATGTTTGGGACTACAATTCCCATCATCCCTGACCACTGGTTATGTAAGATAGGGATGATGGGAGTTGTAGTCCCAAAGCAGTTGGAGGGCCAAGTTTGAAAACAATTAGGCAATCAGAAAGAATAAAAGGAATTACAATCGGCAAAACGCAACATAAAGTGAAAGCCTATGCCGATGACTTGGTACTGACAGTGGAAGAACCTATAGAAAGTGCGAATGCAGTATTGGAGGAGATGGAAGAATTTGAACACGTCGCAGGATTTAAACTTAATAGGAAAAAGACTAAGATTTTGGTTAAGAATATGAAAAACGGAGAATCACAGGAACTGCAACAACAAGTACAAATTGAAGTGACAAAGAAAGTTAAATACTTGAGAATATGGATAACACCAAAGAATATCAACCTGTACCAAGATAATTATGAAGTAATATGGAATAAAATTAAGAGAGACCTGGAAGTGTGGGAAAGAATGAAACTTTCTCTGTTGGGAAGAATCTCAGCAGTAAAAATGAGTGTGCTACCAAAAATGTTATTCTTGTTCCAAACAATACCGATAATTAAGGGGACAGCTGTCTTCAGAGAATGGCAAAAAATAATTTCAAGATTTATCTGGCAGGGGAAAAAACCCAGGATAAGATTTAAGTTATTGACAGACAGTAAGGAAAGAGGAGGTTTTTCCTTACCGGACTTGAAGCTATACTATGAGGCAGCTTGTCTATGTTGGATAAAGGAATGGATAACTTTGAAAAACCCAGATTTATTAGATCTGGAAGGACATGATAATAGATTTGGTTGGCACGCATATCTCTGGCAAGAGAAGATAAAGGTACATAGAAGTTTTGGAAACCACGTCTTCCGGAAGTCTCTCTATGAAGTTTGGGACAGATATAAAAATTTACTGGAAAGGAAAACACCATGATGGTTATCTCCAATTGAAATAATTAGTCTGAAAAAGACAAATATGAGTCAAAAACGGATAACATATGAGACATTGCTTAAAAAAGAAGGTAATAAATATGAAGAAGTGAAAGAATATGTAAATAATTGGTTGCAGTACCACCAAATTAATGAAATGTTTAAAAGCGACATGAAAAAGACAGGTTTTAGCAAGACTAAATCAAAGTTCGAAGTGGAAGTACTAAACAGTGACTTTAAAATACTTGCTAAGACGTACAAAATGCTGTTGGAATGGAACTTGAAAGATGAAGAAGTAAAGTCGGTGATGATTCATTGGGCAAAAGACATTGGACATAATATTATGCTAGAAGACTGGGAAAAACTTTGGAGGGAAGGAATGAAATTTACGGCATGCACGTCAATAAAAGAAAATTTGTTAAAAATGATGTACATATCACACCAGTTAAACTAGCAAAGATGTATAAGTCAGATAATAAGTGTTGGAAATGTAAAGAAAATGTCGGTACCTTTTATCATATGTGGTGGGAATGTAAAAAGGTGAGAATGTATTGGGACATGATATATCATGAGTTAAGAAAAATGTTGAAATATAATTTTGTTAAGAAGCCTAAAGCTTTTTTATTAGGTATGGTAGGTACAGACATTGAAAAGAAGGACATTAGACTTTTCTAGTACGCAGTGACTGCAGCTAGAATTCTTCTAGCGCAAAAATGGAAACAATAAGAATTACCGACGAAAGAAGAATGGACAGTGAAATTGACTGAAAACGCAGAATTGGACAAAATGACGGGAAGAATCCGGGAGCAGCGGGACCAGAAATTCATCAAAGACTGGCTAAAGTTTACGAACTATCTAAAAGACAATTTACAATTGAATACGCTAATAGGATTTCAAGAAGTTTTGTAGTTAATGTGTAGAATTATTATTGTAAGTATGATAGTAAAAGTAAGAAAGAATTTTATGATAATGTAAGCAATGGTTGATTAAAGAAATATAAGATCAAGATATAATTCCGAAAGCCATGTGGAGGGATTGAGGGAAGTCACGGCTTTGTAAGCCAAACGGAAAATGTATGAAAATGTTTGATTTAATGCTGTATTGTAGTTTAAAGAAATAATAATAATAAATTATATATATACGGGAGTTGTAGTCCCAAAACAGCTGGAGGGCTGAATTTGCCTATGCCTGCCTTCATTGATTTGGCAGAAGCTCAGTGAAACAAGTCCCAAGTATTGTACAGAGGGCTTTGGAAGGTATTCACTATATTTTCCCCAGTCTTTTTTGGCGTTTTAATTTGGGCTTCCCTTGCTTTCTGCTTCTGCCTCCTCCATGGCAGGTGTTGCATTTACAGCTGGATTCCGACTTGACACCCATCTTTCTTTTGCAACTCAGAGCCTGGCAAGAGAGGCAAACAGTTTTAATAATCCTTTTAATAATCCTGGGAGGCACAGGAATGGCCAGCTCTCTGCAGCCGGTTGCCCTGCCATTCAAAGCAAAGGAATCGTGGAAATGTACGGCACAAACCTGGTGAACTTTTAATTCCTTACTCCTACAATGACAGTTTGTGGTTTCCCACTTGATTTTATTTTGATTTTCAATGTGGTTTGAATTATATTTTAATCGTTTGAATTTGTGTTATTAATGTATTATATATTTGGTGTTAGCTGCCCTGAGCCCAGTCTCAGCCGGGCTATAAATAATAATAATAATAATAATAATAATAATAATCATTATTATCTTTCCCATTTATTTGGGGAATCCATATTTGCAACTCGTTTGGGTGCCTTAAAAAAAATAGCACCAGGGAAAGTACACAGGGGATTTACTAATCATGTCATAAGGAAAATATGGACAGAATATAAAGATCTCCTAGAACCAAAAACACCATGGTGGGCATCACCTTTACCTGTAGAAGCAACTACAATAAAAAAGAAAAATATGAAGTTAGAGTGGGCCACTTATAAAGATCTGATTAGGGGAAAAGACAATAAATTGGTAATTAAAGATTATGAGGAAATTAAACAACACCTTACGGGTTGGATCCAATACCATCAATTGCATTAAGTGTTCAGGACAGATTTTAAAAAGGTTTCTCAAATGAACCTTCATTATTAGAAAAAGTGTTATTACAAAACCAAACCAAGGTAATATCAAAAATGTATGATATATTATTGGAGTGGGAGGTCAAAGACGAACAGGTCAAGGAGGTAAAGATCAAGTAGGCTTTAGATATTGGGGAAAACCATTAACTTAACAGCATGGGACGAACTATGGAGAAAGAACTGGAAATTTACAGCCTGTGAAGTATTGAGGGAAAACCTAATCAAGATGTTTTATAGATGGTACTTAACACCTACCAAAATAGTTAAAATGTGTAAGACAAAAACTGATCTGTGCTGGAGGTGTGGTAAAACAGAGGGGACACTTACACATGTTTGGTGGACCTGTGAAAAAATCAAAAGCTTCTGGAACACAGTGTATGACGAGCTTAAAAAAAATGTTTAAGTATAACTTGATGAAAAATACAGAAGCTTTTCTGCTAGGGATAACAGACACAGGTATAGCAAGAGAAAATATTCCTCTATGCCACAGGAGCGGCAAGGATCCTAACTGCTAAAAACTGTTACAAGTATATTGAACTGGCTAGATTAACAGAGGCAATTAGAGATCACACTAGACAAGAGTTTCAAAAAGCATGGGGGAAATGCAGAGAATACTTCACAAAACCGTGCCCTAAAATACATACCTGGACTTGTTAATGTCTGCAGGAGACTGTGGATATTTAAGTTATAATTAGAAAAATATTAATAATTATTCATAAAGGAAATAGTTTATAAGAAGTAAATAAGGAGGCCAGATACAGGATAAAGGAAGTCTTTTATTTGGTTGTTTGTATTGTTGTAGGTTATGCTCACTATGTTATGTATGGAATGGAATATGGAATAATTTCTATTGGCCAAGTATCAATCATACTTGGAATTTTGCTTCGACTACATTGCAATGTAAAGAAAACGTACCTCATACAAACACTATTCCGCTCACACTACAACAGCACAACAAAGGAACCCCATACCACCAACTGACCTCCCTTCCGCACACAATTACAAATTCAACAGTTTGATGGCGCAAGGGAAAAAACTATTTCTGTGCCTAGACGTTTTTGTGTATAGAGTCCTGTAACAATGTACGGATGGAAGTAGATCAAACAGGCAATGACCAGGATGCGAAGGGTCTGCGACAATTCTCTCTGCTCTCTTCCTGGCTCGAGCAGCATAAAGTGTCTCTATTGGAGGCAAACTAGCACCAATTACCCTCTCTGCAATTCTTACTGCTCATTGGAGCCTCTTCTTACCCAGCAGTAACAGAATTACAGAGAACAGTTTCAATGGTACCTCTGTAAAATTGGATCAACAATTCTTGGGGCAAATTAAATTGTCTTAGTTGTTGCAAGAAATACAACCTCTGGTGGGCCTTTTAAATAATAATATTGATGTTGCCTGACCAATTTTGAGAAATTATAGAGCCCAGGAACTTAAAGGACTCTACCACTACAACCATGTTACCAAGAATGGAAAGTGGCAGCGAGATGGGAGGATGCTTCCTAAAACCGATTATCATTTCCACTGTCTTTTGGGCATTTAGCACCAAGTTATTACTGCTGCACCATGAAACAAGATGGTCTACTTCCCGCCTATATGCAGATTCATCGTCCTCCCGGATGAGCCCAATGACTGTCGTATCATCTGCAAATTTCAAGATCTTAACCAATGGGTCAGTTGAGGTCCAGTCATTTGTGTATAAAGAAAAAAGCAGTGGGATGAGCACAGACCCCTGGGGAGCACCTGTACTGATGGTATTATTACTTGATATAATTTCCCCCAGCCTCACCTGCTGCCTCCTGTCCATTAGAAAGCTGTGAATCCATTGGCAAACAGAAGCAGGCACATTAAGCTGAAGTAATTTAGAAAACAGTTTGGATGGGACAATAGTATTGAAAGCTGAACTAAAGTCCACAAAGAAAACTCGCACGTAACCTGTAGAATAATTAATTACTTAGATAAGCGGCCGCAGGCTGGGCTGCTTTCGGACGCTTACTATCTGGGTTCACGCGCTTCCTCCTGCGATTAAACTCACAGTTCACAGCAGAGCAGTTCTTTGTGTAGCAGAGCAGAGCAGCGCAGCTTCGTCCCAAAGAATGAGGCTTCAGAAGTCTGTAGTATTTTGTCTACAAACTACTTTTATTCATAAACTATTTACATCTTAGCCCGGAGCACACTCCTGTAACATGGTGCTCAGAAAAACGAAACCGAAAGTAGAAAGTACAATAGCTTCAAGACATCAGCAGTATATATCCAGTGAGGGACGTCACATCCTTGCCAGGCTTAACCCTTTGTTAACCTGTATGTACAACATAACCCCCTGGGGAATCCAGATGTTGCAGGATGTAATGCAGTGCCATGTTGACCGTATCATCTACTGACCTATTGTCTCGATAAGCAAATTGCAAAGAATCCAGCACTGGGTCAGTAGTGTCTTTCAAGTAGGCCAATACTAATATTTCAAAAACTTTAATTACTACAGATGTTAGAGCAACTGGTCTACAATAGTTCATGTTTAATAAGGGTGGATTTGTGTATTGGGGGGGTGAGGGGTTTGTGTTATGTTGTAAATAAAATTCCAATAAAAACTTTTAAAAACCACACCACCAGACCCAGATGGGTGGGGTATAAATACATTATTATTATTATTATTATTATTATTATTATTATTATTATTATTATTATTATTAGTTTGGATTGGCCCCTACAAATATTGCAAAAAATAGCACCTTGCACCATTCTGCTGTCATGAGAATTATAAGGTCTAAGACAGGGCTCAGCAAACTTTTTCAGCAGGGGGCTGGTCCACTGTCCCTCAGACCTTGTGGGCGGCCGGACTATATTTTTTTTTGGGGGGGGGAAATGAACGGATTCCTATGCCCCACAAATAACCCAGAGATGCATTTTAAATAAAAGGACACATTCTACTCATGTCAAAACATGCTGATTCCCAGACAATCCGCCGGCCAGATCCTGAAGGTGACCGGGCCAGATCTGGCCCCCAGGCCTTAGTTTGCCTACCCATGGCATATAGCACAGGTGTACAACGCGTCGATCCTGGGGTTGTTTCTGGTCGATCGCAAGCCTTTCTCTGCAACCTCTGCTGCTGCTGCCAGCCTTCACAGCGCTGCAAGCTTGAGTGACTGTCTTGTCCTCCTCCTCTCATACCTCCTTCCTCCAAAGCTGGCTTGCCATCCTTCCCACTGCGCTCTTGGGGGATAGTCCAGTAGGAACGGGGATCCTGCCTTCATGGAGGGAGAGCTGGAGAGAGAGAGAGAGAGAGAGAGAGAGAGAGAGAGAGAAGCAGTGGAACCCCCAACCCGAAAACCCTGGATGGATACACCCAGCTTTGTGAAAGAGGCTCTTCCTGAACGAGGACAAATAAGAGGGCTGGCAATGGACATAGGCAGCGGTGGACGGTGCAGCAAAGTCAATATGTTTCCCGGTGTCAGTTTTCCCTTTGGAGGCTTGCAGATTTTGGAGGGTCTCCTCACTGAGGGAGACTGGAGGGTTCAGCACCCCCAGCCCCCTCCCCCGAAAGAGGTAATTGATGGAGCAAAACAGTTTAATGTTGGAGCTTTCCGCCTTCTGCCAGCAAGTTGCTAAGCGGGTAATAGATCAGGGCTCCGAATTACCGTTCGGAATGGACTCCAAAGTAACATCACAAGAGGCAAACATGCCTTCCTAAGCAGCGGAGGGTTTTCTGGGACATTGGCATGGCCTCTTCTCTTTGGTTCAGATCCTTCTGCCCCCAGGAGACAGCAGTGCACACTCATTCTGCACTTTTGTATGTAACCAGAAACCCTTCTCTGGGTCTGGGAAACCCTGATGCTGCTGGAAGGTGCTGTAAGAGGACCTCCCCAGAGCCAGTCCCCTGCGCTTGTTCCAAGAGCTGTGGGGCCGGGCTGCTTGGCAGCAATGTGTCTCCACTGCCCAGGAAAAGTGATGGTGGTAGCAGCAGCGGGGTGGGACCAAGCAACCATCCTGCTTGCATGCTGTTTGTAGCTGGAGCAGGGTGTGCTGCTGCTGCTGCTGCTGCTGCTGCTGCTGCTGCTGCTGCTGCTGCTGTTGTGGTGTGGGGCTTAAGGGAGAGAGAGCTGCTTTAAACTCTCCCCTCCCAAGTCCAGTTAGCCACCGCCTTCCGCACAAGCACCCCCCCCCCGCACGCACTCCTTGTCCCTCCAATTCGAGTGTTAATTGGGCCTGTATTTGGGTGGTTTGGATGGTGCTGCTGCTGTCCTGAGCAGACAACACAGACATCACTGGCTTGCTCGCTGGAAGGGCGCCTCACACCTCTTCTTCCTGGGTCGCTTTGCATTGTTGTGCCCCAACTATGTCGGCTTATCATTCTACTCTTATGGACCCAAACTGATTGGGAACATGGCGTTGTTGCCAATCAAGAGTCAGTTCAAAGGGCCAGCACCCAGGGAAACTGTTGTGTATTAAATAAGATATTCTGTCAGCCGGGTAAAGTAATGTTATTGGTCAATTTGAAGAGTACAATCACAATCCACAGCCTGATTGGGTCCCACCGGAAAGTTTGAATATTATTGGTTCCCGCTAAAATGTATCTTTTCCCTCTGTCCCAATGTGTCTATAAATAGAGCTTTCCCTACCCCCTATTCCCCAGTCTTGTCTTATCCCTTACAATAAAGAGCTGTTCACTAAGAAGTGTTGCTGGACTTATTGCTACCAGAACCCACGACACAACAGAAACAAAAGATACAGACATCATAGATGAAGCTATTTACTACTTCAAAGCAAATGTCTTCTTTAAAAATTATGAAATCAAGAATGAGGCCAACAGAACTTTGATCTACGTAACACTCTACATTACAGAGTGCTTGAAAAAGCTGCAGAAGTGTAATTCCAAATGCCAGGGAGAAAAATAAATGCATTAGGAATAAGAAATTTCCCCATCCCTGGAGAGCCAGGAATCCCTGGAGAGCGTTCCAATGAATGCTCTCTATTCCAGACCTAGCAGCAAACAGGAAGAAGAGGTTATGAGGGCTTACTTGCAGCAGCTGAGGCAAAAAACCAGCCTGAGGCTTTGTGAAAAGGTCTTATTATTTTTTAAATAAAATCTTTGATCCCCAGTGACTAACCAAGCAAGTGGTGGATGTGTTTTGTGAAAAGGCAGTTCACGAACAAGAGCCTGTCAGGACCAGGTTATTGAAGAGAGGCGTGTGGCTATCTTGCCAAAGCACTTTGCTGCCAGATGTATAAAATTTTGCCTGTTTTAATATATGTTTTCTACCGAGAAGGAGAATAAGCACTTCTGTGGGGGAAAGATACCCACCGGTGGATGAAAAGGTGGAACTAAAAACATGTGCAAATCTTGCTGAGTTGGAGCTTGATGACGATGAGTAATAAAATGTGGTTTCTAGCATCAAATAAATAAATATATTTAAAAAAAAAAAAAAACACTGGCCCGCTTCAGAGCTTCTTTCTCTAGCTGGCTACTGCCCGGAGAAGCAGAGCTCGGTGAGAGCTCTGCAGCGCACTCCACTATCCCGGCCAGTGACCTTCTGGGGTGGGGCAGGTGTGAGAGACCAAGAGACAGACCAGTCTGGCCCTGAGGAGGTCTAAAATAAACACAGCTTAAAACATGTGTTAAGGGAGGGGGTGGGGAGAGTATGTTTAAGTTGAAGAATGACAGTGGGTAGATCACTGCCATATTTTGATACTGAGTAGTAGATCACAACCTATTTGAAGTTGTAGTTACAGGTAGGTATCTGAAGAAGTGTGCATGCACACGAAAGCTCATACCAAGAACAAACTTAGTCTCTAAGGTGCTACTGGAAGGAATTTTTTTTTAATCTTGTTTTGACTATGGCAGACCAACACGGCTACCTACCTGTAGCAGTGTTAGTCTGCCATAGTAGAGAGAAAAAAATTCCTTCCAGTAGCACCTTAGAGACCAACTAAGTTTGTTCTTGGTTTGAGCTTTCGTGTGCATGCACACTTCTTGAGATAGGGTGTGCCTGCACATGAAAGCTCATACCAATAACAAACTTAGTTGGTCTCTTAAGGTGCTACTGGAAGGAATTATATTTATTTACTAGCTGACCCGGCCATGCGTTGCTGTGGTTTTTTAATGGTTTTTTTTAAATGATTGTATTGATTTAGTGAAATTGAAGAAGTTCCCCTGTTCAACCTCTAGTTTGTCCCAGCCACAAATGAAGAGGGAGAGTTTTAATTCTCTAGTTTATAAGTCTGTTTGTAACCAAGCTTTCTTGGTTAGCTTTATCTCTCTCTGTATAACTTGAAGAAAAAAAAAGTTTTTAGCTAAGAGCTCATCTGCTAATGCATTCTTTACTGACATACTGTTAATCAAGAAGCGAGCAGCTAAGGGGGCTTCCCCCTCCTCTTCCCCCTCCTCCTCTCTCTCCTCTCCCTTATCTATGTCTTACCTGGCTCTGAGTTGAACAGGCAGGCCCCCTGAATAACTGGAGCTTTCAGTTATTCTGTGAAAGTCAGTATACAGACTCAAGCCTTTTTCTGAATAGGAGTTTTTCAACTTACTCTGGAGTTCTCAGTTTTCTGAGCTGAAAGTCAGCCTTTTCTCAAACCTCTCTGAAGGGAGAGAGTGAGAGAAAGTCTTTCAGCTTCTCTGGATTTTCTGGGCTGAAAATCTTCCTTTTTTGGAAAAGAAAGAGACCCTCCTCCCTGAATACAGGTAGGTTCTTCTTCTGAAAGACAGTCTTTTAATTTGCTACCAAGGAGATACTCCTTCTTTGGAGGTCTTTAAGCAGAGACTTGACAGGCATTTGTCAGGCATGCTTTGATGGTGTTTCCTGCTTGGCAGGGGGTTGGACTGGATGGCCCTTGTGGTCTCTTCCAACCCTATGATTCTATTCTGTGATTCTATTGAAAGCCTCCTGGAAAGCCTGATGTAAGTCACCCCTTTTACCTTCTTCTCTATGCAATTAAGTCCTTTTAACTGACCTTCCTTTTTCTCCCTTTTAAGTCTTTTAAACTGAGATTCTTTGTCTCTCTCTCTAATGCTTTTTATAAGTTCTTTTATTTGATATGCAGCCTCCATATTATTTGCCTCTCTGTATTAATTGCTCTACATTATTTGCCTCTCTGTATTAATTGCTCTACATTATTTGCCTCTCTGTATTATTGATGTTCAGCATACCTAGTTTCTGGTATAATATTTGCCTGAGTTTGTGAAACTGTAGCCCCTTTATTTGATAGTATTTGCCCAGCCTTTTTATATTTTTATGTTATTGGTATAATATTTTGCTTTTTCTGTAAGCGCTCTTTGTGCAACTTGCTCTTAGTGCATACCTCTCTGGCATATCATTAATCATGAAAAGGAGCAGGTTAGAGCGCCCCTTCCCTGGAGCGCCCCTTCCCTGGATGGCACAGGAATTCCTGGCCGAGGGATGTGAGAGTTGCCAGATAGCCAGAGACAGGATAATTCTTTGATGGATGGTCCTGCCGGTTGGAGGGAAAGGCGGGAGGTACCAGGGGCAGCCAGGGGCTGCTTAACCCCCACTTTGAGATAAGAGTGCGAAACAGGAACTTTCACCCAATAATGAACTCAAGGCTGAAACCCTTTAAGTAAAAGCTTTTCTGTAAACTGTTTAGATGAAACCTTTCCTGATAGATATGAACCTTGATTAGTAGTGCATTCCTTACTGGCATATTAAGCCAGGAAAGGAATAGATCAAGAGGGGCCCACTCAAGGAGACAGGCAGGCACCAGGAACGAACTCAAGACTAAGTGACCTTTTGCCTTGAAGATAAGATTGTAAGAACAGGAATTTTCAAGGATGTTACTAATGGTGTGACATGCAAGAAGCAGATTCCTGGGGAGGGGGAATGAGGGGTTTGAAGATTATATAAACTGTATGCAACTGATGCTTGGGGCAGTTCGCTGTGAATTATCACGTGGGTGCCTTCCTGCCATTCTAAATGACAGGAATAAAAAACTCTTTCTCTATTTCAAATCCTCAGTGTCTTTTTTGACTCCTTCCTCCCTCACCCCCCCCCCCCGGGTGCAACAAAGAACCCAAGGTTAATGGAAAGGTCTGCAATAAGGCTACACAACAACCCTGTGTTGTAGCTCAGGCTGGCCCAGGGTCACTCAGAGAGCTTAGTAGCGAGATTCGAACCCTGGTCTCTCTCTCTTAAATGCCCCTTTCATAGAATTAAACCCTTGCCCTAGATTTACTATCTCCCCCCCCCTCTGGAAACCTGATACATGGTACAGTCCGCTCTGGCATTGAGCCTGGGGTCAGAAGGGACCATAATGATGCAAGGAGGGGTGATGGGGAACTGGTAGGGTCCTTATACATTTGTGTGCAGCGCTTTTTCCTCTTCTGATAACTGGAGTTTCGTTTGTAAAGCGATACAGCAGTGCAGAAAGGATTGTGTGTGGAGACAGGATAGGGAGCGAAGCATAGTTGCTGAGCTTTCTCATCCTACATCCCCCCCCCCACCATAAGAAATGGTATGGCCCGGCCCTAAAAACCTTTTCCTGCCTGGAGCTGAAACTACTAAGAACGTTTAACTGGTTTTTTTGGCGGTAAGGCCCTTGGCAGAGGCTGGGGCTAGGGAGATTAATAGGGGGTTGTCCCTGCTGTCTGAAAATGGCTGACCATGAGCCTTTCTATTGGTTGTTGTTCAAAGTCTTCAGTTCTGTTGCTGGTGACACGTAATGTGTGCACCATTTTTTTTGCCTTTATTCTATATTTTAGGCATGACAGGTGTGGGTTTTTTAAATTTTTATTACGCCAGATCCTTCCTCGATGGTCATGTTACGCTTTGTCCTAAATTGATGCTGTTTGGTGCAGCGGTTACGGAGCAAGGTGGTGTCACACACGCGCACGCAATGGGAACATTTTTTATATATATAGATTTTATTTGAAGTTGGACATGTCCGGCATACAGGAGTAGTTTTCTCCTATCTTGTGGTACCTCCTTTCCAACTATGCTCAGCAAAAATGTCTCCGGTCCCCACCCCCTGGTAGATATTCTGAACATCTTTTTTAATTCTTCATGGATGCAGCTCCATTTTTAAAAAAACTTTTCCGCATCCCCAGCTATGTGATTTCCTTTCCAATTCTTTGCAAGTAGTATTCTGGCTGCTGTGACTACATGTAGCAGGGGTCAGCAAACTTTTTCAGCAGGGGACCGGTCTTCTGTCCCTCCGACCTTGTGGGGGGACAGACTATATTTTTTTGGGGGGGGGATTAACGAATTCCTATGCCCCACAAATAACCCAGAGATGCATTTTAAATAAAAGGACACATTCTACTCATGTACATCAAAACACAGATTCCCAGTCTGCCGGCCGGCCAGATTGAGGCAATGATTGGGCTGCATCTGGCCCCAGGCCTTAGTTTGCCTACCCATGGCATAAAGAGTTTTCTTCTATCTTGTGGTATCTCCTTTCCAACTATGCTCAGCAAGAAAGTCTTTGGTCGTTGTCATCCCCCCCCCCCCGTAGATATTTTGAGCATCTTTTTATTTTTTTATTTTTTTTTACTTTTTCGCATTCCAGTTCTTTGCAAGGGGTATTCCAGCTGCTGCACTTGCATGCAGCAGGGGTCAGCAAACTTTTTCAGCAGGGGGCCAGTCTTCTGTCCCTCAGACCTTGTGGGCGGCCAGACTATATTTTTTTTTTGGGGGGGGGGAATTAACGAATTCCTATGCCCCACAAATAACAGCATAAACCTGGTGTGGTGTAGTGGTTAAGAACAGTGGACTCGTAATCTGGTGAACCGGGTTCGCGTCTCCGCTCCTCCACATGCAGCCCCACTCACCTCAAGAGGGGGGAGGAAGGGAAAGGAAAATGTGAGCCGCTTTGAGACTCCTTCGGGTAGTGATAAAGCGGGATATCAAATCCAAATTCTTCTTCTTCTTCCTTTGGGTAGTGAAAAGCGGGATATCAAATCCAAATTCTTAATTCCTTATCCCTACGGTGACGGTTTGTGGTTTCCCACTTCATGTGATTTTGATTTTCAATGTGGCTCGAATTGTATTTTAAACTAATTGTTTGGTTTTTTGTTTTTAATGTATTTTAATGTACTGGTATGTTTGGGGTTAGCTGCTCTGAGCTGGGTTTCAGACAGGGAGGGCATGGTATAAATAAAATTTATTGTGTTTCCTTGGTTTACAACAGGCATTCCCCAACCCTCCAGATGTTTTCGCCTACAACTCCCATGATCCCTACCTAACAGGACCAGTGGTCAGGGATGATGGGAACTGTAAGGTTGGGGATGCCTGGTTTACAACCATAATCTGTTTCGGAGGCCCATTCGGAGGCAGGGTGTTGGACTGGATGGCCCTTGTGGTCTCTTCCAACTCTATGATTCTGTGATTTGTAAACCAAAACAGGTTTTCACCAGAGGTATGCTTTCGCCAATGGGGCCTCCCCCCAAAAAAATGGTTCATAATGCAAAAAAAATGGGTTGTCCTCCAAAAAAAAGGTTGCAAACCGGGACCCGTACTTCTGGGTTTGATGTGTTTGTAATCCAAAATGTATGCAAACCAAGGTACCCCTGTATGATGATGATGATGATTCAAGTTTGGATCAGCCCCTACAAATATTGCAAAAATAGCACCTCACACCAGTCTGCTGTTATGAGAATTATAAGGTCAAATCCAGGGGTCTTATGTATTTTTCAGCAGGGGGCTGGTCCGCTGTCACTCAGACCTTGTGGGGAGCCAGACTGGATTTTTTTTGGGGGGGGGGAATGAATTCCTATGCCCCACAAATAACGGCATAAACCTGGTGAACTTTTAATTCCTCACCCCAACAGTTATGGTTTGTGGTTTCCTATTTAATTTGATTTTGTGTTTTTAATGTATTATATATTTGGTGCTAGCAGCCCTGAGCCTGGTCTTGGCCAGGGAGGGCGGGGTATCAATAAATTTTATTTATTATTGTTGTTGTTACTGTTATCAGCCCCTAAAAATACTGCAAAAGTAGCACCTTGCACCACTCTGCTGTTATGAGAATTATATGGTCTAAACCATGGATAAGCAAACTACGCCCCGGGGGCTGGATCAGGCCCCATCGCCTTCTCAATCCAGCCTGCGGATAGTCAGGGAATCAGCGTGTTTTAACAAGAGTAGAATGTGTCCTTTTATTTAAAATGCATCTCTGGGTGATTTGTGGGGCATAGGAATTCATTTATTATTATTATTATTATTATTATTATTATTATTATTATTATTACTATTTCAAAATATAGTCTGGCCCCCTCAAGGCCTGAGGGACAGTGGACCAGCCCCCTGTCCACCCCAACCCTAACCCTTTTTTCTAAAAGAAAGAAAAAACAAAAAAGCACTGGTAATAGCAGTATCTCAAGGCATCCCTGTTGAGGGAAGTTTTTACTGACTGACGTTTTAATGTATTTTAAATCTTTGTTGGAAGCCGCCCAAAGTGGCTGGGGAAACCCCGCCAGATGGGTGGGATATCAATCAATCAATCAATCAATCAATGATGAATTATTAAGGGCTGGTCCTGGGGCAGATTCCTTCGCCTCTTGTTTCGAAGAATGAATTCAATAACTGCACTAATAAGCAAACTCAATATAAAACACTGCCAAAAAAACAGACGAAACACTCCAAGTCAGTGATTTTCATTTTTATTTGTCCGACATTTATCTGGAAATAGAAGCTGTTACAGTGAGCAAGCAGAAAGAAACACAACGGGAGGAAAGACCCCTTCTTCCCTCACCTTTTAAAAAAAACTACACACAGTGGTTAACCTTTCCAGGACATCTTCTTCTGGCGGAAAGCAAAAGCTCGACTCCCTAATATCCAGACCTAATCTCCCTAGTTTACTCCCAAGTAGATACGTAGCCTTTCTCCGCCGGCGGCAAAATTTAGAATTATTCGCCATGAAAAGAAAGCGCTGGCCTTGGGGGCGACTAAATGCTTCTCGCCGATATTATTATCTATATCTTTATAATCCAGCCCATAATAAGACCAAACAAAGGGAACTGGCGCTGCAAAGATTGAAGATTTAACCTCAGGGCTCGGGACTAATGCTTCTTGCTGATATTATCTATATACAGATAATCAATATAATCCAGCCCATAATAAGCCCGAACAAAGGGAACTGGCGCTGCAAAGATTTAAGGGTAAACCTCAGGGATTGGGCAACTAAATGCTTCTTGCCGATATTATCTATATATAGATAATCAATATAATCCAGCCCACATTAAACCCAAATGAAGGTAACTGGTGCTGCGAAGATGGAAGATTTAACCTCAGGGCTCAGGACTAATGCTTCTCGCCTGTATTATCTATATACAGATAATAATCCAGCCCATATTAAGCCCAAACGAAGGGAACTGCAAAGCTTTTAAGCACAGCCCAGGGCAAAGTACCCGAGGATCAAATTCAGAATATAACGAAAGGCGTGTTAGGACGGCCATAGATATCAATTATTGGCACGGATCCATGTGCGGTGCCACCAAGAGTATGGAAAATGCACTGCTCTGAATCTTTTTGGCGTCAGGCAGGGAAGCAATTTGGAAAATAACCCATCGGATACACACTTTGCCCTCCAATCATTTTACGGGCTAAAAGCCAGTCAGCGATGCTTCGGACGTGAAAAAGGAGGTGTGCGCTTGACCAAAAAGCTCACCAAAGTGAAGGCAGAAACCCATACTTACCTGGAAGAGCTGCATTTGACAAAGTCAAAGCGCCGGCAGCCCAGCACATAATTGTTTCATCAACTGAGAAACGCACGTCCGAATGCGCAAACCTGGGCAAAAACCAATGCTCTTCTATTCCGTTTTCAGCCTTAATGGCGGTGTGCAGGCTTGCGCCTCTGTACATAATTTGACGCCGCCCCAGAAGGATGCGCAGTTTGGCATCAGGTTGCATTTTTTTCAGCGCAGTCAACCTGGCATGAATTGAAGCTGAAAAAGCCCAAACTTTATATCTTAAATCACATTTGCTTTTTCCGCACAGTCAACCCGGCATGAATTGAAGCAAAAAAAAAAACCAAAACCAACGGCGGCCCCGGAGAGAAGTCCAACATTAAGAAAGCGGATGTCGGTTCGAGTGGTTTATAAAACCTGTAAAAGCTGCAGCGGCATATTTTCCCTCCTGCCAACCTCGGAAGAAGGATGCGGACTTAAAATGCTGTTAAAAGAGAGCCACTGATGTACCGAGAGGAATTCTTAAAAACACTATCTTTAAAAGCTGCAGATTCACGTAGGAAGAAGGGGGGAAGAGACTTGTTCACAGGAAATCCGAATTGACTGCCCGTCCGATCATGCCTCCTCGCAGCAAGAAGATCTGGAAAAGAGGGTTTTTCCGGGGGGTCAGAAAGCGCTGGCCTCCCCGTCATGCAAGAGCTAGAGTCTCCTATCGCCACCCAAATCGCATCCTTGGCTCCCACTTCCCTCTGCTCCGGAAGGAGGGATGTCTCCTGAAG
Organism: Lacerta agilis; assembly: GCF_009819535.1. NCBI lineage: Eukaryota > Metazoa > Chordata > Lepidosauria > Squamata > Lacertidae > Lacerta > Lacerta agilis. Next base: position 47,138,121 of record NC_046331.1, read on the forward strand.
GATTTATATTTCGTGGCTCCAGTTGTTTAGGCAGATTCCCCGGTCTCAGCGGGCTTGAGGATGTGGTCCGGTTTGTGGCCGGCGGAGAAGTGGTCCCACATCAGGTGGTAGAGCCGCTCCAGTTCCAGGGTGTACTGCTTGGTGTTGAAGAGGGGGCTGGATATCCTCTGCTTCCACACCTTGCCGCGGATCTTCTTCAGGCTACGGGAGAAAAGCATTCGTTTATTAATTATTAACTACTTATTAGTAATTCGTTTATTAATCAACGTTTCATTGTTTTTCCGAAAAGAAAAAAGGGAGGGGGGAATCACAACCAAATTAAACGGTAATTTGGAGTCAACCTCCCTCCGCTCCCCCTCTTGGTTCCATTCTAATATACTTAAGATACTTCTTATTGCAAAAGGGAAACCATCCTCCAATTGTCCATATTAAGAGGACGCCAGTAAGGCTGAACCTTTCTGTAAAACAGGGATTTTACGATTCCAAAAAGGAATCCCCCTCTTGGTTCCATTCCAATATAGGTAAAGGTAAAGGGACTCCTGACCGTTAGGTCCAGTCATGTCCGACTCTGGGGTTGCGGCGCTCATCTCACGTTACTGGCCGAGGGAGCTGGTGTACAGCTTCCGGGTCATGTGGCTACCATTAGTCCGGTCAATATACAAAATGACCTGGGCAAAATTGCAACATAAACGCTATTAATGGCATTTTTATGAGAATTGGGTGTAGAATAACATATAAAAAATTAGACAAAATTAAATGGCAGGAACACTGTGAAATCATGATTGCAAAATGGCTGACCTGCTGTATCAATTGTATTGTATTTCGATTAGTTTTCTAAACTTAATTGTGTGTATCCTATGGTTTTTAATTGTTGTTACCAAACGTCAGGGAAAATAATACAAAGTTGTCATTGATCTAGTTATTAGGCTACATAATTTCTGTATTTAAATGTTTGCTAAAAACAACAAAGTGAAAGCAATGGTACTGTAAGGACGTTCAGTGGTTGCTCATGAGAAATCAGCCAAACGCGGAACTTCTAAAAACTAAGTTCTTTATTGTGCAGATATTTACAGTGGAGCAAAAGTGCAAACGTCCATCTCATCCCTCTGCAGAGTCCGGGAATGAACCCTTCCGGTTCTTTGTCCAGCAAAAGAGGCGCGGGATCCTGAACCCCCGCCTCCCCCTTCCACATCTTTCCTGTCTGTGAACTCGGGGCGCAGGAAACTGTTCCCCGCTTCCCCTGTTCCTGTTCCCCGCTTCCCCCTTGGTGCTCAGGCTCTGCGATCCCTTTAGAGCCCCTGCACCGACTTCCTGCTTCCAACTCCCCCTCCCCACTGGAGGAATGGTCGCTTCCTTCTGAGGAGGGGGATGACGAGCTGGTGAACAACGGGGTGGGTTCCCTGTACTGCAAACATTCCTGGGATGTTCCCTGCCGTGGGGAGGGGGGTTTCCTGACAGGTACATTGAAACAAGGTCTGGATGTGCTGTCACAGCCTGTAAAGGCGTGGAGGAAAAGAAGATAGCTGCAGGTCTCTGCGCCCAATATCATTCTACAAGCAATAATGTCAAATGTGTGGTTTGGATTTTTTCCTTGTTTATCACTACGAAAATACAAATTAAATTCCGTTTGATGGTTAGCATGGTACAGGAGTAGAATCAATAAATCAGAATCTTCTCCAATCACAGTAGTAGTTTGGAACTGAGGTGATGCCCCAGCTGCCTTCACAATTTCAACATCAGCATCTCCTTCACCTAGTACAACAGTCCATCCTTGTCTCTTTAAATGTTCAGCTATGAGAAGAATGATTCGCTGTTTGTTACTTTCATTGGAAAGAAAGTTGTCTTGTTTTAATATGAATTTAGTTTGCGGAGAGAAGTGTACTTCAGGGCTAGAGAACATAGATTTCCGACATTTGTAAGTCATATCTTTAATGGATGGGATGTTTTCATAGCTGTCAAAGACAATAATAGCTTTCCCATAATGATGAGTTGTAAAATTCGCATAAGAACATGCTATGTCATCATACCTGTTGTCTTTGTCCATGGAGCATAGACAGCATCTTAAAAAGAATGACAGCATCACCTTGCCGACAAAGGTCCGTATAGTTAAAGCTATGGTTTTCCCAGTAGTAATGTATGGAAGTGAGAGCTGGACCATAAAGAAGGCTGATCGCTGAAGAATTTATGCTTTTGGTGCTGGAGGAGACTCTTGAGAGTCCCATGGACTGCAAAAAGATCAAACCTATCTATCCTTAAAGAAATCACCCCTGAGTGCTCACTGGAAGGACAGATTCTGAAGTTGAGGCTCCAGTACTCTGGCCACCTCATGAGAAGAGAAGACTCCCTAGAAAAGACCCTGATGTTGGGAAAGATGGAGGGCACAAGGAGAAGGGGACGACAGAGGATGAGATGGTTGGACAGTGTTCTCACAGCTACCAACATGAGTCTGACCAAACTGCGGGAGGCAGTGGAGGATAGGGGTGCCTGGCGTGCTCCGGTCCATGGGGTCACAAAGAGTCGGACACGACTGAACAACAACAAATGTCATCATACGTTTCATGCTTCTTCCATTTAAGGCAATGCAGCAGCGGACCACCATCTAACACGAACTGATCACTCCTTGGAACGTATTCGGTACTACAACTATTCTGTTTCTGCATCACATATTTTTTGATAACATGTACTATCTGTGGCTTGTCAGCCTTCCTGGGTATAGAGCATGATTTGAACAATGAAGGTGGGTATGAGCACAATTCATACTGCAGCACTTCTTCCAAATTTAGTTCGCCTGTGTTAACAATGTCCAATAGCCTTTGAAACAGCAATGCTGGGTCAATCGTTCTTTCATCATCTCCAGGAATTTTCAGTGCAGCAGAGAACGCTAATGTTTTAACTTTGTCAGAACGCTTACATTTATATGCAAAAACTTCTTGGTCAATAAGTTTAGCTACAATGACCTTACCAACTTCTTGCAATTCGTGCACATTAACATTTGCAAAATCTGCAGTTACACCTGTTACAATATTACGCAGACTTGACGGGTGTAAATGGAGAATGCTTGCAACTTGCTCAATACCAGTTGTGAATCACTTTTGTCTCTAATCAGCCTTGCACTAGATAGTTCCTTGTGTTGTTCACTTGATGAATATGAAACATTGGTAAACTCCTGCATAGCTAGATTATACCCTGACGATACAGGCAATGATAAAGACCAAACTGCTCTCTGAACGCCAGGCAATCCACTTCATCTGTTCAAACCCGCTGTAGTTTTAAGAGAGCGCATCAGACATTGTTCGATTACTAATTCAGAACCGAACCCTGCCCAGTACCATTCACTTCTGCGTATCACATGAAATCCTTTTTCAAACATTGCAGAAACAGTCGCATTTGTTGTTGGCAACAGAATTATATTATGCAAATATAGGTATGCTGATTTCAAGTAATTATGGTGACCCGCAGCTGCGAAAATGGGTAGACACTGATGTATGGCATCAATATGCATTTTCCATGAACCAGTTCTATCTGCTGTGATGAGTTTTCTAGCAAGATCAACCATATTTTGATACTCAAGCCATAGTTTACTTGTTGCTGAGTTTGCTTTCAGTTTGCTCTTCTTTGCATCCAATGCACAGCTTATGTGTATCATAGTCTGTGAAGAATCCACTTCTTCTATAGTTTTGTTACAGGACACTAGTGAATCATACAGTGCAGAAGCTTCTTTTAAGACCTGGGGGAATTCTGAATGATCTTCAATTATCTGCGACATTATTTCAGCACTTAAGCATGAATCGAGAATCAAATGTCCACGAAAAGCTCTTGATACTGATTTCCCATTTAACATATGCACTACTGTATTTTCCCCATAAATCTCTTCAAGGATTTCTTTAAGGCCCGATCCTGCCATGAGTGTACCAATGGCCCCAAGAAGATTCATGGAAGTATGAAAGGAACCAAGCAATAGAATGATGTCCTTGAGAGCACTACCATCACATGATGAACTATTTGTGATGCTTTCCAAAAGAGTGGCTGATCAAATGTTATGATAGTTGGTATATTGTGCTTAAGAGCTAAATCTCGTAGGTATGTTAAGGTAGACAGGATGCAAGTCATTTCAGTGGGCTTCATATCAATGATAGGTAGGAAAAGTACAGATGATTTCTCAACTTTCTGGTTGTTTTGGTTATTATGTATTAAGTGCATCATTCCAGACCAGCCAGGCATTGGTTGTTCAAAGTTCCTTGACAGTTTCCACAGCAGATCTACTTTGACATTTGTGGGATAGATATCAGGCAATATTTTAAACTTACTGCCTTTGAGAGTACTGGATGCAAATCGATATTCATGAATGTTGATAGATGCAGCAGCTTTTAAGTCACAGCTCAATATATTCTTTCTTGGAATACAACGAGAAAAGGTTTTTGCTGGGGTTATTGCTGCTATCATCCCCATACCATGGAATGTGTTCTCACCATTCAGTGTAAGAATATTGTGATCAATATTGTCCGCAGCTAGAAGAACGTGACTGTTTTCAACATTTTCTGATATATCAACAATTAAAAAACATAGGATACACACAATTAAGTTTAGAAAACTAATCGAAATACAATACAATTGAAACAGCAGGTCGGCCATTTTGAAATCACGATTTCACAGTGTTCCTGTCATTTAATTTTGTCTAATTTTTTATATGTTATTCTACACCCAATTCTCATAAAAATGCCATTAATAGCGTTTATGTTGCAATTTTGCCCAGGTTCCAGCATTTTTTCCTGTAGTTTGCCCGGACTACATGACTAAGCCGCTTCTGGCGAACCAGAGCAGCGCACGGCAATACTTGTCCATAAAACCTTCCCCCGGTTGTCCATATTCAGAGGACGCCAGCATGGTGGAACCTTTTTGGAAAACAGGGATTTTACGATACCCAAAAGGAATCCCGCACTTGGTTCCATTCTAATATACGTATTGTGCACGTCCATGAAATCTTATATACTGTATTTTTCCGTCTGTGAGATGCCCCCATGTATGAGACGCCCCGGCCTATTTTTGCGGCAACAACCAATCGCCAGTCCATTCTCGGCACTATCCATGTATAAAGACGCTTGTCTTTAGCACCTGCTCTTTGCAAACTGTTGTTGTTATTAACAGTTTGCAAAGAACAGGTGCTAAAGACAGGCACTCACTGAGAATTCACTATACAGTTAACAATATGATACACATGTCTACTTAGAAGTAAGTTCATTTGTGTTGAACGGGGCTTACTCCCAGGTAAGTGGGTACTGGAGGGCAGCCTAGGCTTTTGGTTGAGGGTTGGCACCGAGGAAAAGCAGGTCTCTTGGGCCTTTAACAACTGTACAACAGGCAAACATTCAACAGGTGAAGCCTCTCCTAGCAATGGCTGTTGAGCGCCCGGGAACTTTCGCCTCCCGGACACTGCAAACCCGGAAGCGACTTTTCCGCTGTGCGAACCTGAGGGTCCGACGGAGCTTCCAATATCAGAAACCATGTGCTTGGGTTTCCAAATGTTTCGGAAGCCGGACGGATTTTCAGAACGAATTCCGTTTGACTTCAGAGGTACGACTATATGAGGAAAGCTTCATCATGAAACTAATTTTGTGTTAAGGCACCCCCAGCCCCCATGGTGGCACACGTTCAAAAATCAAAATACACCAGTTGCTCTAAGGCGACTGGCAACCGGGCTCCTCTCCAGTGACATTCTGCACCTTGCAAATTCTGCTTTATACAATGGTCCCCTGGTTCTCAAACTGAATCCATTCCGGATGCCTGTTCCAAAACCAAGGATGCCAGCAATACTGAACCTTTCTATAAAACAGGTAACAAACTTAAACTGTTTGGCAAGTCTGTTCCAAAACCAAAGCATTCCAAAACCAAGGCGCACTTTCCCATGGAAAGGAATGCAAAAGGGATTAATCCGCTCCAGACTTTTAAAAACAAACCCCTCAAACAGTCATTTGACACAAATAAAGGAAGTGTGGCGTTCAAAACAGAAATGTAGCACTCAAAACAGAAGTGTGGCACTGAAATTGGAAGTGTGGCACTCAAAATGGAAGCATGGCACTCAAAACGGAGCATGTTCGGCTTCTGGAAAATTCCACAAACCGGAACACTTCCTTCTGGGTTTGAAGCGTTTGGCTTCTGAGTTGTTTGAGTGCCAAGGCGTTTGAGCACCAAGGTGCCACTGTATTCCAGGAAGGTTTTTCTCCAAAGAAACAGGATGCTGAATGCTTCCATCGGGTTTCGTGAGCTGCACAACCAATGCTGTGGCTTCTCCCATCCCCAGTTGCGCGTCTACGTACTATTCCGGATCAGTCCCCAGTTTCACAGCGACGTCTTCGTATTCCTGCCGGCTCTTTGCGATGAGCTCAGGGCACCCAAGGCAAGTGAGCTGGGAGGCAGCGACGCGCGAGGCGAGGGTCTCCCCTGCAAAATGGAGGGGCTCAGGTTATAAAAAACTGTTGCAAGCATGGTCGGTCATCATCTTGTTGAACATGCGTTGGCAAACTAAGGCTCAGGGGCCGGATCTGGCCCAATCACCATCTTAATCCGGCCCGTGGACAGTCCAGGAATCAGCATGTTTTGACACGAGTAGAATGTGTCCTTTTATTTAAAATACATCTCTGGGTGATTTGTGAGGCATAGGAATTCGTTATCCCCCCCCCTCCAAATACAAACCGGCCCCCCACAAGGTCTGAGGGACAGTGGACCGGCCCCCTGCTGAGAATGTTTGCTGACCCCTGCCCTATCCCTAATCCCATTCCTATTTCTAACCCCTATCCCTATCCCTAACTCCTATCTCTAGCCCCTACCCCTACCCCTACCCCTAACCGGTAACCCTAACCCTAACCCCTGCCAACAAAGTTTGCAGACCCCTGTTGTTTAGGAACATCTTCTTTGTGGATTAAGGGAAGAGCTCAAATCGATGGGCCCATTGCCCAAACTGGATAACCCCGGAGTCCTCCTTCCCTCCTACTAGCATAACCACCTGGCTCACAACTGAGCCCAACCTCCCCAGAACAACCCCCCTGGGAATACCAGGTCCGAATCAAAGCAACAAGTCTCGGCACCCAATACCAGAACAATATACTACATCATCACCATCATCACAATACCGACTCGAGCCGCCATCTCACCTGGCATGGTCACCATGGGGGTTCCGGCCCAGAGGACATCCATCCCAGTGGTGTGGCCGTTGCAAAGGGGGGTGTCCAGGCACACGTCGGCAAGCTGCCCCCTCCTCACGTGCTCCTCTTTGGGGGCGACCGGAGAAAAGATGATTCGGTTCTGGGGGAGGCCCATATTCTGTGCGTACTGCTGGATGTTTGGCTCCCCCACAGCCGGGAAACGCAGCAGCCACAGGACGCTGTTCGGGACACGTTTCAGAATCTGCAAGTAATAACAATAACAACAACAATTATTATTTTTTATTTCTACCCCACCCATGCAGCTGGGTCTCCTTAGCCACTCTGGGCAGCTCCCAACAGAATACTAAACAGAATAAAAAAAAATCAAACATTAAAAGCTTCCCTAAAAAGGGCTGCCTTCAGATGTCTCCTAAAAGTCTGATAGTCTGATAGTTTATTTCTTTGACATCTGATGGGAGAGGGAGCCACCACTGAGAAGGCCCTCTGCCTGGTTCCCTGTAACCTTGTTTCTCACAGGGAGGGAACCACCAGAAGGACATCGGGAGAGGGACGCTGGTGTCCAGGCCGAACGATGGGGGTGGAGACGCTCCTTCAGGTGGGTTCTCATCCTGCATCCCAGATGCAGCTGCCCCGGACACAGAATGGACATGCACCTCCATGGACAGCTGTGAGCCCATTCAGGACCACGGAGTCCTCCACACCAACCTGTCCCATCCCCCAAGAACAGGACTTCTGCCTTGTCAGGATTCAACCTCAATCCATTAGCCACCATCCAACCTCCAACTGCCTCCAGGTACTCACACAGGACCTGGACCTCCTTCACTGGTTCCGATTTGAAAGAGGCAGAGCTGGGTATCATCCGCATACTGATGAACGTCCAGCCCAAACCCCCTGATGATCTCTCCCAGAGGCTTCATGTAGATGCTAAAAAGCTCGGAACCCTGAGGCACCCCACAAGTGAGAGCCCAGGGATCTGAACACTCATCCCTCATCACCACTTTCTTAACACGGCCCAGAAGGAAGGAGTGGAGCCACTGTATGACAGTGCCCACAGATCCCAGGCCTTCTAGATGGTGCAGAAGGATGTTATGGTCGATTGTATCAAAGTCCGCTGAGAGATCCAGCAGAACTAGGGAACAGCTCTCACCTTTGTCCTTAGCTCGCTGGAGATCCTTGACCGGCACGACCAAGGCAGTTTCAGTCCCATAATGAGGCCTGGATCCCGACTGGAAGGGATTCAAATTGTCTGCATCCTTCAGGCGTGCTTGGAGTTGTTCCGCAACCACCCGCTCAATCCCCTTGCCCAAGAATGGAAGATTTGAGACTGGGCGATAGTTGGCCATATTGGCGGTTTAATGACTGCCTCTTTCAGTGGCCCTCACGGAGGGAAGCATTCGCCACCCAGTGGATCCCATCACCCAGTCCTTCCCGGCTTGCTTTCATGAGCCAGGATGGGCAAGGATCAAGGAGACAGGTGGTTGGTTTCACTCGTCCAAGCAAGTGGAACAGATCTCCCACCCCGTCCCTGATCCCACGGTGGAGTCTACCCCTTTCCAAATCTGAGCAATTTTATCTGCAGAAAACTTTCCAAAACTGTTGCAGGAGATCTTGGGGTCTTTACAAGGCCCCGGTGACAAAGGTAGTTCCGTGAAATTGCGAACCACCTGAAAGAGTTTCCTGCTGCTGTTTTCTGCAGATGCAATAGAGACGGGGAAGAAAGTATTCTTCGCCGTTGCCCTTGCCACTCACTAGGCTCGACGTTGAGCTCTTAACCCGTGTCTGGTCCGATTCAGAATGAGTTTTCCGCCACCGGCGCTCTAGCCATCTCCGTGATTGTTTCATTGCCCTCAGCTCGGGGGGAAACCGCAGGGCAGTCCAAGCTCCATACAATCGGAGAGGGCGCTTTGGAGCCAGACGGTCAATAGTGGGCCCCCAGGGAATCAGTTGAAAGGCCATCAGCATGGGATGAAGCACCCCCTACCACTCTCTGGAAACCAATTGGATCTATTAAGTGGCAGGAGCGGCCCATCCAAATAGGTCCTGCCTCCCTGCAGAGGGGAAGGGTCATGGAGAAGTCCAAGTGATCTGGTCATGACACTTCTTTTGTTTCACTTTTACTTAATGTCAGATTCCCCCATCACTAGAGGTGAACCCCAGGTCTAAGGCATGTCCGCAACTATGAGTTGGGCCAAACTTATTCAGTGACTGCCCCACGGAGGCCATGTTTTCTACGAAGTCTCAAGCGTACCCTTGTAAGGTCATGTTGGCATGGATGTTAAAAGCCCCCAGGACAAGGGTGCCCAAACTTTTTTTCAAAGAGGGCCAGATTTGATGAAGTGAACATGCGTGAGGGCCAACCAAAGGGCAGATGATAGTGGTTGACTTTTTCTGAGGATTGAATTTGTTGAGCTTTTTTACGCTTTTACCCCAAAGTTGTTGAGCTTTTTATTGGATTGAAGTTGTTCAGCTTTTCTTAGGATTTTACCCCAGGAAATAAACTGCCACAGGGGATGGATTAAACCAACTGGTGGGCCACATTAGGCCCCCAAAACAGAGTTTGGACATACCTGTCCTAAAACAACCAAACTAGGGGTCTCCAGGAGAACATCCACCATGACCTGAAACAGCTCAGGCAGGGAATCCTTGGTGCAGTGAGGAGGAATCCTGCACTGCCCCTACTGCCCAGCTTCCGAAACATGCACTCAGAGGAATGGGTCTTCCCAAAAGGGTGCCCGGTGCAAACTTCCGATTTGCCGCAGGGAGCTACTCACGTTGGCCCACATCTGCAGGGTGGCTGGGTCGATCTTGTAAAGCTGGTTGAAGTTGCAGTAGACGACAGAGTCCTCCGGCAGCCCGTACTGGGAGCGAGTGGTGACGATGATGGTGCGCGGCACCTCCTCGCCCGTCGCCGCCTTGTTGTTGATCTGAAGGAGAAGCCGGAGTGGGAAGATCGAACAGATGGAAGCTCAAGGGGCAGAGTTTCCACTCAACGCTATGCAGCGTTAGATCAGAACCCAATCAATAGGCAAGAACGTTTACCGTATTTTTTCGTGTATAAGACTAGGTTTTTTCACCAAAAAATAAGGTTTGAAATTGGGACTCGTCTTATACATGGGTAGTGCTGAGGGGTATTTTAGAGTCCCCAAAAAAGGGGGCGTCTTATACACTCTGGCAACTTTTGCCTTTGGTGATTGGACCAGAATCCAATCAATTGGCAAGAACTTTTATTTATTGGACATAGGACACCATGGTAGCTTTCTCCGTTAGAGGCAATAGCGGGGGGTGGGGGGGGGAGAATACATATGGACACTAAATGGGTTACATATAGAGTTGTTAACTGAATCTGAAAACCAATTAAAATGGAAAGCATTTAACGAAATTAGAGAGAATGTAACAGATTGGTCACAATACTTTCAGTTAAATGAAACGTAAGAACGATTCTTATCTGAAGAAGTGTGCATGCACACAAAAGCTTATACCAATAACAAACTTAGTTGGTCTCTTAAGTTGCTACTGGGAGGAATTTTTTATTTTGTTTTGGACGGGACTTCCGGTTTGGCGCTGGCCATGTCAGTCGGGAGCTGAAGAGCTCCGGTTCCTCGGGGTTTTGGGGTTACCGTACCCGCGCTACGGGCCCCCTAAAGCCACGGGAAGAGCATCCCGTGGACAGGCGGTCTTGTGGGCTCCAAGACGTGCCGTCCCCGCTCCCGATTGACCCTCGTAAGGGGGAAAATTGGGTGAGCGAGGCTCCGGCACGGAGCTGAAGAGACTACTGCTCCCTGAGGAACGAAGCAGCGAGCCTGACAGATCCGAGCGCCCGGCTCTTCTTAATTGGATTACAAAATAGAAGCTCTGTGAGTAGCATCTTTAATTGACTTTTAAAGATAAAAAGGGAAATTTGGACTTGCAGAGAGAATGTAAAAAGGAAGCCCGTTCTCTTGGACTGCTTAATAGATCAAGGTAATGACAAAGGAGCTTAGCCGCGAACTAGCGGAAAAAGTTTGCTAGTTTTGCTGAACTTTTTCAAAGTTGCTTAAAAGTTGTTTAAACTGTTTTCTAAGACTTAATAACAAGGATTATGGCAAAAGAAGACACCGCTCACCCTCTGGATAGGATCCCGGGTCAGTAGCGGGCTGCGTTACTTTGTTGCCGTTTGTTTTGCTACTGTTTACTGGCGGAGACATTTTAACTTTTTTGTGGCTGGCTACAGTTACTTTCTTGGACTTGGTGGTTACATTGCAAGAAGAATAGTAAAGAACTGACTTGGGCTGCTTTAAGGATTAACTTTTCTTGACTTTTGATGAACTTTAAAACTTTTCTGAAACTTTTGAAACTCAAGCCTAAAAACTGAACTGTTGGTTGGAACTGCCTGGGACTCCCGGCTCTGATGTCCCTTTGTTCTCTGAACTAGTATGTTGGCCACCTGGTGTTTGCTTTTGGGATTGTTTTGGTTTTGATTCCTGTGAATGTCTGAGACAATTACAACAACTGAAGTGACCTTGAAATACCAGCTGCAGAGTGTACAGGAGATGCAAGATAGCACAAGAGCCAAAGTGAAAGAAGGACGCAAAGCTTCAATATCAGCAATTACTCAAGAGCAGATGGCGTCTGCTATTGAGAAATTAAATGCAAGTATTTTGGATTTGACAGAAAGGTTAGGAAAAGTAGGAGAAGACGTGAAACAAACACAGACCTCAGTGAATACAGCTACAGAAAAATTACAAGCCGAAATAAAGAACTCCACTCAGAGATTGGAAAAATCTATTGGTGCAATTGAGGAAGGAGTCAGGAAAAATAGAGAAGAAATTGATAAAATTGGTAAAGAGGTGACAGTCTTAAAAAAGGAAACAGAGGAATTTAAAGAAGTCAAGGAGAAAATAAAAATAGTGGAGACGAAATTGGACAATATTGATGTGGAAAAAATTGGATCACAGCAAAGGAACGTAGAAGAAGCTCTTGCCTTTCTGCAACTCCGAGAGAGGGAAGGGAACCTCCGTCTAAGAGGACTCCCAGAACTGGAGAAGGACAGCTTAAAAGACTTTATAGTGAATCAATTCTCAACATTCTGGGAGTTGGAGGAGACTGAAGTTTCAGCATCCATAGTGAAGGCCTTTAGATTTGGATCCAAAGGAAAGAAAAGTTCCAAAGTGGTCAATGACTGTTTGATTGTACTGCAGAATAGATACCAACGAGACCATATTTTGGAACTTCATTATAAGAATAACCTGGTGGTACAACAGAACAAAATTATAATTTTTAAAGACATCCCCAGATATTTCCTTGATAAGAGAGCATTTTATTCAAAGATGAAGAAGGGAGATACATTGCTATTGAAATTAAGGTACAAGGCGGAAAAATTCTAATTCTGGGACTTTATGCACCAAATGATGGAAAGTCAATTTTTTATAAAAAGATTCATGATTTGCTACTGGACTATTTGGACTATAAAATAGTGTGCCTCGGTGATTTTAATGGTGCAGTTTCCACACTAATGGACAGATCTCAAAGGACAAAAATCACAAATGATGGGAAACTACCCAAAACTTTTTTCAAAATGGTGGATAATTTGAATTTAGTGGATGCTTGGAGATTGAGAAATCCAACAGAAACAGAGGCAACTTATTTCTCAGAATCTCAGAAGTCATGGTCGAGAATAGATTACATCTGGATCTCAAATGAATTGGCACCAAAAATACAAAAAGCAGAAATTGGTCCTAAGACTTGTTCGGATCATAATCCTGTACAATTGAATTTAAAAGTTATTTCCAAGGATTCTTTCAGATGGAGAATGGATGATGCATTGATGAGAGAGGTCAAGCTGATAGAAAGAGCTGCAAAAAAGATGAAGGAATATTTCCAAATTAATTTGAATACTGATGTGGAAAAGAGGATAGTATGGGACGCAAGTAAAGCGATGATGAGAGGGTTCCTCATAAGTGAGAAAGCAAAAAAAAAGAAACAGCAAAATGCAGAAATAGAAAGATTGTTGAAATTAATTAAAGGAAAAGAAAAAGAACTAAGAGGTCACCCAAAAATACAGAAAGAAATTAAATACTTGCAGTCCCAATATGCAAAAATTTTGAATCAAGAACTTGAATGGAAGATAAAATTGATGAAACAAAGAACTTTCGATTCAGCAAATAAATGTGGAAAGTTGTTAGCTTGGCAGTTGAAAAAAAGGCAAAAAACAAATATCATCAATAATTTAGTAGTTAATGGAAGAAGTGTGGAGAATCCAGAGGAAATTAGATGGTGTTTTCAAAGATTTTATAAACAATTGTACAAGGAAGATAAAATAGAAGAATCGGAGATAGACCAGTTTCTGGAAAAAAATGGATTACATAAAGTCCCAGAAGACAAAATAAATATGCTCAACCACCCGATTTCTATGCAGGAGATAGAAGATGCAATTAACAATATGCAGATAGGGAAGGCACCAGGGCCAGATGGATTAACAGCAAAATATTATAAATCATTAAAAGATTGGCTGTCACAGCCTCTGAAAGAAGTTTGCAATAATTTATTAGAAGGAGGTAGGGCACCAGAGACATGGAAAGAGGCCTATATCACACTGATTTTGAAACCAGATTCTGATAAGACCCTGATGAAAAACTACCGTCCGATCTCGCTTTTAAATGTGGATTATAAAATATTTGCCAATGTCATGGCTATGAGATTAAGAAGAGTGCTGAAGGACTATATCCATAAGGATCAAGCAGGTTTTTTACCAGGAAGACAAATAAATAATAATACGAGAATTATTGTGGATATTTTAGAAAAATTGGAAAAAACATAAACACGGATACAGCACTGATGTTCATCGATGCAGAAAAAGCCTTTGACAATATATCTTGGACTTTTATGAAGAAAAACTTAGAAAAGATGGGAGTTGGCGAAAGATTTTTTAATGGCATTAATGCCATTTATACTGAGCAAAAAGCAAATATTATAGTTAACAGTGTGATATCGGAGGAAATTAGAGTGGAGAAAGGAACAAGACAAGGGTGCCCTATCTCCCCGTTACTTTTCATTATGGTCCTGGAGGTCCTTCTGAATATGATTAGATTAGAGAAACAGATTAAAGGAATAAGGGTGGGAGAGAAGGAATATAAACTGAGAGCCTATGCAGACGATTTGATGTTATCCCTACAAGAACCTGAAAGCAGTGTCCCCAAAGCCTTAGAATTAATTGAACTTTTTGGACGGGTAGCCGGCTTTAAATTACCAAAGTATTGACTAAAAACATGAATCCGGTGCAGACGCAGAAACTACAGGACTGTACTGGCCTCAACTTCATTAAAAAAGTAAAATATTTAGGAGTCAACTTAACTGCAAAAAATCTAAACCTGTTTAAGGACAATTATGAAAAAGTATGGGCCGAGATAAAAAGAGATTTAGAGATATGGACAAGACTGAAACTTTCACTGATGGGCAGAATAGCTGCCATTAAAATGAATGTATTACCAAGGATGCTGTTTTTATTCCAAGTGATTCCAATAATAGATAAACTAGACTGTTTTAAGATATGGCAAAAGGACTTGTCGAAATTCATCTGGCAGGGAAAGAAGCCTAGAATTAAATTTAAAATCTTAACAGACTCTAAGGAGAGAGGAGGCTTCACCCTGCCAGACTTGAGGATCTATTATGAAGCAGCGGCCTTTTGCTGGCTGAAGGACTGGTTTAAATTAGATAATACTGATGTGTTGGACTTGGAAGGTTTTGATAATGTATTCGGATGGCACGCGTATCTTTGGTATGATAAGGTAAAGGCCCACAAACTCTTCAAGAATCACATAGTTAGGAAAGCCCTATATCAGGTTTGGATCCGAAATAAAGACTTATTGGAGAAAAAGACTCCCAGATGGGTGTCACCCGTGGAGGCCAAGACATATAAAAGACCTAATATGTCTGCGAGATGGCCAAGATACGTAGACATACTGCAGCAAGAAGGTGACTCTTTTAAGCTGAAAAGCTACGAACAAATGAAAGAAGAGGTTACTGACTGGCTGCAGTATCGCCAAATTTATGAAACTTTTAGAATGGACAAAAAAATTGGTTTTCAAACAGAAAAATCAAAGCTGGAAACAGAGTTAATTGAACCGAACTCTAAAAACCTCTCCAGGATGTATAATCTGTTGCTAGAGTGGCATACAAAAGATGAATTGGTTAAATCTGCAATGATAGATTGGGCAAAAGATGTTGGACATAATATTATGATGGAGGACTGGGAAAGGCTGTGGAAGGAAGGTATTAAATTTACTGCTTGCAATGTACTAAGAGAAAATATAATGAAAATGATATACAGATGGTATTTGACACCAGTGAAGTTAGCTAAGATATATCATGTTACAAGTAACATGTGCTGGAAATGTAAAACTGTAGAAGGTACCTTTTATCATATGTGGTGGACATGCCCAAAGGTTAAGGCTTTCTGGGAGAAGATTTACAATGAACTCAAGAAGGTAATGAAAATTACTTTTAGTAAGAAACCAGAGGCCTGCCTTTTGAGCATGACCAATCATGAGATACCCAGTCAGGATAGAGTGTTTTTTATGTATGCCACAACAGCTGCTAGAATTTTACTTGCAAGAAACTGGAAAGGTGAAGAGATTCCGACAGTGGAAGAATGGCAGATGAAGCTAATGGACTTTATGGAACTGAACTGACCGCGAGACTCTGAGACCAGAGGGAGGAGAAGGTGCAACAGGACTAGAAGAAATTTAAGGACTATTAAAAAAATCGTGAAAAGTTAGATATCTGAAGCAGAACTGGACTGTTTAATGGGCTTTAGCTAGTTGATGTTAGATGAAAATAGTATACAAGAAGTAAGGTTATAAATGGTTTAAAATATTTAGAAATACTTAAGGATATGTTGTTTGAGTAATGAATTATATATGATTAGTCAGTATTCTAAAGATTATTAAGAATAGAGGTGAATGTTAAGAAAATAGTTACAAAGTTACCAAAGTATATTAATATTGAACGCAGTTGAGGGAACGGGGGATGTCCCCCAAAGAAGATAGAAACTAGAGTTAAACAATGATTCTTTTTTAATGTCCAGTCTAGGTATGTATAAGTTTTCTTTTGTTCTTTTTTATGTTGTTTTAATGTGTTTGACGTGTTTTTCTTTTATTACTTGTCAATTGTTTTATTTGTTGTTTAATGTAGAAAATAAAAAATTTATTTAAAAAAAGGGAATTTTTTATTTTGTTTTGATTTACAAAAGATAGGATTTCCATAAAAAATGCCAACTTTTTGGAGAGAAATAATAGAAAATGGTATGACATTAATATCGAAAATTCACAATCTGTTGCTGTAATGGGAAATGAAAGATGAAGAGGTTAAATCGGTTATGATTAAATGGACACAAGAGATGGGACACAATATCCAGATGGAGGAATGGGAAAAATGATGGAAGGATGAGATAAAATTGACAGCATGTGTGATGGTTAAAGAAAATTGTATGAAAAGGATGTCTAGATGGTATGTAGCTCCAGTTAAATTAGCAAAAATGGATAACACTAAGGAAAGCAAGTGTTTGAAATGCCAAACAATAGAAGGGACATTTTTCAGATGGGGTGGGATTGAAAAATTATAAAGAATTATTGGGAAATGATCTATAATGAAATCAAAAAGATTTTTAAAATAACTTTTGTTGAAAAGTTAGGGTTAGGGTTTATGCTTCAGGTGGTATTTTATTCTCTTGCCAATATATTCAGTAATGATAGTTTTAAATCTTAAGATTTTTTAAAAAACCTTGCTGCATTAAATGTGTGCATTCTGTATGTAACCTCTCTTGTAATGTTTTATCTTTAAGATAATGTTTTAGATTCATATTAATTATGCTGCTCTGAATAATAATAGTAATAATTACATAGCTTCCCCATAGAGAAAGCACTTGCGAAGGAGACTGTGGATAATAATAATAACAACAACAACAACAATAATAATAATAATTATTTCTACCCCAGCCACTCTGGGTGACTCAACAGAACAATGAAAACAGAATAAAACATCAAACATTAAAAATGTCAAGCGTCTTCTAAAAGTCGGACAGTTGCTTATTTCTTCGACATCTGACAGGAGGGTGGGCACCACCACTGAGAAGGCCCTCTGCCTGGCATACTTTACACCTGACTTTATTCCGTGCTGTTTTATCCTGGATTGCTTAATTTGACATTTTAACATCAACTGCTTTGGGATTTCCCCCCTTAAAAACATAAAGCGGTATAGAAATAAAGAGAGGAACATTTTATAACAACACTCGGCCTTTTCAAGCCCCCTGCATTTTGGTTATTTGCGAATGGTGACATTTTATGAAGTCACTCCTTTCTATTTAATTTGCATCCAAGTTGCTATAGATTGCAATGAATTCTTAAAAGATAAATGATTTAAAGCAGGCATGTCCAACTTCCAAGGGACTGCAATCTATTCCCACTATAAAAAAACCCATTGCCCATTGGATTGACCAGGGGTTGTGGAGCTTCTTCTTCTTCTTCTTCTTCTTCTTTTTTAAGGAAAACCAAAGCTGTTGAGCTTTTTATTAGTCTCGTTTTCTCTTTGTAGAAGAACAAGGAGGCTCACAGGTCCTTATAGTATTGGTGTAAACAGTTGGTCCTGGTGGGTATTAACCGCTTTCCATTTTAACCTGAGGGTGGCCATTTGTCCCCTTTTAACTTTAATTTGTTTGAATTACTTTTGGGGTGCATTTTAATCAATCAACTGCTTCTTTTTATGCACTTTGTATTATTGATATGATGACAGCCGCTCTGAGCCCGGCTCTGGACATGGAGGGTGGGGCACAAACAAAATTTATTTATTTATTACAGTGGATGCTCCGGTTGTGAATGTGATTCATGCGGGAGGCACGTTCGCAACCCGCAGCGTTTGCAATCTGCAGCACTAAGTCTGCGCACACACGGGTCGCGATTCGGTGCTTCTGTGCATGCGTGAGCGCTGAAACTTGGAAATAAACCGTTCCGGTACTTCTGGGTTCGGTGCGGTGCACAACCTGAAACATTTGTAACCCGAGGTATGACTGTATTATTATTGTTGTTGTTATTTTAGGGAGCCAAAGCTGTTGAGCTTTTTTTTTTTAATAATAATAATCTTTATTGCGGCCCAACAACCCATAACATGGATTCAGAATAAAATAGATTCGTACAGACAACCCCCCAGGGAAGGGAGACCGAAGCGTTCTTTGTTTAGTCTTGTGTATGTTGATCTTTGATTCGTATGACTACTGAAAGAAACTTTGCCATGGCCACTGTGATATCATTGGACTTGTCGTCCAGAAGATATCTGGTATAGTAGGCTTCAGATTGACCCGGCCGATTTGCCAATAGTGGTTTAATCAAGAGTTCCCTAGCTTGATCATATTGTCTGCAATGCAATAAAATATGCCTCGTGTATTTTGATAAGGGATACCCTCTCAGTCTGCCGTTTGACACTTCTGGTGGGAATACATTTAATCCGGCTTTGGTGAAAAGACGCTGATATGTTGGTATAGACAAATTTCTAAAATATGCAGGTGTCCGAAACTCGAACCCACAGTGAATTCCTACTGCTAATGGGCCACAGGTAACATGAGATTGAGATCAGAGATCACCCAGAGCCTTTGCCTCAGAGATTCAAGGGCAGTATCATAGCCCAGATGGTGGCATACCAATCGAAGTGGCTTTTCTAACCATAATTTTCATCTACCGGTATGAGCTGGTAAACTCCTTGTTGTTTAGGTGTGGAAGTAACCCCTTCCCTAGGAGGCAAGCTTAATGGACCCTGATGGCCATCTTCCCAAAATAGGGACGTGAAAGACCCCTTTCTTGCTGTATGCGGATGACGCGGCCATCCTCTCCCAAACCAGACCTGGCTTGAACTACCAACTAAGGAAATTCTCAGACTACTACTCTGGTAATAGGTTATCCATCAATTATGAAAAATCAAAAGTCCTGGTGTTTGAGAAGAGATTCTCCCCGAGTAAATGGCTACTAGACAGTCACAAACCAGAGCAGACCAAATTCGTCCGGTACCTAGGGCTTCTATTCTATCATTCCAAGACCTGGAAACATCATTGGCAGACCGCCTATCAAAAGGCGGAGGTAAGCAAACTGGCTAGACTTTGATTCTCTTATACAAGGGGAGGCCATTATGTTCCATCAGCCATTAAGGTATTTAATGCAAAATCTGTCTCTGAACTCCTTTATGCCTCAAATGTCTGGTGAAATGGCTCATTCTCTAGTTCCGATGGCTTCCAGGCAAAATTTCTCCGGTCCCTCCTACAAGTTCCAAATTGTGTTCCAAATGCAATACTATTTTTAGAAACAGGTGAATGTTCATGGTGGGTTGCCCTGAGATACTGGGTCAAGATCTCAGTCTTTGGCCTAGGCCAGGCCAAACAGAAGTTCCTTAAGGCTTCCTTCTTCGTGCGGCACTCTTGGTCAAATCCATTTTTATTTTTTTAAATATGGAACGCTTCACAAATTTGCGTATCATTCTTGCACAGGGGCCATGCTAATCTTCTCTGTATGGTTCCCATTTTAGTATATGTGCTGCTGAAGCAAGCACGGATTAATCCATTTTGCATCACCTTCTATGGGAAAGCGCACCTCACTTTTGGAACACATTCAGTTTGAGAACCAAGGGACCACTGTATCAGCATTCTCAATGAATAACTACTACGGATATTTACATTGTGCTTTATAGATTAACAAGTGCTGAACTGAGAACCAAGGTACCACTGTATAATTAACGGGGGGGGGGGAGAATGTTTGTGGAAAAAACAGAAGCCTTTCTACTAGGGTTTAACGGGCGAAGAAATACCAAGAGAACTAAAAAGCCTGTTTGTTGTTTATGCCAGAATGTTGTTAGCCCGGATGTGGAAGGAAGAGAAGGTCCCAACAAAATAAGAGTGGATTATCAAAATGACCGTGAAGATCGCACATCAAGATGATAGGAAATTTAAACAAAGAAAAAAGTTAAGAGGTCAAAATGGGGAAAATAATGAAGATGAAATGTGAAAATGCATGGTGCAAAAACGTTAAGGATATAACCATCATTAATTCAAAGATGGCAAAATTAAGGGAGAAGGAGATAGGCAGGAGAAGCAAAGGTTTAAAGAACCAGAAGAGGGAACCTGGGGGAGATTGGGATTCATCTACGCTGTCTGTGAGAATGATTTATATTTATGTGTTTATATATATATATATATAAAAGCCGGCATAGTTGATTTGGTGGTCTTCAGAAGACCTAGGGGGGGGGGCCTTAAAGAGAAAAGGCTGTTTTCCTTTAGTTCCCTTAACATTGGAAATTTTATTTCCAGGCAGTCGTCATTTGAACCTAATCTGGCATTCATGTCTCCCATTATGAAAAAAAGGCACGCCGGGGGGGGGGGGGGGGTACCGTATTTTTCGCTCCATAAGACGCACATGAACATAAGATGCACCTAGTTTTTGGAGGAGAAAAGGGGGAAAGCCCTGCTTTTTTGTGGATCAGCTGAAAGTGGTGCACTTTTTTTGCAAAGGGAAAAGCCCTGTTTTTTTGAGGATCAGCTGAAAGTGGTGCAGCTTTTTTTGCAAAGGGAAAAGCCCTGTTTTTTTTTGAGGATCAGCTGAAAGTGGTGCAGCTTCTTTTTCAAAGAGGAAAAGCCCTGGTTTTTTTGAGGATCAGCTGAAAGTGGTGCAGCTTTTTTGCAAAGGGAAAAGCCCTGTTTTTTTTGAGGATCAGCTGAAAGTGGTGCAGCTTCTTTTTCAAAGAGGAAAAGCCCCGTTTTTATGGGGTTCAACTCACAGTTCTGCAGCTTCTAGTCATTTCCTACAGTTTCCAGACGGATAATCTAATCAGCCAGTCCCTTGTCGCTGGGGAAACAAACAGCCTCCCCCTGCATTCAACAATGGAGGCCTGGGCAAGGGGGCGAGGCTGGAAAGGGAGCCTTATGTCTCTCCCCAATTACTTGCTGAACAGCTGTTCAGCCGCTTCCTTTCAACACCCCCTTTTCTCTTTGTAAAACAAAAAAAAAGAGCACGATCTGCTTTTGGCCCCTAGGCAATTCGGCTCCAGGGACCATGCATTCGCTCCATAAGACACACAGACATTTTCTCTTCCTTTTTAGGAGGAAAAAAGTGTGTCTTATGGAGCGAAAAATACGGTACTTAATTTGAAGAGAGTAAAGGAAACTATGGAATTTCTGCCATGTACTGGTACTCTCGATCTGTGCTTGCACTTTGTGTGGTTGAATGTAAGCTAAGACAAGGATGACACTCTTGGACTCGTAGTGCAAGGTGATCCCCTGCGCCAGGTTTCCTGCAACATTATCACATCAAAAGACGTTATGCATTCTCAAAATGTCTCATCCCCTAGTTTGTTGGCCCAACCCGCTATGTTCCACGAGATAATCTTGAGGCTGCTCGATCCGTCATTAGCTTGGCTTCATTGTGGGGGACAAATTTTGATCAGCCCACCCTCTGTCTCTGTAATAATGGAATCATTCTTAGGGTGTAAAAAGGTGTTGTTGCTGGGGTTGAGTTACAGAATTGTCCAGCCGTCAGCTTTTTTTAGGGACCCAAAACTGTTGAGCTTTTTTAGAGATTTTTTTTAGGGGGCTGTGGTGTTTGCCCACTCATTATGGAGATGACGTACTGGGGGAGAGAGAAAGGGTTAATAGGCTGACCTATTAAGAAAGCCTAGGGGCAGAGTCTAACTGTGTTTAAGGCTCAACACAGAGGTTTTGGCAGTTAGTTCAGTTGCGAATAGGGAGACGGTTGGTTTGGTTGGGTTCTTGTGGTTAGAGAGAGAGGGGAGACAGGCAGACAGTGAATCGAATTACAGTGTTTCAAAGTATTTAAAACTTGTTTGCATTAACAATAAACTGGATTCGTTGTTAATACGTTACAACCGGAGTCTGAATATATTATCGGGGAGAACCGGGTTGGTGGCAGCGGGTCAATAGTCTGTGGAATGAGTGGGGGCTCTGGGTGATCGCCACAGGGGCCAAAGCTCTTGAGCTTTTTTAGGGGGCTGAGCCAAAGCTGTTGAGCTTGTTTTGGGGGGCCAAATCTCCCAGGACTCTCTCAGAAGGTACAGCTTGCTTTTTGGAAACAGAGGCTCAGGGTTGTGCAAGTTCTGTGCAAGCCGGATGGGTGGGGTATAAATCCTGATAAATTCTTATTTCATTCATTCCTTAATCTAAGTATCATTATCATCTCGTTGAATTGCAGACAGATTCTGCTTCTGGGCAGTTCCAGCCCCGTGGCTCCTCAAAAGCCCCTTCTATCCTGTACATTTTATAATATGTGGTGGGAATGCAAAAGGGTTAGAAATAATTGGGGAATGTTATATAATGAATTGGGGAAAAATGTTTTAAAATACTTTTGTTAAGAAACCAGAAGCATTCCTCCTAGGAATTTTAGATCAAGATTTAGACAAAGAATATTGGAAATGATTTACCGCATTTTTCTGTGTATAAGATGCCCCCATATATAAGACCCCTATTTTTTTTTTAACCCAAAATTAAGAAAATGTACTATGCACTATCTGTGTATATGACGACTCCTTACTTTAAACTTCAAAAATTTAGGGGAAAATATAGTCTTATACATGGAAAAAACGGCATCTATGCAACAACAGTGGCAAGCTTGGAAGACAGAAGAAATACAAGCGAAAGAAGAATGGCAAGGGAAACTTAGGGGATATGCAGAACCAGCAAAATTAACAGATAAATTACATGAAAAGGATAAGACTTTAAAAGAGATCAGGAACCATTTACAACATATATGAAGAATAAAGAATTGGTCTCATTGGCAGAGTTTGAATAAACCAGGCATCCACAACCTTCGTCCCTCCAGATGCTTTTGGCCTCCAACTCCCACTGATCCCTAGCTAACAGGATCAGTGGTCAGGAAGATGGGAATTGTAGTCTCAAAACATCTGGAGGGCTGAAGGTTGGGGATGCCTGGAATAAACCAACACAATTGTATACAATGGTACCTTTTTTAGGGGGCTGAGCCAAAGCTGTTGAGCTTGTTTTGGGGGGGCCAAATCTCCCAGGACTCTCTCAGAAGGTACAGCTTGGGTTAAGAACTTAATTTGTTCTGGGGGTCCATTCTTAACCTGAAACTGTTCTTGACCTGAGGTACCACTTTAGCTAATGGGACCTCCTGCTGCCACCGCACAATTTCTGTTCTTATCCTGAAGCAAAGTTCTTAACCCGAGGTACTATTTCTGGGTTAGCAGAGTCTGTAACCTGAAGCGTCTGTAACCTAAGGTACCACTGTATAACCAAAAGCAAGACTATACACATTGGGGAAACAACACGCAGGGCAAGTAATATGGAAATAAAACAAAATGGGATTATGAGGGAAGTCCGGGGGGGGGGGAGGAAATATGGAAAATTGTTGGAGAAATATTGTTAGAGGATGTATATATAGAGAAAGCAAAATAAATAAATAAATAAATAGAAAGCCCCTTCCATCCCAAAGCCAGCCAGATGGGTGGAGTATACATAACATTTTATTGTTGTTGTTATTTCAATCCTCTCACCTGAGTCGTTGCCAGCCCGTTGCTGATGTTGAATCCGTTGATGGTGATCTGAATCTGTCCGCGATTGATCATGTCAATCACAGCTTCAGCAATGGTGTTCATGGGAATCACGGGCATGCTGAGCCCAGCGGCGCCATCATCCCCGCCGTCTGGACATTTCATCTGGAAGCCAAGATAATTGAATAATAATGATAATTTATCATTTACACCTATCATTTACACCCCACCCATCCAGGTGCATGTCTACCGCCTCGCTGCCACTCCTGTGCATTAGAAGCATAACACAGAGTGAAAAGGATTTTGCTACAAAGTTGGCTACAATCTGGTTTTCCGACGCGGCAACCCCTCTTGGGGCTTTATTGTGTCCACGTTTCAGGCATTTTAAAGGGAGGGGGAGCTATCATACATGGCGGGGTTGCTATTTTTTAAAAAAGGGAAATAATATACAGTGGTACCTCGGGTTGCGGATATGATCCGTTCCGGGGTGCCGTTCACAACCCAAAAAGTCCACAACCCGAGCGGCAGTATCGCACATGCGTATTTTATTGTTACTGTGGTGTTTTAGCAACTGTTGTTCTCACTTGCACAAGTTGTTATCTATGTGTTTTACTTGTATGGGCCTATGGCCGTAAATAAAATTCTATTCTATCGCACATACGTGGAAGCGTGAAATTGTGCTTCTGCGCAGACCGTTTCTGCGCATGCGCCAAAACCCGGAAATAAACACTTCCGGGTTCGCCGCTTTCGTAATGTGAAAAAACGCAACCCGCAGCTATTGTAACCGGAGGTATGACTTATAATGATTGGGGGGGGGGAGAGAATGATTAATCCGTTTTGCATTCCTTTCCATGGGAAAGCGCGCCTTGGTTTTGGAACACCTTGGTTTTGGAACGGACACCCGAAACGGGTGAAGTTGTGAGAAGCAAGGGACCACTGTGATTTTAAAAGAACCACCTTGCATTTGGCAAGATGCCATGATTTTAAATGCCATGGGAAAAAATAGACTGAAAGAGCTCCTTCTTATTGTATTTTAATCTTTTGCTGGAAGCTGCCCAGAGTGTGGCTGGGAAAACCCAGCCACATAGGCAGGGCATAAATTATTATTATTATTATTATTATTATTATTATTATTATTATTACTACTACTACTACTACCACCACCACCACTACTACTACTATCATTATCATCATCATCCTTCTGTTGGAAGCTGCCCAGAGTGGCTGGGGAAACCCAGCCAGGTGGGCGGGAAATCAATCAATCAATCAATATTAATTACTCCTCATGCGCTGGTCTGATGCCTGTGGGAAAGCTCTTCCCTTGTGGATAATGTGTTTTCTGATTTTTCTTTTAAGTTTCGTATTTTGAGTTTTAAATGTTTATTTCCATACACTCCAAACTTTTTTCATATATACAATATTGGAATTATACAAACCCCTCGGACTTCCCCCAACACATCCTGCCCCGGTTTCCGTATTTTGCCCTCTTTTCTTGCATGTAATTATAACAATCCATTCTATTCAATCTCCTTATTTACTTCTCTAATTCATTTGACTTCATCAATGTTATATCCATCCTGCCTGCGGAAAGCCATCTACCGGTAATTCAATTTCAATTTGATCCTGACTTGTTTTTAGGTCAGGCTTCCTCAACCTTGGCCCTTCTGCTCTTTTGGAACTACAACACCTATGATCCCTAGGTCAGTGTTTTTCAACCACTGTTCCGCGGCACACTAGTGTGCCGCGAGATGTTGCCTGGTGTGCCGTGGGAAAAATTGAAAAATTACTTTATATATAGTCAATATAGGCACAGAGTTAATTTTTTTAACATTTTCTAATGGTGGTGTGCCTCGTGATTTTTTTCATGAAACAAGTGCGCCTTTGCCCAAAAAAGGTTGAAAAACACTGCCCTAGGTAACAGGACCAGTGGTCAGGGATGATGGGAGTTATAGTCCCCAAACAGCAGAAGGGCCTAGGTTGAGGAAGCCGGGTTTAGGAGTTAATTCCATTATTTTTTTTGATTTTTAAAAAACTTACTAAGAACTTCACATAGTAAAAGACCAGAAACATATCTTTTGGGAATACTGAACAGTGATATGTAAAAAAAAAAAAAAATCTGTACGCGACATCAGCGGCAAGAATTCTGGTGGCTAAGTAGTGGAAGGGGAACCAGGTACCGACCAAAGAGGAATGGTTATGTAAATTATGTGAATATTTGGAACTGGCCAAATGGACAGATATAATAAGACGAAAGCCAATGAATGCAGTCCAGGAGGAATGGAATTGCTTGAATGACTATTTAGAAAGACAAGGTTCAAATGTAAAAATCTGGCTGTGTCTAGAATGACCTGGTGAATGGAAAAGGGGAAATATACATATACACATACACATATATACTAAGATGAAAATAATACTGAAATACAGATAAAATATGAAAGGTGAAAGGAAGTGTGGTGAGAGTGGTGGAAGTCTATCATCATCATCATGTAAAATAGTGTCTAATGTATTGAAATATGATACTTATCTTTATTCTTTTACTGTCTACTATTCTTTGCATTTCTTCTTATCCTCCTTTACTTTTTATTTCTATCTCTTTTATTCAGATATTATTCTTTATGTATGCTTTTGTTCTGATGTATTGTTTTTAACATTCGACTGGGAGCTGCCCAGAGTAGCTGGGGAAACTCAGCCAGATGGGCGGGGTACAAATATTAAATTATTATTATAAAATATTATTTACTTTGAAATAAAATATTAATAATAATAGTAGTTGTTTGATTTTATACTAATGTGATATATCTGATGTTTGTCGCCCCGTCCCCAGTTTCGGCTGGGGAGGGCGGCATACAAATAAAAAATATTATTATTACTATTATTATTAAGAGCTAGACTCCAAAACCACCTACACATGCCCGGATTTTCCTGACCTTCACTATTTTGACGTCAGGCAGGCTGTCAAGGAATGCCTTCAGGTCAACGCCATTCAAAACAATCCGGTTGTCGTAGATGTGCCCGTTCGATTTGAAGTCAATGACAGCTTTTTTCTGAAAGAAAGACATAATGTGTCTGAAAAAAACGTGGCAATTTGGATCTGGGCTTTTTTCCAAGAAAAAAAGACCGTGATATGAAGCGGGCTGTTCCCCTCTTCCCAAATACCTTCAGGTGCGGGAACATATTGGCGTGATCACCAATGAAGAAGGTATTGGGCATGTAAGCCAGTTTTTCCGAATATTGCTCCGCCACTTCCACCGGGGACGTTTCCTGGTCAGTGATAATGTAATCCATGAATAAGGCCCCGCTGGTTCCCGGGTAGCCCAGCCACATTGCCTGGAAGGCAAACAAATGAGGGTTGAAACAAAATAAAAAAATTCCTTCCAGTAGCACCTTAGAGACCAACTAAGTTTGTTCTTGGTATGAGCTTTTGTGTGCATGCACACTTCTTCAGATACACTGAAACAAATGTCACCAGACCCTTATATATAGTGGGAGAGTGGGGAGGGGTATTACTCAGAAGGGGGGTGGGAATGGGGAATTGGCTGATGGGTGTGGAAAACCTGTTGATGACTGATTGGTCTTACAGGAAAAGGCATGGGGTGAGATGGCTAAAAATAGCTTTGTCATGTATAATGAGATAAGAATCCAATGTTTCTATTCAGACCAGGTCTCTCAATGATTTTAACTTTGGTAATAAGTTGCCATTCAGCAACTTCTCTTTCCAGTCTATTTCTAAAATTCTAAGGGTTGTTAATAATAATTTAATTATTTCTCCAGCCACTCTGGGTGGCTTCAAACAGAATAATAACGATACATATATTATAAAAAACTGCTCCTTTTCCCTTATGGGGTACCCAAGAGCCCATATAGAGTCCTTCTGTAGGTTCTCTTCTGTAGGAGAAAATAACAGAGGCCAACCAGAGAATACTGAGAAGCAAAACCGCTAGGAAGCCTGATCTTTATAAATGCTGTTGCAACAGGGTGCTCTCCCACACGCAGGAGAAAGGAGGACCTAGAACAAAGGCATGCCCACCCTTATATAGACTTTTTAAATTGCCCACCCTGGAGTCCAAGACCACTACCATAAACATCATACCTACATCACAGAAAAGGTGGTCTACAACAGAAATCTGAGTGCGTTGTTTATCTCCTGTCTGCCATTTACCTGATTGCATTATCTGGGTTTTGGCCACACTTTTGTTATTATAACTACTTAATTCCTGAACCTAGTTACAGGTAGGTAGCCATGTTGGTCTGCCATAGTCAAAACAAAATAAAAAATAAAAAAATCCTTCCAGTAGCACCTTAGAGACCAACTAAGTTTGTTCTTGGTATGAGCTTTCGTGTGCATGCACACTTCTTCAGATACACCGAGTAATATACGCTGAATAATAATAACATTATAAATAATATAAGTAATATATAATATAATATAATATAAATATAAAATAAATAATATAAAGAACAAACTTCAGATACACTGAATAATAATAATAATAATAATAATAATATATTATAATATATAATATAAATAATATAAATATAATATGAAGAACAAACATGGTTGGTCTCTAAGGTGCTACTGGAATTTCCCATTTTTTAATATATTTTGACTGTGTCAGACCAACTCAGCTACCTACTTGAATAAATAATATACCGGTATCACTCTTAATTCAACAAAAAAGAAAGTGTCCCTGTGCAAATCATCTCCTATGAACTGGCAAAAATTAAGCTTGGGTTGAATTTGTGCGGTCTCCTTTTTCCTAACGTAAAGCAGACTTCCTATCATTACCTGATGTAAATTTCCTTTCTTGTGTTGAAACCCAGCCAGATGTGCGGGGGTATAAATAAATTATTATTATTAATTCTTTCTGTATTTCCTAATATATTCTTAAAACAGTTGGTACCCTCTACCTTGTTTCTCTGCTGTCCCTTTAAACAAGGGTCATTCAAATGCTGTCACAGATATCATACCACTATTATATTTCTGTAAGTAACAGTTATTCATTTCCCATTTTTGAATAAATAATTATTTTTTATTAACCTCTCAATCTGTCGGTCATTTGCACCATTTCCGCAAATTCCTGTAATTTGAATTTCCAATCTGATAGTCTGAAAATTGCTACCAATGTACAGGCTGTAGCAGGGGCATATAGGAAAATTTCTCTCAATTTGTTCGGAATATCCTTATCTAAAATACCCCCGAGGAAGGCCTCTGGCAAGATATCCAGAGTTTGCAAAACAAACAAACAAACAAACCCCCAAACCACCTTCTTAATGAGGACCCAAATCTTTAGGCAAGAGCGACAAAAAGGCCACATAAAGCAAGATAGTTGATCACATAATTAAGGATGTTCTTAAATTGGATTTTTTGATTTAAATCATTTTTTTAATTTTAAATCGAATCAGATTTTTTTGATTCAAAGTGGATTTTAAAAATAAAGTGTTTTCGGAGGAAAAAACCTACTAAAGATTTTCTGTTTAAGTTCCATCAAAGGCCATCGAAAAAGAAGAAGAGTTTGGATTTGATATCCCGCTTTTCAATACCCGAAGGAGTCTCAAAGCGGCAAACCAGGGTGGATAAAAATAAATGATTTAAAAAAAAAAAATCAAGTTTTTTTTATTTAAATTGGATTTTTTAAAAAATAAAATGCTTTTTGAGGAAAATATATTACCATCCAAAGGTTATTCCATTGTGAAATAGCCTAAACATTAGCTTTTTAATTATGTATAACAAGGCTGTATATGTTTAAATTTTTTGGTAAATAAATTCCATTAATCCATTCACAATGTCATGCTCTTCCAGAGTAGTAAGTACTTTATTACGGTCAACGACCAGCACACATACACACAAAAAGACACAGACAAACTTTGTCTGTGCTGTCGCTATTAAGCTTCGGTCCGCACAATTAGGTGGCTCGTGATCCTTCTTTTGATTTAAGTATTATAATAATCTGGATTGTTGATTTTTTAATTAATTTATAAATGTATTCTTTTAAAGCAATAATTATTAATTTTAATGTACTTTAATTTTAATATGGCCAACCCCTTTTAGATCAAATCTCAGATCAATTTTAAATTGCATGTATTATTGATTCTGTCTTTTTGTGTGTGTGTGTGTGTGTGTGTGTGTGTGTGCTGGTCGTTGACCGTAATAAAGTACTTAACAATACGGCAGATGGCAGGACATGATTTCGGGCCAGTGTGAACGCCCTTCTGTGGGATGGGACCTCGAGCTGAGTAAAATACCTAGCTGGGAGTTGTAAGTATCTCCGCTCCTCTGGGGTTAAAAAAAGAGGGACTTTACTTAAGTCATTTTGCCTCTCGATAGCCATTAGCCTCTGCTTGACTAATGCCCTTGCTGTGTTGTAACTATGTGAACACAGGTAAGCTGGATGTAAACCTATGCTCGTCATCTTGTTTTCTATGGCTTTACTCCAAGAGGAGCAATGTTTATCTTTTAATATCAATGGGGCAAGGCCCTGAGGATTAAGATGAACTTTCAGCCAAAGGTTACAGGCCTGTGTCCAGAGTCTCGCCTCGATGCAGACCATGCCTGTTTCGAGACGAAGAGCAGCATTTGGCACACATGGAGGCACCTGGAGGGCTGCTCTGATAAATTTTGACTGGACCCTTTCAAGAAGGGTCAGATTTGGTGGAGGGGCACAAAGTTGAGCCCCATAAAGCAATTGAGCTAGCGCTTTAGCCTCAAAGAGTTTTAGAGCCGCAGGTACATAGTGTGCACCGTGGGATCCTAAAAAACCTAAGATTGCAGAGGTGGACTTCTGGGCTGCAGCCACAACTTGTGTTAAGTGGGCTTTCCTCGACCCTCTATCGTGGAAGACTATGCCCAAGTATTTAAAGCAATGGACTTGCTCGATTTTTCGTCCATTGATACTCCAAGGTCGTGTCTTAGGACGCTTAGCAAATGTCATTACTTTGGTCTTCTGATAGTTAATAGTAAGACAGGCCTCTTTACAATATTGAGCAAGGGACTGGAGCGCCCGTCTTAATCCAACTGGAGTCCTGGACAAGATCAGGGCATCGTCTGCATACAGGAGAATAGAGATAGGCCTATCTGCCAGTTTGGGTGGATGGAAATCAGAACTTGATAGTTTAGATATTATATCATTAATAAAGTAATTGAACAGCAGGGGGGCTAGTACGCATCCCTGCTTGACACCCAACTGAGTAGGCACCCGCCGTGTCAGATGTCCCTGATGGGAGCAGCGGACCAGGAGGCTTGTGTTTGTATATATTGATCGTATAAGAAGGAAAAGGCGAGGATCAATTGTTGAGGATTTCATCTTCTCCCAAACCTTCGCGAGATGGAATCAAAAGCGGTTTTAAAGTCTATAAAGGCCGCAAAGAGGGAGGAAGATTTACAAGATATGTATTTCTCGATGAGGTGTTGAAATACTAGGCAATGGTCCATGGTAGCTCTTCCTTTCCGGAATCCTGCCTTCTCGGCCTTTTGGCTAAGATCAAGTGTAGTATCGCTCTTCCAGAGGTTTTTGTACGATTATTGGGCAGTTTTTCTGCCTATAAGATATGTTATAACATGAACAGAGTTGAGAAAAAGACCTTAATTCTATTGTTCTACAAACCTATGAATACAGAATCAACCCCTTCAGTGCTAAGTTTCAAGAAGTTCAGTGAATAGAATAGAAACAATATTTTTCTGATTGTTTGGAGTGGAATAGATCTAATAAATCTATTTAAATTGTTATTATTAAGGTAATGATTATTTTTCTCCTTCCTAAGTACAACAGAAAAGTTGTCCAAATATGAATGATTAACCTATTAAACTGGGGATAAAAAAACTAATATGAAAAGTTGTTATTCTAAAAATCTTCATCTACTTGCATATTAAAGTTATACCAGCAAGAATTAGTCTTTATGTAGAAAACTATGATTTAAATCAAATCCACCCTGAGGCTCACATTCTCCTTTCCCTTCCTCCCCCACAACAAACACTCTGTGAGGTGAGTGGGGCTGAGAGACTTCAGAGAAGTGGGACTAGCCCAAGGTCACCCAGCAGCTGCATGTGGAGGAGCGGAGACACGAACCTGGTTCACCAGATTACAAGTCTACCGCTCTTAACCACTACAACACACTGGCTTCTCGCTGGGGCGGGCTTGGTAGCCTATCTCTACCCCGGGAAGAGCAAGCGGCGGGTGGGAGGAGGAGGCAGAGGCTTCTTAAACAAAGAAAGATTTGTTTAAAGTTATTCATGTGTGCAGAAACTCAGCCTAAGTTGCTTAAAAAAAAAGTTTAACTGATGTTAACCAACAAGGACACATACCGTATGCTGTCATGTTATTTAGTTAAATAAATTGTTATGAAGAAATAGAGTCTTTTCCCCCCTTCCAATCGAGTACAGCAGAAAAGCTGTCCAAATAGAAGCAGTTAACTTTATTAAACCTCACCATCGTTTAATCATTATCTGTCAATGTATTTCTATTAGTAGAACCAAATCGGTCGTTTTTGACTGTCAAAACCCCTCTGAAAATTGATGGTTCCAAAAACGAAACCTTCCTCTGGTTGGAAATATTAATGTCTTAATGACATTTTTTAACATCACAACGTTAACATCTTATGACTACGGTAAGAAATATTTTGGGGACACAGTGGTACCTTGGTTCTCAAACTCCGAAAACCCGGAAGCGTTCTGGTTTTCAAACATTTTTGGGGAAGTCAAACGGACTTCCGGTACAGATTCAGTTTGGTGCTATTGTTCTTGCAATTTTGTTTTTCTGTTTTTCACTCAATTTGTTTTTGTGACTGCAGAGCCCAGTTCAGCTCCTGTTTGATTGATTGTTTGACTGGATCAAAGCCCCCCATCCAAACAGTGACTTTAGCCTAATAAATAATAATAATAATAATAATAATAATAATAATAATAATAATAATAATAATAATAATAAATTATTGCCGTATTTTTTGCACCATAAAACGCACCTTAAGGTGCACCTAGTTTTTAGAGAAGGTAAGGAAGAAAAAAATTCTGAGGAAGGATCGGGGGGGGGGTGTCACTTTTTTTTGGAGGATGTTCCTTCAAGTACTGTCTGTGGAGTGTCTGCCTCCCGCCTGACCTTTCGCACTCCGTCGCCTTCTCCTCCGTGCCTTTTTCAAACTGGTGTCTGTCTCCCCCCACCGCGCATATTTAGGGAGGGCATTGGGGCAAGGGGGCATATTCTGGGAAAGTTTCAGGGTGGGCAGAGCTGGGATGGGGGCAGGGGTTAAGAGGGAAGGCTTGGAAAGAAATGGTCTTTTACAGGGAGGGCTCCGGGGGCAAGGGGGCATATTGTGGGTACGTTTCAGGGCACAAAGGGGAATATTGTGGGGAGGGGCATATTCAGGAAGGGATTAAGGGGGAGGGGCATATTCAGGGAGGAATTAAGGGGAGGAAGGGGGCAGATTCTGGGAAGGTTTCTGGGTGGACAGTTTCTAGGGTGGAAGGAGCTAGGATGGGGGCAAAAGCGGCAGCCTCTCTGGGGCTGAGCCGCGCTCTTGCTTTGCTTGCTTTAAAGGAGGAGCAGGTAGGCGCGCGAGCCCGGCTCAGCCCCGGAGAGGAGCCGCAGCCTCTGCCTCCTCCTCCTCCTGCCCACCGCTTGCTCTTCCCAGGGTAGAGATAGGCTAACAAGCCTGCCCCAGCGAGAGGTAGCGGTGGGAGGAGAGAGCCGCCCACAGGGGCTTTTGTACTCTGATGGGGAGCTTCAGTGGCGCCTCTCACTGCTGCTGCTTCTCCACACGGGCAGAGGAGCGGCGGGAGAGGGGTGGGCACGGAGCAGAGGGACCCTCGGATCCTGCCCAGGGAACAGAATTGACACGAGCGAGGGCGGGGCAGGCAGAGGCACAGAGTATGTGTTTGTGTGGGGGAAATGGAACTGCGCAACCGAAGAGCAGACTTTTCCAGGCGTGGAGCCCCCGCTTCTCCTGCGGGCGGTCACACAGCGGCCCTGGACTCCGTCCCTCCCTCCTTCCCGGCGGCTATGGCAAACAGTAAAGAGGGGAAAGTAGGCTTGGCAGAGAAATCGGATGGAGGGGGGGGCAGCGCTGCTCTGTGTGTGCCCGCCCATCTCTTCAATCCTTCAGCCTGCCTCATGTTGTGTGTGTGTGTGTCTCTCTCTTCCCCCCCTCCCTCCCACCGGGATCTCTGAGGGGAACATGAGAGTGGGTGTGGAGTTTTACAGTGCTTTAATCCACAGCCCAGCTCTTCCAATTCTGGCTGTGGGGAGACCGCCCGGGCGAGCTCCAGTAGGAGGGTGCTCGGCTCTCTCCCCTCCCCTCCCTCGCGCACACACATCCCGCCGTGCCTGCCGCTTCCCGACTCACTCAATTTCTTCCACAGTGGGAGTAACACCCCGCTGCATGCATTTACACGGCAGCGGTGGCCGCCTAAGCCAGCAGCAACCACCATGCCCACTGCCAGTCGCTCTTTCCTCCAGCCCCAGCAGCACCTTGGAAGTTTATTCTCCTCAAGCAGTTTCTTCCCGCGCTGAGGGTAGGGGTGGCTGGGCTGCCTTTTTTAATTTAAATTTTTTTGAGGGGGTGCTATGGGGAGGGAAGGAGGGGGGGTTAAGCAGCTCACACACCAAGATGTTGCTCAGGCGTCCCTCTTATGCTAATTAAGGGAAGCAACTCTGCAGCTTGAAGTGAAGTTAAGCCACACCCATGATTTCACTTCCTCCTTCCCTGCCTTTTCCTCAGAGCGACAATAACTTTTAGCGAGGTGGCGGTGGCAGGAGGGGATGCACTTACAGCCAGCTCCCATCCGCCCTACCATCCCGGCTCCCTGTAAATGCGCACACTCTGCTTGCTTTACAGGGAGCCTTCGCTCCATAAGGCACAGACATTTTCCCTTACTTTTTAGGAGGGAAAAAGTGTGTCTTATGGAGTGAAAAATATGGTATTTATACCCCACCCATCTGGCTGGGTTTCCCCAGCCACTCTGGGCAGCTTCCAACAGAATATTAAAATGCAATAGTCTATTAAACATTAAAAGCTTCCCTAAACAGGACTGCCTTCAGATGTCTTCTAAAAGTCTGGTAGCTGTTTTTCTCTTTGACATCTGGTGGGAGGGCGTTCCACAGGGCGGGCGCCACCACCGAGAAGGCTCGCTGCCTGGTTCCCTGTAACTTCGCTTCTCACAGGGAGGAAACCGCCAGAAGGCCTTTGGCACTGGACCTCAGTATCCAGGCAGAATGATGGGGGTGGAGACGCTCCTTCAGGTATACTGGGCCGAGGCAGTTGAGGGCTTTCAAGGTCAGCACCAACACTGGTAGCCAATGTAGGTCTTTCAAGACTGGTGTTATATGGTATCAATAGCCGCTCCCAGTCACCAGTCTAGCTGCCGCATTCTGGATTAGCTGTAGTTTCCTGGTCACCTTCAAAGGTAGCACCACAGAGTGCACATTGCAGTAGAGTATGCACCACTCTGGCTAGACAGTCTGCGGGCAGGGAGGGTCTCATCCTACGTACCAGATGGAGCTGGTAAACAGATGCCCTGGACATAGAATTGACCTGTGCCTCCATGGACAGCTGAGAGTCCAAAATGACTCCCGGGCTGTGCCCCTGGTCCTTCAGGGGCATAGTTACCCCATTCAGGACTAGGGAGTCCCCCACACCTGCCCACCTCCTGACCCCCAAAAAGATGGATAGATGGATGGTGTGCCTGCAGAAACGGATAGAAGCCCCCCCCCCCCATCCAAACAATGACTATCATCAGTGCAGGCAAAAAAAATTTATCATCTACAATACTGTCTTATTTATTTTATAGTACAGTACATTTATGGTTGCTTTCATTTCACAGATCAATGGTCTCATTAAGAGAGTAAAATTCATGTGCAATGGCTGTCTGAGGGGTTGTTTTTCAAAGTCTGGAATGGATTAATCCCTTTTGTGTTCCTTTCTATGGGAAAGCACACCTCAGTTTGGAAACACTTTGGTTTTGGAACGGGCTTCCTGAATGGATGAAGTTTGAGAACCAAGGGACCACTGTATGATGAACATTTCACTGTGACTTCCTTTACCTGGATTGGGGCCGGCCGGAGAGCAAACAGCTCATTGCGGGCTCCTTTGGTGTAGCCGTTCATGTTGATCAGAATATGTATGCCATCTTGGTGAATGCGGTCAGCCGCCTTGCCATTGCACGGGACCTAAAACACAAACATTAGAAGCACGTTTAGGGAAGTTTTGAATGACTGATATTTTAATGTCTTTTTCATCTCTTGTTGGAAGCTGCCCAGAGTGGCTGGGGAAACCCAGACAGATGGGCAGGGTATAAGTAATAAATTATTATTATTATTATTAGTAGTAGTAGTAGTAGTAGCGGGATTACATCTTGGCTCGACAACCCAGCGTCGATGTCTGAGCCCTCAAATGGTCCTTCTGAGCTTCTTTCCCTCATACAGTGCACTTGCCGCTGCGTTTGCAAAATCCCACACTGCAGCAAAGTGCGACGTTTTGGTCAGATTGCCATAGCTCGGGAGACGTGCTTCGTGACATAAGTGGGCAGGGTATCTGAAGCACTACTCTGCAACCATGACTTGAGAGCATCCAGGAATCATCAGAAATGTAGTTTAGGGTTAGGGTTTAGGGCTAGGGCTAGGGCTAAGGCTGGAGCTAGGGTTAAGGGTTAGGATAAGAATTAACTGTTGAAGAGTTAAGGTTTAGATCTTAGGGTTTACAGCTAGGGCAAAGGCAAGCGCTAGGGTGAGGGCTAGGGATCAGGTTAGGTTGAAGGCTAGGGCAAGGGCTTTTTAGGTTTAGGGCGAAGGCTAGGGCGAGTTTTAGGGTTAAGGCCAGGCATGTCCAAAGTCCAAATCCGTAAGGTTCTCAGTTGTTGCTCATGAGTAACCAAACGGACTCCGTCCCTTCTTTTCTCAGTTCTTTATTGTGCAGATATTTACAGTGCAGAGCATTAAAGTTCACGTCTGTCTCATCCTTCGTCAGAGTCCAGGAATGAACCCTTCCGGTTCCTTGACCAGCATAAAAGCCGTGGTATGTGGAACGCCTACCACCCCTGCGCCACCCCCTCTGCCAAGTGGGGTGACGGAAGAGGTGTGCCTTCCCCTGCCCTAGCTTGGTGCGATGGCTCTCCTACCTTGCCAGAGCCCTGATTCTCACTTCCGCAATCAGCTTCCCCCTCCCCACTAGAGGGATCGCTGCTTCCCCCACGGGCCGATGAGGAATTGCTCAACATATGAGGCGTGAGAAAGCCCTGACACTCCTCTGCTCTGGGACAAGTTCCCTGACAATATCCAACCTCAATCCTAAAAAAAGCTCAACAACTTCGGGGTAAAATCATAAAAAGCTCAACAACTTCGCGCATGTTCACTTCATCAAATCTGGCCCTCTTTGAAAAAAGTTTGGACACAGACTAATGATTTAAATCGATTTGATTTAAATCAAATCCACCCTGTTATATACATTACGAAGCAAGCACTTCAACCTCCCACTGGGAAGCCCCGAGAAGCAGCAGTGACCCCCCCCCCCAGTTGCACAACCCTTCTGCCATGAGTTCAGATGTGAGTTTCTGAGCTGTGCCCCAAAATCTGATATATAGATTATTTTTCTAAAAATTGTCCAGTAGCACCTTAGAGATCAACTAAGTTGTTTCTGGGTATAAGCTTTTGTGTGCATGCGCACTTCTTCAGATACCTGAAGAATCTGCTAGTGCAGATTCATTATTTAGCCCCCTCTTCCGATATCGCACATTCGTCCAAACGTCTAGCAGCCAAGAACAGAAGGTATTATCGCTTCTTCCTTCAGCCAGATTATGCGTTAAAAGGCTATTCTCGGCCATCAAGAGCTTTAGCAAGAGATAGAGAAGTAAATAGAGGCAGGAAGAGATGACCGTATCTCTGAATTTTATTTTGATTTTAAATGTGATTCGAACTGTATTTTAAATCAATCATTTGATTTTGTGTTTTTAATGTATTATTTTAATGTATTATTTTTAATGTTTTATTTGGTGTTAGCCGCCCTGAGCCCGGTCTCAGCCAGGGAGGGCGGGGTATAAATAAATTTTATTATTCTTACTCTCTATTATTATTATTATTATTATTATTATTATTATTATTATATCGCTAAACTCCTCAAAATGACAAGTATCTTCCAGAAAAGGTTGCCCTGCCAAGAGCGTATTTAGGATATATAGGGGGGAAAGAGCTCTCACCTGAGATAAGTCAATAAAGTGATTTGCTTCTGCCATCACCTTGACCCGGAAGTTTGTGCCGTCGTCGGGGCTGAGGGCGTAGCAGAAGACCTAGGAAAGAGAGGAATTGCTTAGAACTGAGGCTGACCACAGTCACTGAATGAATGAATGAATCTTTATTTGCGTCGGGCATCTGCTATCGCAATAAAACAATACAATATACAAAAAATGGAAATTTTAAAAATCCATTGTATAAAATACATTTGAGGGTCATTTGAGCAGGGAGCCCATGAGGCACGGCAAAACATCGGACAAA
Source organism: Lacerta agilis (assembly GCF_009819535.1). Classification (NCBI taxonomy): domain Eukaryota; kingdom Metazoa; phylum Chordata; class Lepidosauria; order Squamata; family Lacertidae; genus Lacerta; species Lacerta agilis. The sequence continues at coordinate 47,176,282 of NC_046331.1, forward strand.
GCCAATCTTTCCCAAACGTCGCAGGAAAAGGCCAGAATTTATCAAGTGCATGACCCATCACAGCTTTCCTCCATGATGAAGCAATTGCTAATATAGAATTGCAGAACTGGGAAGTTTGAAAGGGCCACGAGGCTCATCTAGTCTGACCCCCCTGCAATGCAGGAAATCTTTTGTCAAAGAGATTCCCTCTTTTGGCTTATCCCCACAACAGCTACTGACTTTGGGTTTTAGTCAAGCAAACAGTCTAATCCTACAACTCCCATGATCCCTAGCTCACAGGACCAGTGGTCAGGGATGATAGGAATTGTAGTCCAAAACACCTGGAGGGCTGAAGGTTGGGGATGCCTGGTCTAATCTGTCGGCACCTAAATGATCTCAATGATCTTCCCATTTTGACTCTCCGGCACCTGAACTGCATCACCAAGCAATCCCAAAATGTAGACGCGCTTTGACCCTCGCAAGATTGAATGTCTCCCCCTGGGCTGGACGCAACGGACGATTCCAAAGGATTCCACACGGGAAACGGACATGTCCCTGCGGAGATGGCAGCACCAAATCGTGGCACATGCCCTTTATAAAAGGACTTGAGTGAAATGATCATCCCTCTTTTATTGCCCACTCTCACTTAGCAGATCAAGAGGAGCAGGTGACGGCAAAGGTGGTCAGGTTTTGAGCTGGGGCAGTCAGAATAAGGTCCACTCTCGATTCAAAACCCACAAATGTATTTGATAACATTGACTTTTCATTTCTATTCCTTCAGATCATCTCATCGTTTTATTGCTACGAGTGAGGGCTGACGCAAATCAAGACGACGACGACGATAACAACAACAACAACAACAACAACTTTTATTTGTATCCCACCCTCCCCGGCTGAAACTGGGCACAGGGCGGCTAACATCAAATATATAACTTGGAGTAAAATCAAGCAATAATGACATTACTTCCTGAAAACAAGTCAGGATCAAATTCAAATCCAATTAGATGACTTTCTGCAGGATTAGGGTTGGGAACAGTAAATGCTCATCAGGCCCAGTTGTGTATGCCTGTGAGAATGCTGGGAGGCCTCTTTCGTAATAGTTCTTATACAAAAGGGGAAGGGGAGTCAGGCTGAGCCCTGACCAAAGGCCTGACGGAACAACTCTGTCTTACAGGCCCTGCGGAAAGATGTCAAATCCCACAGGGCCCTGATCTCTTGTGGCAGTGTTCCACCAGGCTGGAGCCAAAGCCGAAAGAGCCCTGGCCCTGGCCAGCCTAATCTCCCCGAGGCCTGGGACCTGTAAGAGGTTATTATTTGCAGACCTTAAGATTCTCCACGGGGTATACCAGGAGAGGTGGTCCCGTAGGTATGAGGGTCCTAAGCCGTATTCATTTGTTTGGCCCAATGTAGGGCTCGGACCCGCGACCCCAAGATTCAGAGTCTCAGGGCTCTGCTACCTGGGCTACTCGCACAGCTGCCCTCTTGTGTACCTCACCTCGAATTTGTCCGAATTGTGCATGCCTGGGATGGACTGCATGAGATGGGAGGTGGGGTGGTTCCCAAAGTCAGAGCTCACGTAGCCAATGCGGAGCCGGCCCTCGCTGCCTTTCAGGTCCTTCGGGTGCTCGTAGGGTGGCTTGTGGAGCACGTTGATCTGGCAGAGGGATTCAAGGAAGCCAGGTTACAGAAATGACATGGGGGTGGGGAGAGAGATGAGGCCACGTCTTTGAAGTTGTTCCAATGTTACAAATATACATCCTTTCGACTTGACAGCTTGCAGCAATATGAATTCGCAGAAAAACTATCCTTTAACCAACTCTTCACATTCCGACGCCATTTGAACCCTGAATTGAAGGCAAATTTGGGTTCCACCTCCCTCCATGAGCCAAGAAGCAGAAAGTCACATAGGCAGCAGGAACAGGGTATCCCACCAGAATTCCCCAATCCTGAGAGCACATACACGGCCCCCCACCCAGGGAGGGACCAAGGGGGCAACCATAGACATCCGCCAAGGCAGTTTAGCAAGGCAGCTGTATTGAAAGCCCATCTCCAGTAGAGATGTGAAGGTCCGGAAAAATTCAGGGGAGGGGGTGGTTTTTTCTGATTTATTCCTGAAGCTTTTTGTTTTTTCTGAAAAATTGGAAAAATAAAAAATAATTATGGAATGCTTTATTTTAACATGATGAATAAAATATTTTAAGGTAAGGGGTTCTAATATTTTATAAATCATTTCTAAAAAATATGCATGGTATCAGATTATTCTAATTTCTGTGAGGACAAGCAAGTCCTAGGTTAAAAACTGAACTCTATAATGCAAGAACAAGATACATTTCTTCCTTTAGGAGGTGCTGTTGTCACCAGAAAAGAAAAAGGTTTCGGTTTTCTTTTTGCATGCGTGTGGTTTGCATTGGTTCTGTTCCTCTTCACTAGGCCTCAAAGCACTGGAAGAAAATATAGAGCAACAAAAAGGGCCTGAAAGTATATACTTAATTTAAAAAAGGTAAGAGGTTTCATTTATCTCATTCCAGAAAACTGAATCATTTAGCTACATTAGTTTATAACCTTTGTGTAAATAATAATTTAATTACTACTTAAATTTACGTCCCCTCCACCCACTACCATAAATTAGCGTCTTCTTGCAAAACACATTCTTGTATGTAACAAGTGTCCTGTAGATTATTAAAAAAATATTCATGGATTTAAGTGAAGAGGACCACAATAATGAAAATGCACATAGAATATCAGCTGCAAAATATGTGAAGTCCTACAGAAAATTGGGAGTGGTAAAGTATTTGCTCTGCTGACTGACAATGCCAGCAGTACGAAAGCAGCATGGGAGATCATAATGTGGATAAGTATCCACATATTACTGCAATCTCATGGGCTAAACTTGCTTCTTAATGATATTTTGAAAATGGACACCCTTCAAAGGATCTATAGACAAGCAAAAGAAGTTATAAAACCTGTAAAAGGTACTCATATTGTAGCTGCAGTTTTCAAGAAGTAGAAAAAAATGCGAAGAATAAAATAGTGACACTGAAGCTCTGTAGTAAAACTCGGTGGGCTGGAGTGGTGATTTCCTTTGAAAGTTTACTAAAAAACAAAGAATTCTTCAAGAAACAGTAATAGTTGAAGATCTTAAAGTACCCAGGAGTGTAAGAAAGACTGTTCTTGATCAGGAAGTCTTCTGGGTTCAGCTGCAAAATTCCCTGAAGATTCTAAAGCCAATTGCTGCAGCAATCACTGCATCTGAATCAGATAGTGCACTTTTGTCAGAAATTCCTTATCTAATGACAAAGATAAAAACAACTGTTTTTGAAAATCTCAGTATATCTCCACTTACAACTATAGAAGAAAGTAAAGTGAAAGATTTCATTTAAAAAGGGGAAGAATTTTGTTGCCATCCAATTCATGCTGCTGCAAATCTGCTGGATCCAAGATTCAAAGGTGACAATATAAGTGATGATAGCACTGTTACTGCATTTGACTGGATTACAAAACAAGCATCACATTGAGGAGGACTTGATGTTAGGAAGGTACTTTCAAATGTTGCAGAATACAGAACATCTTCAGAGATTTGGTCCAGGAATGCAATCTGGGATTCTGCCAAACATATTCCTCCTGCAACATGGTGGCAAGGTCTCCTCTTGCTTTTCTCCTTCTTCAGATTAATCCATCTTCTGCAGCATGTGAAAGAATCTGGTCTATGTTTGGAAACACTCACACTAAAACAAGAAATAAGCTGACATGTGAAAGGGTAGAGAAGCTTGTTTCAATCCGAGCAAACCTTCAGTTTTTATAAGTCCATAATAACTGTGATGACAGACACAACAGAGTAGATGCAGAAGCAGAGACTGAAACTGATACTGAACGTTACAGCTCAGAAAATGATTCTGATGAAATTTCATGCCCATTCATTGAAATTTAGTCCCACTTCCTTCTTCAGTTCTTTTTATGAGAATGTTTTTTTAAATACTGTGGAGAGGAAATATGAGTAATTGTTTTGTGGAATTTTTTTTGTTCCACATAAACTAGTAAACAGTTCAGGAGATTGTTGCTCCATTTGTTACAAATGCAAATAAATATTATTTTAAAAGTAAATTATGTTTATAATAATTGTTTGGATACACTGTATTTTTAATGTGCTAGTTGTGATAATTTTATGCCCATTAAAATTGTCCATAGTTATATTTTATATTTCTAAAGTAACAGAATGACTTTCAATCTGGAAAAGAAAAAAGAAGTGCTAATGTAGCATTTTTTGCAATTTTTCCGAAAATTTCCATTTTCCCCAGGAAAAAAACTAGGGGTTTTTCCGGAAATTTTACATCTCTAATCTCCAGACAAGTCCGGAGGGAAAGGATGTGTCAAGAATTTTATTGCTCTTTTGGTGGAGATTTAAGGGGTCTTTGTCTGATAAATTCATATTGAATGCGTAACCCTCGCATACCCCTCCCCATTTGTGACGTGCTAGTGATGATGTATCAATGCTGTTGCTTGAAGTGTATTCTGGGGGGAAGAGGGAAGTTTTAAAAGTCGACGTCGGCCCATGCTTGGGGTTCTTACTCCTGGGGGGACCTGTGGCGCAACAGTAAGGATGATGGTCTACTGACCGCTGTTTTGCTCCAAATTACTGGGCTGGGAATTCCTCCTTTTACTGACCGCATGGACCCGGGGGGGGGGGGACTAGCGCCCCGGTGAGCTGGGCTGTCAAGGAGTCACTCACCCTGGATTTTTTTTCCCTTAACAGCCATTGGCGCCAATATAGAGCAGGCTTCCTCAACCTCAGCCCTCCAGCTGTTTTCAGACTACAGTGCCCACCATCCCTGACCACTGGTCCTGCTAGCTAGGGACCATGGCAGTTGTAGGCCAAAAGCATCAGGAGGGCAGAGGTTGAGCAAGCCTGATATAGAGCTCTACCACTCTTACAAATCAGAGCCAGAGAAGGCAGTGGAGGTCCTGTGTGGGTGCCTGGAGGCAGTTGGAGGATGGATGGTCATTTTGGACCAATGGAGGCACAGGTCCATTCTGTGTCCAGGGCAGCTCAATCTGGGACGCAGGATGAGACCCTACCTGCCCGCGGACTGTCTCGCCAAAGTGGTGCATGCTCTGGTTATCTCCCGCTTGGATTACTGCAATGTGCTCTATGTGGGGCTCCCTTTGAAGGTGACTCAATTAATCCAGAATGCAGCAGCCAGACTGGGGACTGGGAGCGGCCGCCGAGACCACATAGCACCGGTCCTGAGAGACCTGCATTGGCTCCCAGTTCATTTCCAAGCACAATTCAAAGAGCTGGTGCTGACCTTGAAAGCCCTCAATGGCCTCGGTCCAGTAGACCTGAAGGAGGGCCTTCACCCCGGATGCCGGGTTACCTCTCCCCAGGGCCTTCTGGCAGTTCCCTCCCTGGTAGAAGCTAGGTTACAGGGAACCAGGCAGAGGGCCTTTTCGGTAGTGGCGCCCGCCCTGTGGAACGCCCTCCCATCAGATGTCAAGGAAATAAGCAACTATCTGACTTTATTTCAAAAGACATCCGAAGGCAGCCCTGTTTAGGGAAGTTTTTAAATGTTTAATGCTGTCTTGTGTTTTTAATATTCGGTTGGGAGCTGCCCAGAGTGGCTGAGGAAACCCAGACAGATGGGCAGGGTATAAAGAATAAATCAGTATATATTATTATATATCCAAAGCCAACATGAAAGCATTCAACCTATGACAGAATGGAGTGGCGCGCACCTCTTCATGGCATAGACCCACCTTGTCCAGGCAAAGGTTCCCATGTCTCTCAGCGATAGCCTTTCGGAAGCCGTGAGATAACGGATACAGCATGCTGTGATGGGGGTGCACCGATGGGAGCCGGTTCTTTTCCAGCTGGTCAGCCACAATACTGACAAGCTTCTTCATTCTCTCGTCGTAATCGGTCCAATCGCAGACGATCTGAAAGGAGGGGGGGAACCCTTAATTAGGCTCTAGATTCAGGTAGGTAACCGTGTTGGTCTGATGCAGTCAAAATATATATTAAAAAAGGGTGCAGTAGCACCTTAGAGACCGACGAAGTTTGTTCTTTGTATAAACCCGGCATCCCCAACCTTCGGCCCCCCAGATGTTTTGGACTACAATTCCAATCATCCCTGACCACTGGTCCTGTTAGCTAGGGATCATGGGAGTTGTAGGCCAAAATATCAGGAGGGTTGCAGGTCGGGGATGCCTGGTATAAGCTTTCCCCAGACCCTGATATAAAGAGGGAGGATGGGGCGAGGGTTTTCTCTGACAGGTAGTAGGACTCAGTGAGTATGGTCAACCTGCTGGTGACTGTGAACAACTGAAAAAGCAAGGGATGGTATGAAGATGACCGAAAATAGCCTTAGCAAATGTAATGAGACAAGAATCCAATGTCTGTATTCAGACCAGGTCTCTCCAGTTTTCAGCTGAGTCATAAGTTGCAAGTCTATTTCTGAAATACTTTTGCAATAAGACAGCCACCTTGAAATCCTGTATTGAATGTCCCAGGAGATGGAAGCGCTCGCCTCCTGGCTTCTCTGCCTTGCGATTCCTGATGTCAGATTGATGTCCATTTATCCTCTGGCATAGGTTTTGGCCTGTTTGTCTGCTCTCTATATTGGATAAATGGACAACAATCTGACATCAGGAATCGCAAGGCAGAGAAGCCAGGAGGAGAACACTTCCATCTCCCAGGACATTCAATACAGGATCTCCATGTGGCTGTCTTATTGCAAAAGAATTTCAGAAATAGACTTGAAAGAGAAGTGGCTGAATTGCAGCTTATCACTCAGCTGAAAACTATGGAGAGACCTGGTCTGAGTAGAGATATTGGATTCTTGTCTCATTACACATGCTAAGGCTATTTTGGGTCATCTGTATACCATTGCTTTTTCAGTTGTTCACTGTCACCAGCAGGTTGACTACACCCAGTGAGTCCTACTACCCTTCGGAGAAAAACCCCGCCCCACCCTCCCAGTATATATCAGGTTCTGGGGACTTCTAGTTCCATGTATCTGAAGAAGCCTGCCTGCACACGACAGCTTATACCCAGAACAAACTGAGTTGGTCTCTAAGGTGCTACTGGACAATTCCTGAATTAGGTGATGCTTTTACCATTACTGTGGTATTTTGGAACTCAAACACCTCAGTTCCCAAACGCTGGAAAGCCTGGAAGTGTTGGCCCTTAATATGGTGAAAAACTCACCTGCAAACAGTGTGCCAGGTTGCAGTAAGCATCGGGAAAGTCTGGCTTCAGTTTCAGGGCGGTGCGATACGAAGCAATTGCCTCTGGGATGTTTCCAGAATCCTAGAAAGGGAAGGATATTTCAACAATTGCCACCTGCTTTTAGTCTCAACCATCAAACCAAAGATGAAGCAGAGATGTAAGGCACGACAATCCACACCTGGTGGACTTGTAAAAAAATAGAGATAATTTTGGGATATCACAGGCTTCCTCAACTTCGGCCCTCCAGATGTTTCGAGACTATAATTCCCATCAGCCCTGACCACTGGTCCTGCTAGCTAGGGATCATGGGAGTTGTAGGCCAAAAACATCTGGAGGGCTAAGGCTGAGGAAGCCTGGTTTAAATGTTCTTTTTTAAAAAAACAAAACAAAAAAAAAAACCTGAGGGCTTTCTGCTTGGGTATCATGAGTCAGGAGATTCCAAAAAGCATAAGGAGGATTTCCATTCCAAAAAGGAAACCTCCTTATCCAGCCCCATTGCCTTCTCAATCCGGCTGGGAATCAGCATGTTTTGACATGCGTAGAATGTGTCCTTTTATTTAAAATGCATTTATGGGTTATTTGTGGGGCATAGGAATTTGTTCCTTCCCCCCCCTCCCAGAAATCAAGTCCGGCCCCCCACATAGTCTGAGGGACAGTAGATCGGCCCCCTGCTGAAAAAGTTTGCCGACCCGTCCTATACTATTCCAATGATTGTTGAATGTTACTTTATTTGACGTAGGTTGCTTAGTTTAAAGTTACATTTTATTACCACATTTTTGTATTGCATTAGATCAGGTACCCCCAACCTTCAGCCTTCCAGCTGTTTTGAGACTACAGTTCCCATAGTTTGCCTCCCCATGCTATAGAATGATATTGAATATCAGCATATGAAATTCAACAGAAACCTACCCTTAACAATTACAACGAATTATTCTTGTAATTGATCATACAATAAATGATTGTTACAATTCATGGTTATAAAACAATGGCAAGTCACAGTGTCTGCAATAGCTGCAGCGAGAATCTTAATAGCCAAAGGATGGAAAGGAGAATCCCACACCTACTAAGGTGGCATGGCCGACGAAAAGGCTAAAATACGCAGAATTAGCAAGAATATTAGAATGCAGACAGAATTACGAGAGGTTTCGGAAGAAACATTTCATAGAGAACAGGACACTTGCAGAGTCTAGTCTAAATTTACAAGGGTTCCCAAATTTGCCCCAAAGAGGGCCAGATTTTGAAGTTGTTGTATCGAAAAAATGATTAATTATTTTTTTTAAAAAAAGATTAAAGTTGTTGAGTTATTTTTTTAGGATTTTACACCAGGAAATAAACTGCCACAGGGGCTGGATTAAGTCAAACATTTTTAAGGATTGAACTTGTTGAGCATGTGGGGGGGGGGTTGCCCCAGTAAGTAAAACGGGTTACACCCCCAGGCCACACTTAAAAAACATTGGGAAAATTTAAATTCTTTGGCAGGTGTGGATTGACAAAGGACAGCAGGAAATAGGACAAAACCAAAACGTAGGGACCACATTGGGATGATCAGAAGTCACAGTGGGATTTTTGGGTGGGGAAATCCGCCGTACTTTTCTGTCTGTATAAGCTGCCCTCTATTTTGGGGGGCTCAAATTTAAGAAAACGAGCCATTCACCCACTCAATCGCCCGTATAAGACGACCCCTCCCCCATTTTTAAATTTATTTCGAAGTAAAAAAAAAAACCTGCCCGACACACTGAAATGTATGGCGATTTTTTCCTTTTCCTTTTAATTTTTTTATTCACAAACACATAGACACAAAACAAAATTCGTATTACCCTACCCCCAAAAATTCAGACATTAAAACACCCTTGCGGTTTCCCTCCACTGTGCCTCATCCTCCTATAATAATATACTGTATTTCACACTGCAATTTTTATTTTTATCTATTTATTTATTATTGATTTCATTTTACATGCTAGTTGCCATACATTTTCAACACTATACTTTACATATATAATATTATATATACGGATTCCCCATATCTAATCCTAAACCCTATACCCAACTCACCATTTACCCAAATACCCATGTGACTTCCTTCACTCACAATCACACTGCAATTTTTATCTAAATTTATATTTCTTAACACTTTTCACTTACTCTTTATTATTATTTTTAACCAGTTTTACAAACATTAATCCAAACATATCAACATGTTAGTTTTGGAGCAGTATACTTGGAACATATAATCTTCAAACCATTTCCACTGTATTTTTATTTTCCGGTTTGATTGGTACCTCCCAGCAGATGTCAAGGCAATAAGCAACTATTTTACTTTTAAAAGACAACTGAAGGCGGCCCTGTTTAGGGAAGTTTTTAATGTTTGATGCTGTCTTGTGTTTTTAATATTCTGTTGGAAGCCACCGAGAGTGTCTGGGGAAACTCAGCCAGATGAGTGATAAATAAATAAATGCAGTTAACCTTGCGAAATTCTATAAATTCAATTAGTTTCTTTATCCAGTCATCCTTTGTGGGTATATATTTCCCTTTTCAGTTTTATGCAAGGAGTAGCCTTGCTGCGGCTGTCACGTATAAGAATAATATTTTCCCATGTTGTGTTATTTCTTTACCTCTTATACTCAGTAAATATGCCTCTGATTTTCCCCTCTAAATTAATTCTGAGCATCTTTTTTATTTCCTCATGAATTTTTCAACATTTCCGCAACCCCACCATAAATGTATCAGCGTGCCCTCTGCCTCCTCGCACTTCCAGCATAAATTCCAATTTCCCCCTTTTTCTTTTTGTGACATGTCTTGGTTTGGGACGGCTTTCGCCAATTGTTTCCTTTGTAAAAACTAACAGATTTCCCCATCGTTTCTCTCCGCCCCTCCCCCTGGCGTTTTTTTTTTTAAAGAGATTTAGCAGAGACACAAAGCTCACCTTATGGATGGAAGCAAGGTTGCTGTGGGCATCGGCAAATGCAGGATTTATTTGGATGGCTCTTGTGTAGCACTGCAGAGCTCCTTGGACATCTTGCATTTCCTTCAAGGTGTTCCCCATGTTGGAATAGGCGTCTGCAAAAGTGGGGCTGATTCTGACACGGAGGGCGAGAGAAAAAGCAGAGTTTTGGTACAAAAACACATCGAAGTTACGCTGGAAATATAAGGGTCAAGAGGGCCCTTTCTATCTTATATGGTGGTCCTTAGGGTGGTTCATAAAAAAACTTCTTTTTGAAAATGCCTGCTCCAAAGGTCTTATCATACCACACTAGGGATCACACAGCTATCTCTGAAATTTCAAGCATATCAGTTAATATCTTGACCCTGCTCTGCTGAATTGACATTTCAGCCTTCATGACATAGGGAAACGGCCAAGTAAACAGCTATTTTTGTGGAGGAGGGTCAAGATATTAACTGATATGCATGGAATTTCAGATATAGCTGTATAATCCCTAGTGTAGTAAGACAATACCTTTGGAGCAGGCATTAAAAAAAAGGTTTTTTATGAACCGCCCTAGTGAACATGTAAGGTAGTACAGTGGGACCTTGGTTCTCAAAGGCTCAATTCTGGCAATTATTATCCACTCTCAATTCCACCCTGATAATTGCCACCTGCCCAGATTTTAACTTGTCTGAATTAATTTTAAGATGTATTTTAATTAATTATGTCTGCTTTTAGGCTCGTGTTGTTATTATGAAGTTAGCTGCTCCGAGCCCGGCTTCATCTGGGGAGGGTGGGATACAAATAAAAAATTATTATTATTATTATTATTATTATTATTATTACTCAAACGCGTTGGTTCCCAAACGCTGAAAACCCGGGAAAAGTGTTTCGGTTTCCTGACATTTTTCAGAAGCCAAACATCAAATGCTGCAGTAGGCAACTGTTTCTGTGGCGCCTGCGTCAACTGGAATGGTGTTTTTGTTTCAAAGGCTTTTTCGGTTCATTTGTTTTTGCGACTGTGTGGATCCCAGTTCAGTTACTGATTGATTGATTGTGTGATTGCAGAAAGGGATCAAAGCCCTTCCATCCAAACAATGACAATCATCAGTGCAGGTCAGGGCAGGGTAAAATTTAATTTTCATTTTTATCATCTACAAGACTGTCTTATTTATTTTAGAGTACAGCACATGGATGATTGCTTTCATTTTAGGGATCCATGGTTTGATGGCCTGGGACTCGGGCTCGGATTTAGAACCAGAGGAGTCTCAGTCTGCACTGGATCCTCTGCCTCAGACATCATCGGAACCAAGTCCGGGGCCTGATCCTGAAGAGTCCCAGTCTGCACAGATTCTCCTGCAGCAAACACCAGCTGGGCCGAGTCAGGGGCCTGAGCCTGTCCTGGCTCCAGATGCGGAGAATGCCTCGTTGCCTTCAGCTGGGCCATCACTTACAGCTGTTCCACTACCAGTTTGGTCAGGGGAGGCTGAGGCAGTCCCTGGGTCTAGTAACCCACCGGCGTCTCCCGAGCTGCAGAGACTCAGGTCTGAGAGAAGGAGAGACCTGAGTACTCGCAGGAGTGAAACAGGGAGGTGAGTCGCCGGGGGATCGGGACCGGCTGTTGCCCTGACAAAGATACAGGATAATGAAAACTCGAACCACACGCCTTCTGAATAGTTTCTATCCGAGAGCTTTGATTGCACTTAATAATGATCTCAGGGTCAGTAGTAAGTAATAGTAAGCAGTGAGTAGTAAGGAATGAGACAGGCTTTTAGGTTATGCTATGCTTTGAATAGGTTATGTTATACTCTGGATTATGTTATGTTTTAATAGATTATTTTAATAAGGATGAGAGTGTCGGAGATATGTGCAAATGTGTATGGTAAATCCGGTCTTTGGGTGTTTGATTTTCGTTGTTGTGTATACTGTGTATATACGGACAATGACAATAAATAAATAAATATAAATAAAAGGCTGTTGGACCCCACCCCAGGTTGCGGGAGCAACATTGCTGTAAGCCAGATCCTGCCTGAGATCCTGTACCTATCCTTGCCTGGTTTCCTGCCCCGTGTTCTGCTTTGGCTCTGTCAGACCAACTCCTCGCTGAAACTTCGGATTCTGGACCAGGCCTGGACCTCGTTTCTTGGATTACCCCCAGGCCCAGCACACATGGTCTCGTTTGATAGTAAAATTCATGTTAAATTGCTGTTTTAGGGGTTGTTTTTCAAAGTCTGGAACGTATTAATCCATTTATTATTTTTTTAAATATGGAACGCTTCACGAATTTGCGTATCATTCTTGCACAGGGGCCATGCTAATCTTCTCTGTATGGTTCCCATTTTAGTATATGTGCTGCTGAAGCAAGCACGGATTAAACCATTTTGCATCACCTTCTATGGGAAAGCGCACCTCACTTTTGGAACACATTCAGTTTGAGAACCAAGGGACCACTGTATCAGCATTCTCAATGAATAACTACTACGGATATTTACATTGTGCTTTATAGATTAACAAGTGCTGAACTGAGAACCAAGGTACCACTGTATAATTAACGGGGGGGGATGTTTGTGAAAGAAACAGAAGCCTTTCTACTAGGGTTTAACGGGCGAAGAAATACCAAGAGAACTAAAAAGCCTGTTTGTTGTTTATGCCAGAATGTTGTTAGCCCGGATGTGGAAGGAAGAGAAGGTCCCAACAAAATAAGAGTGGATTATCAAAATGACCGTGAAGATCGCACATCAAGATGATAGGAAATTTAAACAAAGAAAAAAGTTAAGAGGTCAAAATGGGGAAAATAATGAAGATGAAATGTGAAAATGCATGGTGCAAAAACGTTAAGGATATAACCATCATTAATTCAAAGATGGCAAAATTAAGGGAGAAGGAGATAGGCAGGAGAAGCAAAGGTTTAAAGAACCAGAAGAGGGAACCTGGGGGAGATTGGGATTCATCTACGCTGTCTGTGAGAATGATTTATATTTATGTGTTTATATATATATATAAATTAAACAAGAATGGGAAAAATTTATTGAATACCTTAAAGGCCACTGTACATATATTTAGGAGTAATAATAGTAAGAATATAATATTAATGAATTTTTATTTGTATCCCGCCCTCCCCAGCTGAAACCGGGCTCAGGGCGGCTAACACCCAATAGTATAAAATCAAACAATTTTATTAGTATAAAATCAAACAACAATGATTTTGGGAAAGTATCTGGATTTAAATTGAATATGGAAAAAATGAAACTTATGACAAAAAATATGCAAGATCAAGAACAAAAAGAGTTAGAAGAGATGGTGGGATTACAAATTGTCAAAATAGCCAAATATTTGGGTATTAACTATGAAAAATATTAATTTGTTTAAAAATAATTATGAGAAAGTATGGAAAGAGATAAAGAAAAATTTTGAAACATGGAATAGATTGCAATTATCATTATGGGGAAGAGTGTTGATAATTAAGATGAATGTTTTGCCTAAAATGCTTTACCTGTTTCAAACAATCCCAATCATAATTAAAGATAATTGTTTTGAGGAACGGAGGAGAGATATTACAACATTTATATGGCAAGGGAAGAAACCGCGTATAAAATATAAATTATTAACGGACAGAAAAGAAAGAGGGGAATTGGCACTACCAAATTTAAAATTGTATTATGAGGCGGAAAGCCTGATTTGGATAAGAGTGTGGATCAAATTGGAAACAACTAAAATATTAGACCTTGAAAGCTTCAATTGTAGATATGGATGGCATGCATAGCTTAATTATGATAAAGTTGAGGTAAATAAGGAATTTATAAGTCACATATTAAGAGGAGCATTATTTAAAATCTGGAATAAATATAGAAGGTATGCAGAGTTGAAAACACCGTGGTGGATTTTGCAGATTGAAGCCATTGCATTAAAGAAGTTAAATACAAGGTCAAAGTGGCCAACTTATAAACAGTTAATAAAAGAAGAACAAGGGAAATATAGATTAAAGGCTTCTGAGGAAGTAAGAAAGTTTGGAATAGATAGGTGGCAGTATATGCAAGTGAGAAGTATTTTCATTGCGGATCAAAAGGAAGGTTTTTCCAAGGAAGATTCTAAATTTGATAGCAAAGTAATCCAAAATAATACAAAATTATTATCTAGAACATATAAATTTATTACTAAATTGGGATTTAATTGATCAAGAAATCAAGGAAACAATGGTAAAATGGTCTAAAGATCTCAGACATACAATTTATGTTGAGCAATGGGAAAAACTCTGGAAAGAGGACATAAAATTTACCGCCTCGTATACAATCAAGGAGAACTTTATTAAGATGTTTTATATTTAACGGCGGTAAAATTAGCTAGGTATTTAACACCGGTAAAATTAGCTAGGATGTATAAATTGAGTTTGAATCTGTGCTGGAGATGTAATAAAGAAACAGGAACAATAATGCGTATGTGGTGGGCGTGTGAACAAATTAAAATAATTGTACATGAAGAGACATCACCTTGCCGACAAAGGTCCGTATAGTTAAAGCTATGGTTTTCCCAGTAGTAATGTATGGAAGTGAGAGCTGGACCATAAAGAAGACTGATCACCAAAGAATTGATGCTTTTGAATTATGGTGCTGGAGGAGATTCTTCAGAGTCCCATGGACTGCAAGAAGATGAAACCTATCCATTCTGAAGGAAATCAGCCCTGTGTGCTCACTGGAAGGAGAGATCCTGAAGCTGAGGCTCTAATACTTTAGCCACCTCATGAGAAGAGAAGACTCCCTGGAAAAGACCCTGATGTTGGGAAAGATGGAGGGCACAAGGAGAAGGGGACGACAGAGGACAAGATGGTTGGACTTCTGGCATGCGCAGAAGTGCTCAAATCACGCTTCTTCTGGGTTTTTTTGTGCGTTCATGATACACATGCCTGCGTTATGTATGGAAAATGTTTGGATTGTATGGAAATGTTAAAATAAAATAAAAAACTGAAAATAAAAAACTTAAAAGAAAAAAGAGAAAGCGCATTATCCACAAGAGGAGAGCTTTCCCACAGGCATCAGACCAGCTCGTGTGTAGTAGTAGTAGTAGTAATTTATTATTTATACCCAACCACTCTGGGCGGTTTCCAGCAAAAGATTAAAATACAATAAGAAGGAGCTCTTTCAGTCTATTTTTTCCATGTCTTAGGAAGCTCACCTAATGGCCTCCTTGTAATGCATGAGGGCCTCCTGGAGCTTCCCTTGCTGTTGCAAAACGCTGGCTAAATTCGAATGCGCAGCTGCAAACTCCGGGAAGACCTGCAGGGAAGAAGCTCGCTTTTAGTATACACGAAAAGGCTGCATTCTAAAGAGACGGAGGCCGCTCTATGAGGCTCCAGGGTTGTGGGTGTGAAATAAATCTCCATTTTGAATGACTTGTAATAAGGGGCCTATGGACTGCCTTTTTCATACGCATCGGAAATACTGTTAGAAAGTAAGACTATCAGGGGATCAAGCTCCGCCAACACAGAGAACGGCACGTGCCCAGCTTTTATTTCAATTTCTGTACCATTCCTCAACACCTTACTTTGTTCTTCTGATGACAAAGCAGATTTTCGGTCATTCCAGGAGGCCCGGGACTATAAAAAGAGGGACAGACCCTTTTCCTTCCAAAAGTGACTTATTGGACCGAATGAACGCCATGTCAAAATGCTATTTCACTTTCAGTTCTTCACCATTATTTCCGTTATTGATCACAAAAAATCTGATTGGCGATTTTTAAAAGACCCAGACTAGGCATCCAGGGTACACATGCCTCACCCTTGTGTGTCAATTATTATAAATATTGTTGTTGTAATTCTCCACGCACATACCTCAAGAGCTTTCCGGTAGAGGCGGACAGCCTCCTCGATATTCCCTTGTTCTCTCTTGATGTTCGCCAGGTTATTAAGAGAATCCGCGTGAGTCGGGCATAAACGGAGAGCTGTGTTGTAGCATTCCTCCGCTTCGGCAACCTTCAAAACACAAAACAGTGTTTTTACGTGAGTACTGGTATGTTGTTCACAGGCGCCCCAAAGGCTGCACTGCAATGGCCCTGATTCAGGGCCGGATTGAGGTCTGATGCGGCCCTCAGCTCGTGAAAGTAACGGGCCCCTTGATATTAGGATGGTTCATAAAAAACTTTTTTGAAAATGCCTGCTCCAAAGGTCTTATCTTACTACACTAGAGATTATATAGCTATATCTAAAATTTCATGCGTATCAGTTAATTTTTTTTTTAATATGTCAAACTGTCAACAACCAATTGTCATTTTTTTAATAGAATATATGCTATATGGTAACTGTTGGACCTAATAGGTATCTCAAGCCATTTGCACATCACAAAAGATGTATTTTATCAACACATTGTTGAACTGAAATACAATTAAGTAGTATATTAATAGTGAAAGGCAATTAAGAAGAAGCATATTAACAGCGAAACCCCCAAATTGTTGAGCTATTTTTATGATTTTACCCCAGGACATATACTGTCACAGGGCCCGGATTAAATTGACCGGCAGGATTTAACCCCAAAGGTGCTGAGCTTTTTTTAAGATTGAAGTTCTTGAGCTTTTTGGGGGGGAGTTTTGCCCTAGTGAATAAACTGCCACGAGGGCCGGATTAAATTGACCAGAGGGCCGGATTAGGCCCCCGGAACGGACTTTGGACATTCCTGGTCTAAAAGAACATTGGGAAAATTTAAATTCTTTGGCAGGCGTGGATTGACGAAGGACAGCAGGAAATATGACAAAACCAATGCATTCTGAGATCTAGGAGAGATGGGTGGAAGGGCCCCTAAATTGACTTTGGACATCCTTGCTTTAGGGGAACATAAATACAAGATCGGACTAATCCAATTCAAACTCTCTTTCCCGGACACTTACCATCAATTGCAAGATGTATTGAAGGAAGACAGTAAGGAAAATGGTTTTGGTCATACTAAAACAAAACTACAGACAGAGTTGCTAGACAGTAAAAGAAAAACATTGCCAAAAACGTATGAGTTTTTATTAGAATGGCATATAAAGGATGAGGTTAAGTCGGTTATGATTAAACGGGCTCAAGATTTTGGTCATAACACTGAATTAGATAAGTGGGAAAGATTATGGACAAAAACAATAAAATTTACTGCATGTAAAGCACTTAAGGAAGACGTATAGGTGGTATTTGGCAGCGACTAAACTTGCTAAAATCTATAGAACTCAAGATAAGGTATGCTGCAAATGCAAGAAGGAAGTGAATTTCTTCCATAGGTGGTGGACATGCAGTAAAGTCAAAGTCTACTGGGATGGGATATGATTTACAAGTAATTGAAAAAGCTCTTTAAATATACTTTTATTTTTTAAAAGGAGGCTTTTCTATTGGGTATTGTGGGAGAAGAAATTCCAAAAGTAGACTTATGTATGCTACCACAGCTGCAAGGATATTTTTAGCCCAGAAATGGAAGCGGCAGGATCTTCCAACTTTGGAAGAATGGCAGTCAAAAACGATTGAATATGCAGAACTGGCAAAGTTGGCAGGGAAAATCCAAAACTGGCACAACAAACTGTTTGAAATCGACTGGAGTAAATTTGTACAAGATGTGAAAGAACATTGTAAACATCTGAGAACGTTTGCTGGTTTGATTTACAGTAAAATATTTTAATTTTTGAAAGTGATTTACAAATGCTAAAGTAAATTCTTTTAAGTAGAGCAAGAAGGTAAATAATTTTTATAGGGTGGACAATTTTTATAGGGTGATATAGAAATGCTAAGAGGATTGTAACTGCTTAAGAAAACCACGGAGTGGGAACGGGGGGGGGGAGTTGATGCTCGGTATGAGCAAAGTTTTATGTGACGATATGATTTGACATGAACGTGACAAAGGGAAAATAGGAAAATTTATTAAAAATTATAGCAGGAATGTGCAAAATCCATTTCGGGGGCATAAATCGGGGCTGCTGGTCAGTTTAATCTGGCCCCTGTGGCAGTTTATTTCCTGGGGTAAAATCCTAAAATCTCAACAAATTCTGTCAGGGAACTGCCGCCTGGCCCGTGGAGGGGAACGGAGGGTCTGTTAGCATACAGAGAGCCCTGACGCCTTTTTCAGCAGCAGCACCTCTTCCAGTGGGGAAAGCCGTCACATCTCCAGTGGGAAGGAGAGGGAATGAACCAGCCTGGCGGGGAGAGGGCTTAGGGATGTTCCTGAGACCCTGCGCTCACCTTGCCTGGCTGGTCAGGAGGGAAGCACGCCACTTCCAGCACCCCAGTTGCGCAGAGGGGTGAAACGCAAGGAGGGTAGGAGGAGACTTGGGGTGCCGAAGTTATTATTCTGGGGGAGAAACCGGAAGGGGCCACTCCCGGATTCTGCCAGCGACTGAGACAGACATGCTTTTTGTAGCTCTGCACTGTAAATAGTTTGCACAATAAAACTGCAAAAGATTGTTTGGGCTCCTTCACACAAACCTTACAACTTCAATCCTTAAAAAAGCTCAACAACTTTGATCCTTCACTTCATCAAATCCGGCCCTCTTTGAAAAAAGTTTGGAAACCACCGCCTAATAGGAAAGCTTCTGTATTTTTCACAAAATTATATTTAAACCTTTTTTTAAGTTCATCATATACTATAGCCAAGAAACTTTTGATTTTTTCACAAGCCCACAAGACATGTATGTGTCCCTTCTGCTTTACTGCATCTCCAGCACAGGTTTGCCTTTGATTTATACATTTTAGCTATTTTGGCAGGTGTTAAGTACCATCTATAAAACATGTTCCTCCCATACCAAGGGAAAAGGGACTGGTTTCTTACACTGCCTTTCTCTTTGAGCGCGTTGGCCAGGTTGCAGTAGGCGTCAGGGAAGTGGGGCTGCAGCTCAATGGCCCGCTTGTAGGTATCAATTGCCAGATCGATCAGCCCCTGTTCATAATACACACAGGCCAGGTTGCCATGGACGACGGCGTGGTTGGGACTCAGGCTCAGGGCCCGTAGGTAGGCTGCAACGGCTCTGAAATAAGATCAAGGACTGGTTCACTTTCATTGTCACCAGGTTGGATAAAAATCTGATTTTAAAAAAATGCTTTGGGAGGACGATTAAGTGGATGCCAGCAAAGCTGAACCTTTCCGTAAAAAAGGGATTTGATTATTCTGAAAAGGAAGCCTTCTTTTTGATAGAACGGTCAAAACAACTCTGAAAATTGACGATTCCAAAAAAGAAACCTGCCTCCAGTTGTCAATGTTAAGAGGATGCCAGCAAGGTTGAACCTTTCTGTAAATTGTTCCAAAACAGAAACCTTCCTCTGCTTTTCAATATGAAGAGGATGGCAGCAACGTTGAACCTTTCGGTAAAAAGAGGATTTAAATAAAGTCTTACGGATTAGGGATTTAAATTGTGATTTAAATCGATTTGATTTAAATCAAATCCACCCTCTAAGGCAACAAGGGATTCAATGGTAGTTAGTTTGGGTATGAGTGCAGCCACAAAATTGAGAATACAATACGTAATGTGATTATACGAAAACCAACAAACCATTTACATAAAAAAGAAAATATAAGCTATAAGTCTATTTGCTTACCTGTCAAATATACGCGCCTCCTTCAAGACATTCCCCAGATTAATGTAAGCATCCAGGAAGTTGGGGTCCAGGGTCACCGCCTGAGAATATTTAAAAAAACAGATTTTTATTACTAATATAACAGCATGATTACTTTTTTAAAAGTGGGTCAACTTTGACCTAGGCTGCCTCCCACCTACCTACCTACCTAGCACATCTACCTACCTACATCTAATCCAGGCATGGCCAAACTTGGCCCTTCAGATGTTTTGAGACTACAATGCCCATCATCCCTAGCTAACAGGACCAGTGGCCAGCGATGATGGGCACTGTAGTCCCCAAACAGCGGGAGGGCCAAGTTTGGCCACCACTGCTCTAGGTCAGGTATCCCCAACCTGTGGCCCTCCAGCTGTTTTGGGCTACAACTCCCATCATCCCTAGCTAACAGGACCAGTGGTCAGGGAGGATGGGAACTGTAGTCCAAAGCACCTGGAGGGCCAAATCTACCTACCTACCTACGGTACCTAATCTATCTACCTACCTAATCTATTTATCCATCTACCTACCTAATCTAATCTAATGTATTTTTCGCTCCATAAGACACACCTGACCATAAGACGCGCCTAGTTTTTAGAGGAGGAAAGTCCCATTTGGGGGGGGGGGATCAGCTCAAAGTTGTGCAGCTTCTTTTGCAAAGGGGAAAAATCCTGTTTTTATGGGGTTCAACTCACAGTTCTGCAGTTTCTTTAGGAAAGGAAAGGGAACAGTTTCTACAGATTCCAGACAGATAAACTAATCAGCCAGTCACATGTCACTGCCAGCATTCAACAATGGAGGCCTGGCCAAGGTGGCGGGGCCAGAAAGGGAGCCAGCGTCAGACCACACATTCGCTCCATAATACACACAGACATTGCCCCTTTCTTTTTAGGAGGAAAAAAGTGTTTTATGGAGCAAAAAATACGGTAATCTACATATCATCTATCTAATCTATCTATTTATGCAGGGAATATCAACTGTACTGTAATGAAAAAATTAATAAAAAATTATTTAAAAGAAGAGAGAATGCTACTAGCTAGATTAATGGGGCTTATATTGGATAGTTATCATTATTATTTTTCCAGGCCTTCCCATCTAGAGCCCAGAAACCCCGTAACAGGTACCTTCTCAAAGTGATGAATCGCCAGCCAGATTTCCCCTTGCGCGTTGAACACGCAGCCGAGGTTACTCCAGGCCACAGCAAAGTTGGGCTGGGTCTCGATGGCTTTCAGGTAGCAGGCCTTGGGAGCGACGCAAGGTAGATAGGTGCAGGGGGGAGGGGGTATTTGCACAAAAGAAAAGCAAGAGAAAAGTCCCAGTTAGTATCCCTTCTATGACCGGCCAAAAGTGATCCTGCAGTAGAGGCTCGCTCGCTGGCGCCAAAACTAGCGTGCTGGCTGGTGGTTGCTGCGCCGGCGCAAACCAGGACCCGAGTGCAAATCCACCATTGTCAGTTATGCTGATCCTTCGATATATAGCAATTCTTTCCTAGCAAGCAATTCCTCGGCCAAGGCCGGGACAGCTGCTTTAGCATTCGCAACCAGTTTCCGATATGCCGCCGTTTGGATTGCGACGCAGTTTAGATAGCATCCCGGCTGAGGTCAGGTGACCTTGAGGCCTGTCTCTCCCAAATATTCTCCAGTTAAGTTGAAACGACAGCAGGGCCTTAGTTCTCAAACGCCGAACACCTGGAAGGAAGCTTTAAATTCTTATTTTACAGGAAGGTTCGACCTTGCTGGCATCCGCTTCATATACTACACAAGGGAATATATAGCTGTATCTGAAATTCTATGCATATCAGTTAATATCTTGACTCTGTTCCACTGAAAAGCATTGGGTGTTCAGTAGGGCTGTTAATAAAAAAAATGCCTGCTCCAAAGGTCTTACCTTACTACACTATGGATTATACAGCTATATATGAAATTTCATGCATATCAGTTGATATCTTGACCCTCCTCCACAAAAATAGCTGTTTATTTGGCCATTTCCCTATGTCGTGAAGGCTGGGAGCTGGGTCAAGATATTAACTGATATGCATGAAATTTCAGACATACAGTGGTGCCTCGCAAGACGAAATTAATTCGTTCCGCGAGTGTTGTCATATAGCGGAAATTTCATCTTGCGAAGCACAGTCGGAGGAAGCGCGGTCTTACAAAAAAAATCGCAAAACGATTCGGCCACAGGAAAAATCGCAAAACGATTCGGCCATAGGAAAATTTGTCTTGCGAGTCACCCTTTCGTTAGCGAATGCCTTTCATCTAGTGAGGCGTTCGTCTTGCAAGGTACCACTGTAGCTATATAATCCCTAGCATTGTAAGAACTTCCCTAATGGACAAAGCGCAGGTATCCTTTTGGGAGTCACAAAATCTCTGCTACTCAAACGCCTTGGTTCCCAAACGCCAAAAACCCGTAAGGAAGCATTCTGGTTTCTGGAGCTTTTTGTTTCCGGGGTGCCGGAATATTTCGGAATTCCAACGGGCCTCCGGAACAGATTAAGTTTGGTGCTTTGGTTTTTGCAACTTATTTTGTGATTTTGTTTCAGAGGGTTTTTCGATTAATTTTTGTGACTGTGTGGAACCCAGTTCAGCTACAGATTGATTGATTGCGTGACTACGGAAATGGATAAAAGCCCCCCATCCAAACAATGACTATCATCAGTTCAGGTCAGAATTTTTTTTTTTTAATCATCTGCAATACTCTTATTTCTTGTATAGTACAGTACATTATTGCTTTCATTTTCTGGATCAATGGTCTTGTTAAGATAGCAAAATTCGCGTTCAATGGCTGTTTTCGGGGTTGTTTTTTAAAGTCTGGAATGGATGGATCTGTTTTGTATTCCTTTCCATTGGAAAGCATGCCTCGGTTTTAGAACGCTTTGGTTTTGGAATGGATTCAGTTTGAGAACCAAGGAACCACTGTAAGTAGAAATTACATTAGAAGATCCAGGATACCCCATGAAAGACATGGTCTCTCTTTTTAAAGAACAAAAATTTTGCTCTCCAACCCTGAACTCACCTGTGCAGGACGCACACCTGAATGTTACCTTCACAACCTCAAATGACAGCTTTGCACAAAGGTCCCGGTCCCTGCAATGCGAGCGCGAGAAGTCGCTGGCGCCCCCTAACAGCACGCTGCACGCGCCCTCGCTGCCAACTGCCGCGCTTTGCCGCAACGCCCCTGGGTGCTGTGAGTAGCCAACAAGACTGATTCATCTGCCGGACAGGCCCGCACAGAAACTTGTGGGGGGGGTGTCTTAAATTTGTGCCAGAAACCTCGATGCATTGCAACCCAATTTCGCCGAGAGGCCTAGAGGAGCCGCCTGGGTGGAGATGAATCGTCTAGTCCACCATTCACAAGGGCCCCATCGCACGCCGTGCGCATTTCCGCAGCGCTGCCTTTGCGCTACCGCAGGACCACAGCGCGTCATCAGCAGAGCAGAACGCTGCAATCCAAACAAAGAAGGAAAAAGGATAAAAAAATGAACCACCGGGAAGAGTTAGGTGCTTTTAACTAAGTCCTTTCCCAATTATCTCTTTCAAATCTTAAGGTACTTTTTTTTACGTTTATTTCTCGGAAAGAAATGTGGCTAGGACTATCAATTACTCGCTCGTACAGAAAATACTTAAGCAGTTTCCGAAGCCACAAAACAGAAGATTCAGGCATGGAGCAAATGGTTTTTGTCGTGGCAGTTACAAACCCGTTACCATATTTCTCATGTGAGTTTTCGGTGCGTTCCTTCCTGGAAGAGGAGGAGGAGGAGGAGTTTCTGCTTTAGATCCAGCCCTCGAGCTCCCTCTCCTTACGCATGGAAAAGGTTTCCCCCACCTGAAACCTTCTAAATGTAATATCAGTGGTGGAAAACCAAAAACGAGAGAGAAAATAAAACAAGATCATTAGTAAAAAGTTCCAACAAAGCAATCAAAAATCTCTGGGTACGTCTTAACACGGGGGGTGGGGGTGGGGGTGGTTGGTCTGTAACGGGGGGGGGCATGCAAAAAGGGGAAGGGGTTAATGGGAGGCAACAGTAAACTGGAAGAAAGGCTCCGAAACTCCTGCAACAATTGAATTTCAATTCAGGTGGTAAAGATTGTGCTGGTTTGGTCTTGCAAATGCACTGATGGCCAAAGAAATACATTGCCGTTTGTCCAGAATATATATAGCTATATCCCCCCCTCCCCGCTTAATGGAGTTCTTGCGAAAAACGGAATAACACTTTCAAGCTAGGCGTGTCTCTCCAGATCTCTGAAACAAAGAAGTCAGCAACCTAAGGCAGGCGCAGTGTCTCGGCCGGTGACCGGTCACGCTAGAAGCTGCAGTGGCGTGCGATTCGAGTTAGCAGTCCGCCTGGTGCTTTGGAGAAGGCATTTGGACGCCGCCGCCCCATTCAGAGTCGACGCAATGGGGCTGCCTGGAGCGGCTGCCTGCCCAATCAGTGCTTGGAATTTGTCCATTCCCAGAACCCAAGAGTGGATTCTACCACAAATCAGCCTTTTTCCTCTTCTCCCCCCCCCCCCACCCTGAACGGCAACCAGGCGGAAGCTACACTGTTGACGCACCCCACTTGGACGCAGGCGCGTGGGGCTGGAAGCGAAGGACCTCCGGAGCTACTCCTCGTTCCTCCGCACCCCAGCAGCTGCGTTAAGGTGGCTTGTAACAAGGCAATTTCGGGTCCCGTTGGAAAGCCCCCGCTTGGCGGGAGAGTCATTTTGGGGTTCGAATTCTCGGCTGGAAACCAGACTGCTAGAAGCCACCTTCCCACTCTCGGCCACATGTTTTTCTTTGATCAGCTCATCTCCCGAGCAAACCAGCCACGTCACTCAATCCTTTGGACAAAGACAGATTGTTCGAAGGAAGCAAACCAGGAAGGAAGCAAACAAGAAAAACATGTTTGCCAGCCTTTCTTCCACTGTGGAGACGGGGAGGGGAGGGGAGGGGAGGGGGGGAGGAGTTTAAAGAATCGTCTTTTTTTCAATGCTATATTCAGAAGGAAACATTCGATAAGGTTCTTCTCCACTTACAAGCCGCAAAGGACTTTAGAAGAGCACCTGCTTCTCACAGGAATCGCGGACTAAGTCAGCAGGCAAGCCTCAGTTTGGAAGGAATGTTTCTTTCCAGATCAGAGAATGGTGGCGCCCCTGAGTCACATCACAATAGTGGGTAGTCTCGTTCTGCGGCAAGACTCAATGTCTTAAAACCAAGTATTAACAGGGGCTTGCCAGATCTGGCCCCGCAACTACGCTGGGGGAATTCAAGGCCTTCGGCTTCTCAGCCATTTCTCGGGAGTCTCGCAGGTCAGCGGAGCATCGAAGACTTGGCGCAAGCGTTCACATTCTCAAAAGACTGATGTTTTAAAACTCATTCTACAGAACACCTACCTTGGCTTCTTCCAAGCGACCCAGGGCTTTCAGCAGATTCCCCAGGTCACTACGCACACAGTACAAGTCCTGGAAATTAAATGCATCGGGTCAGTCCCTAAAAGAGGCAATGGTGACATCAAAAGATCATATACAGTGGGATCTCGGTTCTCGAGCAGCTTAATTCCTGAACTCGGAACCCGAAGGCTGCAAGACCGGAAGGGGGTGTTCCGTTTTTTTGAACTTTGCCTCAGAAGCCGAACATGCTCCTGAGCTTCCGTCTGTTGCACAGCAAATTTGAGTCCCTCCGTCCCCCTGCATCATAATTAAGACTTTTTTTATCCCGTTTTACCCTTGCGCAGCAAATTTAAGCCCCCCCCTTGTAATTAAGGTTTTTTCTTCATCCCATTTTATCCTTAAGCAGCTAATTTAAGCCCCCGTCAGAGCCCAGCGGAGTGGTGGAAGGGCTCTGCGAGGCTGATGGTTCCCAACACCACCAGAGCAGCAGGGAGACCTCCTGCAGGAGCAACAGGCAGGAAGAGCTCCGTGGGGAGGGGACTGTGGGATGCTCCAGACTCCCAGCACCGATTAAGCGGCTCAGCCGAGGAGGGGGCTACAACAGTTCCGTTGCCCCAATTGTGTAGAGGAGTGAAACGCAGGGATGAGAGGAGGAGACTTGGTGTGCCCAAGTTCTTTTGTTGGGGGCACCACTTCCGGGATCTGAAAGTGACTGAGACGGTCACAGACTTTTGAGCTCTGCAATGTATATAGTTGTACAATAAATCCTGTAAATAAGAGGATCCAGAGTCAGGACTTTTTACTCCCGTGAAGCCACTACAGCAACCTCACACACACCCCATCATAAATAAAGCCTTCCATTTCTGATGGCAGTGTTTTGAGACGATATTTGGCGCTTTTGTTTTTGCTATTTTTTGCGTTTTTTGTTTGTGTGGCCTTTTCATTTTTGTGACAGGCTTGTTTTTTGTTTTATGATTGATTGTGTGACTGCAGAAATGCATCAAAGCCCCCTATCCAAACAATGACTATCATCAGTTCAGGTCAGGGGAAAAATTAATTTTAATTTTTATCATCTACGATAGTGTCTTATTTCTTTTATAGTACAGTGGTACCCCGGGTCACGTACTTAATTCATTCCGGGTTATAGTACGTAACCCGGAAAGGATGTGCATGTGCAGACTGAAACCCCCCCAAAAAACGCAAAAAATGCTCTGTGCATGCGCAAATCGTGAGCACATCGGGTTGTGCTTCCGGGTTAGCGGAGTTCATAACCTGAAAAGTACGCAACCCGAAGCATACATAACCCAAGGTACCACTGTACAGAACATTGATGATTACTTTCATTTTATGGATCAATGGTCTCGTTAGATCAGGCATGGCCAAAACTTGGCTCCCAAGATGTTTTGGGACTACAATTCTCATCATCCCTGACCACTGGTTCCGTTAGCTACGGATGATGGGAGTTGTAGTTTGGCCATGCCTGCGTTAGATAGTAAAATTCATGTGAAATGCCTGTTTTAGGGGTTGTTTTTCAAAGTCTGGAACAGATTAATCTGTTTTGCATTCTTCTCTATGCGAAACTGCACCTTGGTTTTGGGACGGACTTCTGGAATGGATTCAGTTTGAGAACCAAGGTACCACTATATATAGAGATTGTACGGTCTCTCATTATCTTCGTTCTTTGTATGCTTGGTTCCTTTAAACATCAGAACCTTGTGGAAACGGACAGGTCTTGAAAACACCACCAAGAATAACACAGCAGGAAACTCCCTTGTCGATTCAACGTGGGGACAAAGTCAGCCCCACTTAAGACCCCCCAAAGCACTACCCCAGATTAATATATGTATAATGTGGCTGTATGTTCTCTGCTCTTCCTGGACTGGTAACAACAATAGAAGGGAGACACAAGCAATGAAAGGAGAGTGCCATGAAAAAATATTTTAGAATAATTCAAGTAGCACCTTAAAGTTCAACTAAATGTAAGCTTTCAAGGTATGAGCTTTGACCTTGTAACAAATCAGCCCTAAGTCAGTGGATTTTCAGAAACCCCCAGTGTGTTAAGAGTTAGAATTCACTCTGTTTGAATGGCAGCTCGCTCGTGGGAGGCGGGACATTCCGCACATTAAAAGGAGGGAGTGGCCGTTGGTCAAGGGAGAGAAGAGGGAGGGAGTGAGTGGTGACTGGGAGGAGGGTGTGGGGCCAGGATAGTTGTGGGTAGGTTAGGATAGGTTGAAGATGGGTATGTGATGCTGAAAGAAAGAGTTTACGCTGTAATGAAACTAAGCTTATAAATGATTGAATTACTGAAACCGTTATGTTCTGAAAGAAATAAAGACTTGTTATTGTTGCGCTAAGAAAGTATTGTCGTTTATTTGGTCCAGCGAGTTATGTATGCTCATGAGGTGGTGAACTCAGGGAAAGGACAAAACTGACCTGCAGGGTGATAGTTCCGCCCACTAGCCCCCTCAGGAGGGGCTAGTGGGCGGAAACCTTGGTAATGCCACAGAGTTGCTAAGAGGGCTTAGCTAATTGATACAGTGGGGGATAGAGAGAGAGAGAGACCAAGACCCTGAACTGTAGGCAAAGAGGAGTTTAACCCCTGAAGCCCAGAGCAGAGGATAAAACCGGTCACGGCAGCTGGACAAGAAAACTCCCGTTACTAAGAGATTCCCAGATTATAAATAAAAGGGGATTGACATCACAGGCGGACCTCAGAGGGACAGGTGGGGTGGATTGAAATTTGACCCGGAACACCTGATTAGAAATTCACTTAGTAACAAAGGGAGAGTGTGAAGAGGAGGTTCGTCGCATTAAATTGGTGGCTGTGTCGCGATTAGAATCCGTAACCCACACACCAGAGTTTGGTGTAGTTGAGACGATATATTCCTGTGAAGGGAATGGCGCATCTAAGAAAAGCAAGAGATGTCAAAGGAGATGAAAGTACAAGTGGGGTTGAGGAAAGAGAAGACCCTAGTTCTGAAATAGAAATAATGAAAATGAAAGTAGAATTGGCCCGAACTGAGGCAGAAAGTGAGCAAGCTAGGTTAGCTTCAGAGGAGAGAATGCAATCGGAAAAGTTAAAAATACAATTAGAGCAAGAGAGATTAACTTTAGAGAAGGAGGTGCAGGTGGGAAGGATGATGTTAGAAGAAATTCAGCTGAGGGCAGAATTACCTCAGAGCTGAGATAATATTGAATTTACCTCAGCCAACTTAAAACGCTTCCCTAAGCATGTGAATGGGGATGACGTGGAGGCTATTTAGTTTTGAGAGTGTGTGTAAAGAATTGCAGATATCTGAAGAGAACTGAATGGTATATCTGAGACCACAAATTTGTGGAGTATTGAGCGAAATATATTCTGATCTGAGAGAAACAGAATTATCCAGTTATGATATATTCAAACAGAGTGAATGCTAACTCTTAACACACTGGGGGTTTCAGAAAATCCACTGACTTAGGGCTGATTCGTTACAGACCTGTATTCCCCAAAAAGGCTTTCCTTCGCCAAGGTAGGTCAACAACTTTGACCCAAACCCTCTCAAAACGGGGGTAGATCACTGCCAGTTTTTAATTCTGTAAGTAGATCGCAGCCTCTTGGGAGTTGGCCACCAAAATATACAATTAGAGGATGAGGAACGATTATGGAAAGAGGGAATTAATTTGATGGCTTGTGGCATCATGAATGAAAATGACCACATAGTAGGGAAATGTATTCTGGCAACCTTCCTCTTGCAGTCCTTTGAGACTTCAACTGACCGCTTTTCACACCCTTCTGATGGAAACTGGCCACGGGGCCCTCTTACAACCAGTAACTCATCTAATAGTTGAAAGAAATAAAATCTGAGTATCTGACAAAGTGTATATTGCACACGAAAGCTCATAACCTTGAAAGCTTATTTTAGTTGATCCTTAAGGTGCCACTGGAATTATTAAAAAAGATTTTTTGTCTTTCATCTTATTTATTATGATGGGCAGTGTAAGCCATCACCTGGGCACTTGTTTAAGAGTGTTTAAAAATGCTCTTTCAAACGGTCAGAGCAAAAGCGATCCCGTACTTCTATGCATCAGCAAACCCACTTCAAAAAAAGACTAGGAAACTGAGGGGAGTCCAAACCTTGAGACACAGGCACAGTACCACTACAGACTCGAGAATAACTAAGAGACTTAAAAGGTAAAAGCAGAGGACCCCGACAATTAAGTCCAGTTGCGAACGACTCTGTGGTTGCAGCACTCATCTCACTTTACTGGCTGAGGGAGCCGGCGTTTGTCCACAGACACTTTTTCCCCGGGTCATGTGGCCAGCAGCGTCTGGCGAAACTGGAGCGGCGCACAGAAACACCATTTGCCTTCCCACGAGAGCGACGTCCGCTTGGACATGCTTTCAAACTGCTAGGTCGGCAGGAGCTGGGACTGAACGGTGGACACTCGCCCTGTCGTAGGGATTTGGTCTGCTGACCTTCCAACCAGCAAGCCCAAGAGGCTCAGTGGTTTGCACCACAGCGCCACCCGCATCCCACTTCCTAAGAGACTTGGTCATTTCTGAATAAGAAGAGCCAGCTGCCAAGTTTCAAATCTGAAAACAGAATTGCTTTCAGAATCACGGCGGTTCAAAGCTGCGACTTGAGTTTCAGAGAGGACTCGGCCTTCTCCCAGCCAGGGTGGATAAAAATCAATGATTTTAAATAAAAATAAAAATAAATAAAAATCGGTTTTTGGATTTAAATAATTTTTTTTAATAAATTTAATTATTTTTAAAAAAAAAATAAATAAAATGCTTTTTGAGGAAAATATATTACCATCCAAAGGTTAGTCAATCATGAAATAAAGATTAGTTTTTAATTATGTAGAATAAGGCTGTATGTTTAAATTTTTTGGTAAATAAATTCCATTAATCCATTCACAATGTCATTTATGCTCTTCCAGAGGTTTTTGTAAGATTATTGGGCAGTTTCTCTGCCTACAAGATATTATCACAGATGCTTGGTTTACTTTTGCAGTTCTCAAAACTGAATTTGACTCAGCAGAGATCACATGCCTCTTCTTCACAGCAAAAAATGTTATAACATGAACAGAGTTGACAAAAAGACCTTAATCCTATTATTCTACAAACCTATGAATACAGAATCAACCCCTTCAGTGCTAAGTTTCAAGAAGTTCAGTGAATAGAATAGAAACAATATTTTTCTGATTGTTTGGAGTGGAATGGATCTAATAAATCTATTTAAATTGTTATTATTAAGGTAATGATTATTTTTCTCCTTCCTAAGTACAACAGAAAAGTTGTCCAAATATGAATGATTAACCTATTAAACTGGGGATAAAAGAACTAATATGAAAAGTGTTACTCTAAAAATCTTCATCTATTTGCATATTAAAGTTATACCAGCAAGAATTAGTCTTTATGTAGAAAACTATGATTTAAATCAAGCCTTACTGACTAGTGATTTAAATCGTGATTTAAATCAGTTTGATTTAAATCAAATCCACCCTGCTCCCAGCAGAATTCAACTTACAGGGTTGTACTGCAGGGCAGAGACATAGGCCTGCACCGCTCCTTCCATGTCACCTGCGGCAACTAAAGCAGCAGCGAGGTTGATGTATCCATCAATGAAATCCGGCTTGAGGCGTAGGGCGTGCCGATAGTGTTCGATCGCCTCCTGCAGTTGGCCCCGTTCCTTGTACACGTTCCCCAGATTTGAGTATGCTTCGGCCAGCAGCGGATTCTGCTTGATTGCCAAAGTGCTGAAGTGAGCAGACCTGGGGAGGGGGGGAAACACAATATCATCTGGCATTTAATCTAACAGGTACTTTCTTTAAAAAAAATTTTTTTTTTTAAATTAAATTTCCTTTTTTATAACCAATTACAAATAACAATAATTCAATTTTATGTTTTCCATTCCCCCACCCCACCCCACGACTTCCCAAACCCTATGCCTAAGGATAAATGAACATCAATCTGACATCGGGAATTGCAAGACAGGGAAGCCAGGAGGAGAATGCTTCCATCTTCAGCAACATTCAATACAGGATCTCCAAGCAGCTGTCTTATTGCAAAAGTATTTCAGAAATTAGGTGCTGAATTCCCAATGGAGCAGAAAAGATTGATGTATGCGACCACAGCTGCTCAGATCTTAACGGCCCAAAGATAGAAAGAAAACAAAGTCCTTTCCAGAGAAGAATGACAGATTAAGTTGATGGAACCAGGCAGAGGGACTTCTTAGTGGAGGCACCTGCACCGTGGAACACCCTCCCATCAGATGTCAAAAGAAATACAGTGGTGCCCTGCTAGACGAATGCCTCGCTAGACGAAAAACTCGCTAGACGAACGCATTCATCTAGCGGAAGGCTGCCCCGCAAGACGAATTTGTCTATGGGGCTGCCTCACAAGACGGGGGGGAAAAATTCGTCTAGCGAAAACCATGGTTTGCATTGCCGCTTCGCTAGACGGAAAACCCGCTGGACGGAAATACTCACAGAACGAATTATTTTCGTCCTGCGGGGCACCACTGTAATCAACTATATGAAATTTAGAAGACATCTGAAGGCAGCCCTGTTTATTAAGGAAGTTTTTAAGGACTGATGTTTTAATGTATTTTTAATCTCTTGTTGGAAGCCGCCCAGAGAGGCTGGGGAAACCCAGTCAGATGGGCAGGGTAGAAATATTAATATTATTATTATTATTATTATTATTATTATTATTATTATTATCATCATCATCATCATCATCATCATTATGGATTATGCCAAATTGGCAAAAATGACCAGTAGAATCAGAAATCAGGAAGACCAAAATTTCAATAAGGAATGGGGGAAATATATAATTTATCTTAAAAACCATTGTAGACAGCTAAAATCATGAGTAGGCAAACTAAGGCCCGGGGGGGCGGATCCGGCCCAATCGCCTTCTAAATCCGGCCCGCGGACAGTCCAGGAATCAGCATGTTTTTACATGAGTAGAATGTGTGCTTTTATTTAAAATGCATCCCTGGGTTATTTGTGGGGCATAGGAATTTGTTCATTTTCTCCCCAAAATATAGCAGGATGATTATCACACTTTTAGTATCAAGTTGACTTTTGGACATAATGGAGATGTAAAAGATGTGGATTATTATAAAATATGCCAGAGGAAATGGTTAACAAAAGGACCCACAAAGGGGAGGAGGCGATCCCAGGAGATTCTTTAGAATCTTGTTTTCCTGTTGATTGTAGGATAATCGACTTTAAACTGAAAAAAATATATTTAAAAATAAAAAACCTTCTGAATTAGATATACCCTATTTTTCGGTCTATAAGATATCCCCATGTACAGTGGTACCTCTGGTTATGAACTTAATTCGTTCCAGAGGTCCATTCTTCAGCTGAAACGGTTCTTATCCTGAGGCGCACTTTCGCTAATGGGGCCTCCCATTGCACAAACTTTGCAACCAGGAGCAGCTACTTTAGGGTTAGCAAAGCTCATAACATAAAGTGTTCGTAACCAGAAGCATTGGTAACTAGAGGTACTACTGTATAAGATGCCCGCTATTTGGGGGGACTTAGATTTAAGAAAATGGGAGGGAGATGGCCTACAACAGGGATCCCAAACCTTCAGCCCTCCAGATGTTTTGGACTACAACTCCCATCCTCCCTGACCACTGGTCCTGTTAGCTAGGGATCTAGAGGGCCAAAACATCTAGAGGGTCGCAGGTTGGGGGTGCCTGGGTTACAGTTTTTGTTAGGGAGGCAAGTCCCCCTTTTTAAGGGTCCAGGGCAAAGTTGTGGAGCTTTTTTAGGTTTAGGGGTTTTTTTAGGGGGGAAAGTGGCTGTTCCCTTTCCTCCCTAAAAAAAAAAAAGCTCAACGGAGGAGCTGCTGGCACGATCCACCAACATCCCCTTCGCTTCCCGCCACCTCCCCCCATCCCCCGTCGCGTTCGGCG